>NC_137191.1:5066728-5146728 GCF_960531495.2 Zeus faber
AAAAGCGAGGGAGGGGGGGGAAAGGGAGAGAGCGAGGGAGAGAGAGGGGTTGGATTAAAAGCTTGACAGAAGAGGTGATGAAAAGTGAAGAGTTTTGTGTGTTGTTCGTCTGCCAAGCAGGTTTGGTGTGGGTGGTGTAGACTGGTGAAGTGTGTGTGTGTGTGTGTGTGTGTGTGTGTGTGTGTGTGTGTGTGTGTGTGTGTGTGTGTAGGGTATAGTAACAGTGACCGAGGGAGAGGAGAGGAAGGTAGAAGGCCAGGGGAATGCACAGGGACAAGAGGTGGAAACACAGAGAGGGAGATAAATAGATGAGGTTGTAAATGATTCATTATTCTGATGAATGTGTGTGTGTGTGTGTGTGCATGTGGGTGTGTGCGCCTGTGTGCGCGCACGCGCGTGTGTGTGTGCGCGTGTGTGTGTATGTTAGTTCTGGGTTCATGAGTTGTTTATCAAGGAAATAACAAAAGTGAGTGAGTGTGTGTGTGTGTGTGTGGGGGGGGGGGTCATCCAGAGAAAAGGGAAACATGATGAAAATGGTAAAGAAGGGAGAGAGAGAGAGAATAAAAGAGAAAAGAAGGAGAAGACTCCCAAAAATGCATGTGTCATTATTTAACATGATAAGTTGTTAAAGAGCGGAGTGGACACACACACACACACACACACGCAAACACACGCACACACATGAGCACACACACACACACACACACACACACACGCACATCCACGCACACACACACACACACATATACACACACAAACACACACACACACGCACAAACATACACGCGCGCACACACACTGCAGCTTCAAATCACATCCAAACAAAGCTGCAGTCATAGTTTCGAGAGAGTTTCCAAGATTTAGTGAGAGAATAAAAAAAAAGAGGCAACTTCACAACTTAAGAAGCTGTCAGCCCCCCCCCCCCACGCACACACACGCAAATCCCCAAATGCCCCCTCCACCCCACCCCACCCCACCCCCCAAAGTGACGGAGGCGTCGCTGTCAGAGCGAGACGCTCTGCAGGCCCGAGTGGCAGCGGTTGCAGACGAGAACCGCAGAGTTGCATCACTGCACCGCTGCCGACGCACGAGATGGAGGAGAGAGAGAGAGAGAGAGAGAGAGAGAGAGAGGGAGAGAGGGCGAGAGAGAGAGGGAGAGGGAGAGAGAGAGGGAGAGAGAGGGAGAGAGCAAGAGAGAGAGGGAGGGGAAGAAAGACAGAGAGAGAGGGCGAGAAACTGAAAGAGCGAGCAAACGGGGGTGTGGAGGGAGGAGCGGGCGGAGGAGCAGAGTGAGAAAACCAAGCGCAAAAAAAAAAAAAAAAGGCCCCGAGGAGAGGAAAGACGGGGAGCCCACGCCCGTCTCCCACGCTCTCCGTCTCCTACTCCACCCCATTCCTCCTCTCTCTCCTTCCCACTTTCCTTCCCCCCTTCCTCTCCCTCCATCGCTCCGCCAGGACGGCGTTTCGCAAGGTTCTCCCGTCTTTTTTTGTTTTTTGTTCGTCGCCGCGGGACGAACAAAAAACAACAACCCACACGGCACACGACGACACCGGGGGGGGGGGGGGGAGCCGAAGCCGTCGAACTTCGACGCGCTTCCCACCCGACCCGGTAAACCCGTGGAAAACATGGAACGAGCGGCGCAGAAACACGTCTTTTCCCCGTAATGAAAAGCACATTGTTTGGACAAACGTGTTTTTATGTCCGCGGACGGGATTCAGCTCCTTCTGTCCAGCTCCCAAACCTCCCCAGAGCGCCATCAGGCCGCTGGCGCTGCGTACAGTGTTTTGGCTGCAGTCCACGGGTGGCGAGGTATGAGACGCCCCCCCGCCCTCTCCGACCCCCCCCCCCCCCCCTGCCTCTTTCGTTCCGCCCCTCCCTAATTCCCTCCCCACGTCGCTTTGCAAAACGCCCCCCTCTTGCCAACAAACCTTCCACTCTAACTCCCTCTCTCTCTCTCTCTCTCTCTCTCTCTCTCTCTCTCGCTCTCTCTCTCTCTCTCTCTCTCTCTCTCTCTCTCTCTCTTTCTTTGGGTTTGCAACCTTCCCCCGGCGCAAGAGGCGTCGGGTGTTTCGACCTCCAGCCGTCCCTGGGCAAAAAAAAAAGATATATATATATATATATGTATATATATATATATGTATAAAAGTCCTCCTGTCAAAACGTGCTTGTTGCACTGACGTTGCATAATATGAAATATAAACTGTGAAAGATCACACGCCCCCCCCGCCCCACACCCATCCAAAAATGAGGAGCCACCGCCGGTCCTGGAGTGACGCCGTGTTTCCCCCCCGTCTCCCCCCATCTTCACGCGGCGCCGCCTGACGTCATCCGTCGCTCTCTCTCTCTACACATGTAACCGAGTGAAATTCTGCAAAAAAAACCCCCCCAAAAAACCCGAAAAACCCGCTGTGAGAACTTTTTCTTCTTTTTTTTTTTTTTTTTTTTTTCCAAAATATTTTTTCGAGAGCAGGAGCTCGTTTTTTTTTTTTGTGCGCCCCGAAGCAACCCTTTGTTTTTTTCCCCCTACCGAATCGGGGGGCGCGGGCCCAGGAGCGGTGCCCTTGAGCAAGACCCTCAACCCCTCCAGCGGCCCCCCCCCCGGGCATCCCACTGCTCCTAAAAGTTTATTTTTTCATTCTTTTTTTCATTTTTCAAATCATACAGAAAGGAGCGTGACGAGGTCTATGAATCAATATTAATTTAGCCGTTTACTACGTGTATACTGTGTACCCAAATACCCCGTTGAAAAACGCCAGGCGGCCCAAAGGAAAAGCCTCGCGCAACCTACACATGTGTTTCTTCGGTTTTTCGCGATGATGATTCGGTGGCGGGAAAGGAAGGGACGGGGAGGAGGTGCCCAGGAGTGAAACGCTGTTGGACTTGACGTCGCGCGGTGAAACCCCCGAAAGAACCAGGGGGGTGAACGGCGTGGCGAGAAGAGCAGGGGTGGCGAAACAGACGAGGGGGAAGCGAGAAGGAGACGTCTGGAGAGAGGCGAGGCGGAGAGCAGGAACGCAGGGGAGAAGGTATGCCAGGAAGAGGGAGAGGAAAGCCACAGCGAGGGGAGGAAGAGCGAGAGGGGGATGGAGGGAGAGAGAGAGAGAGAGACAGAGAGAGAGAGAGAGAAGGGGTGAGGAGTTAAAGAAAGAGGAGGGTAAAGAGGCCAGCTCAGGGCGCCGTGGAAACGAAGGCTTCCTGTCTGGGAAGGAGAGAACTTCTCATCCGCAGGGTGTGCGTGTGTGTGTGTGTGTGTGTGTGTGTGTGTGTGTGTGTGTGTGTGCATGTGTGCATGTGTGTGTGTGCGCGCGTGCGTGTGCATGCGTGCCTTTGGGTGTGTGTGTGTTTGTGTGAGAGTTATATTCCATCGAGGGCATTATGGTGTATTTATGTGAACATTACAGAGGCCGTGCATGAAAAAGCTCCACTGCTTTACACATACATGTTACATAAATGTGCACGTGAGAATGTGAGTCGTGTGTGATGATATGAGCAACAGTACACACACATGCATGTGTGTGTGTGTGTGTGTGTGTGTGTACGTGTAACTGTAAGTGTGTGGAAACGGTCCATTGCCTGCTGTGCCATAGGTTTTTGGAAGGTGTATGGGACTGTTTATATGTACGAGTTGAGTGATGTAGAGAGTTTGTGAGTGTGTGTGTGTGTGTGTGTGTGTGTGTGTGTGTGTGTGTTTGTGTGTGTGTGTGTGTGTGTGTTTGTGTGTGTGTGCACGTGTGTGCGTGCGCGCGCGCCTGCCTGCGTGTGTGTCTCAGTAAGTGTGTGTTTTGTTAGGCGGGAGGGGATCCATAAGAGGTCCTGGGCACGCAGCCCAAAACGGAGGTCATTGAGGGAAAGGGAAGGGGGGGGGGGGGGTGGGGGCCCTCACGTGCGCGGTGCGGCCCCGTGCGCATGCCCGGCGCAGCGCCCTGCGTGCCGCGCTACATATGGTCCTGGGTGTGCGTGCCGCCACAACGGCCCGAATATCTGTGTGTGCGTGTGAGCAGCCGGTGAGGTTGCAGCGGAATGCGAGCGCCGTGTGGCCGCTCGGGCTGCAGCGCGGGCTCCGCTGCGGCTCCGCTCTGCTTCGCGTTACCAAGATCCTTGGGCAGATTGCGGTGCAGGTCCCGGACGCCGTGAGTCCTTCAAGCTCCGGAATGGGGGCGTCCAGATGGGGCCCCGGCGGGAAGCGCGCGGGGCGGCACGCGAGGGCGCTCGCTGCATTCTGGGGCATGAAATTGCAGAGCTGTACGGCGGCGGCGAGGAGATCAAGGAGGTGGAACTCGACATGAAATAGGCCGAGGGAGCCGAGGGATTGGCACTTAGTCGACAAAACCGAGGCTGAATCAGGAATCTGTCTGTCTGTCTGTCTGTCTGTCTGTCTGTCTGTCTGTCTGTCTGTCTGTCTGTCTGTCTGTTCCTCGATTAGCTCGGCAACGGCTCATCCGATCGACTTCACACTTGGCGGGGTGCATTGAGGACGTGCAGTGTTCGCATTTGGTGCGGTTTGGACTCCGGACGCGAGTGCAACATCGATAAACTTTCAAGAAACAGTGAGACAGCGCGGCTTCAGGGTGGGGTGGGGCGGGGCTTCAGGGCCCGTATGACCTTAACCGGCAGTTTCAACTCCCCTCGCTGAACTCAGGACTGAATCATTGGCGTGCTTTTAATGTCTTCGAAAGTCGTACGTTTTTGGAGGCACCGGCACCTCCGCCCAACCCTGTCGGGATTATACCCCCAAGTACGCGTAGGCGCGGAGGCATCGGCCTGGAAAATGATGTCGACCGCGCTCGGGGTATAGAAGCCCTCCTAAAACCATGTCGGCATTCCGATTCCGATTAAATAAAAACCCAGAAAAGAAGTCGAGGAACGGCGCCGAGCAGCGCGCGGTGCTTCTCCGAGCTCCACCTGTCTCAGGAGCGTTCCACCGTGGAAGCGGCACACCGGGATCGTAGCACAGACGCTGACTGGAACGTCACAACGGTGGTCCCGAATGATCACCAGTTCCTCGGTCCTGATGGGCCCTTTTGATTTGGCATCACTTTGGCATCCTCGTCCATGTTGTGCCATAAACTGACCAAATCCTCCTCCTCCTCCTCTGCCGGTTCGGATTGCGTCTAGTTTTCCTGGTGCAAACCCCTCCGTTCCAGATCGGTCTCCCTGTTAGAGGTGGTCCGCCGGCCGGTAGGGACAGGCGGTCCCCTCTCCCGGGATCGACCGACCTGACGTCACCTCCCGGTGCTGCGACGAGGAGGGCGGGACTTCCTCTCGCGCTCGACAGCCAAAAGAGACTTGACGCGGATCCAAGGGCGGGAGCGAGGGAAAGGCAGGAGGATGTTAAAATCTCCTTCTTATGAGATGTTTGGAATCACGATGACACCACGCGTCACTTACAACTCCTTTTTGCGACGGCCGCAGTTCATCCGGAGCTAGCGGTAGGAAGCGACGCAGATTCATGTTTCTAGTCTCCTACGTTAATGGGAGCTAATTTTTGGAAGTGCAGGAGTTAATAATACCCCGAGAGACTTCATAAAATGCATGATTCGTCACCACTCTTCTCTGGGTACAACATACGAAGGCTGTGACTGTGTTGAGATGTAATGTTTTTCGCTGGTGGGTTCGCTATTAATCGAAAAAAAAAACGCACTGGATAAATAGCGATGATCCAATCGTTTAAGATGAAGTCAAAGTACCTGTGGGATCACCGGACACATGGCAAAGCTGAGCCATGGATGACGTGAGCCATCCTGAGGTGGTTTCATAGCGACTGACCCACTGACACACATACCATGTAGTACTCATCTCCCCCTCTCTCCCTTTCCTTCCCCCTCTCTCTCCCTCTCCCCCTCTCCCTCTCTCCCTGTCTCCCTCTCTCTCCCTTCCTCTCCCCGTCTCCCTCTCCCTGTCTCTCTCCCTCCCTCTCCCTCTACCTCCCTCTCCCTCTCCCTCTCTCTCCCTCTCCCTCTCCCTCTACCTCCCTCTCCCTCTCTTTCTCCCCATCTCACTCTCTCTCTCTCCCTCTCCCTGTCTCCCTCTCCCTCCCCCACTCTCCCTCTCCCTCTCTCCCTCTCCCTCCCATCCTCTCCCTCTCTCTCCCTCCCTCTCCCTCCCTTACTCTCCCTCCCTCTCCCTCCCTCTCCCTCTCCCTCCCTCACTCTCCCTCCCTCTCTCCCTCTCCCTCCCTCACTCTCGATCCCTCTCCCTCCCTCACTCTCGCTCCCTCTCTCCCTCTCCCTCTCTCACTCTCCCTCTCTCTCCCTCCCTCACTCTCGCTCCCTCCCTCTCCCTCACTCTCGCTCCCTCTCTCCCTCTCCCTCCCTCTCGCTCTCTCTCCCTCCCTCTCTCTCGCTCCCTCCCTCTCCCTCCCTCACTCTCACTCCCTCACTCTCCCTCCCTCACTCTCCCTCCCTCTCCCTCTCTCTCCCTCCCTCCCTCTCCCTCCCTCTCGCTCTCTCTCCCTCCCTCACTCTCGCTCCCTCCCTCTCCCTCCCTCTCCCTCACTCTCGCTCCCTCCCTCTCCCTCCCTCTCCCTCCCTCTCGCTCCCTCTCCCTCCCTCTCCCTTCCTCTCTCTCCCTCTCCCTCCCTCACTCTTGCTCCCTCCCTTTCCCTCCCCCTCTCCCTCTCCCTCCTTCTCTCTCCCTCTCTCTCGCTCCCTCCCTCTCACTCCCTCTATCTCCCTCCCTCTCCCTCACTCTCCCTCCCTCTCCCTCCCTCCAGTCGGGCGGCAGGAACCGAGCAGCCATGCTGTCGCTGGACGAGCCGCTGGACTTGAAGCTCCCGTCCGGGACGACCAACTTGGGCGTGAAACTGGGGAAGCGTTCCTGCTCCGCCTCCATCTGCGCCCCGCTCAGCGCCATGCGGCAGCGCCTGCTGCGCACCACCTTCCCCTCCCCGCCGTCCTCCCCAGGTGACCCAGCCGTGTTTAAATCCCACATTCCGAACTCTGCCCTCCACAGGGAAATAGATACGAGCTCCATTCACCAGCATTTTTTTTTTTTTTACCAGATATTGTCGGCAAAACAGAATATATTCTATTCTGCATATGGCTCATATTGGTCATGGAGACACTCCACTGCATCCACAACCAAGTAGTGGCAGTTAAAAATCCTCCTCAAAATTATATTTTAATTATTGAGAAATATCTGACTCATAAAAGCGATTTGTCTATTTTTATTAATATAATGTTGCACAAGTATTATGACAATCATTTGATATTGTTGCTGTTTTATATCCATATGCAGTTAATGACGATGTTTTATGAGATCAAGGCAAGTGAGCAGAGAGGTTTACTTAAGCAGGGGTTACAAAGCCACGGTCTGCGGCCCACTGAGGGTCCTCGGAGGAATTGCAGGGGGTCCTTGGCAGAATATCAGAATATAGAATATATAATATTTATATCTATGTTTGTTTTTGTTTTACATGTTTTAATTTCAATATTATAGAAAATGATATCAAATAAGAACGTGTAAAATATTAATTATGTGTTTTGTATTATACTCAACTTCTTGTGACAAAAATATTTCTTTCTTTCTGCCACATTTTGTGGGGTTTAATGTTAAACCACAAGGAAGTTTATTATCGGCAGATAAAGTATGTACGAGGTTCTTTTGGACCCGCTTCACCCCCGACCCTCCATGTTCCCTCTCCCCCACCGCTCACTTGTTCTGCTCCTGCTCCTCTTCCTCCTGTCCCAGATTCCAGATCTCCCTCCCAGGAGCGACCCGGGTCCTGCTACACCCCTCCAGCCATGGACCTCAGCCTGTCTCCTTCCTCCAGACATGCCTCCTCCCCGTCCCTGTCCTCTCCCTCGTCTCCCTTCCCCTCCTCACCCCTGGAGCCCCCGCACAGCGGCGGCAGCCCGCTGCCTCACCTCTTCTCCCGGGTGAGTGGGTCCCAGACGTACGACGTTTTCCGATGCAGCCGTCGCGCTTGAAACCTCTCGAATTGAGACGCCACGCTCACATCACGCCGCTTTTGGCACCTGCGGTTCTTAGACGCCTCTTCCCCGTGAATCGGTTCGACTGTTAAACTGCTTCTGTGAGGGGTCATTGCCAACCATTGCCCTAAAAACTGCCACACCTAAAAACACTCCAGTTTCCACCTCTGAGGATCCACTTTGCTTGAGCTCTGAATACGAGTGAGCACTAGATGGCGCCCAAGACTATTTGGACTATTGAATTTTGACTTGGTATTGGATGGTACATGGTTTTATACCAGAACGATAGACAAATAACCAGGCCCGGCCCCAGCCATTTTGCAGGGACGTGCGGCGCAAATTGCACCTCTGTCCAAGTGGTGCCTAGTTCGCCTATATGGGCCAGCCTGCCCTGCGAATGACATATAAAAGTAATATGCCGGATAGTGAGCATCCTCATACGGCTCATATGCTCTTCCTGGGTCCTTGTCTTACCTCGCCCTGTCTCTGTGATCGGCGTCGTCCAGGAGCAGCCGCATCCCCGGTACCTGGAGGGCCGGGTTTCCCCGCAGGGATTCCCCTTCTTCATGCCGATGGACGGCCCGCCGCGGGGCTTCGGCTTCACCACCTCCTCCGTCTTCTCAGCTCGGAGCGGGGGGAAGAGGGACTCCCCCGAGCCGTCGGACGAGCAGCTGGCCTGCCGCTGGATCAGGGTGAGAGGAGTGAAAATATGTTCCAGGGGAGGGAGGCCAAGCTGTAATATCACGCTCCACTCCGCGCCGAAATGGCATTCCTGGAAAATTTAGGAACGGTTTAAGTCCTTGGTGTCACACTCATTTTAGGTCACAGATTGTTTAAAATGCCACTTTAAGCATATGGAAATACAGCTTCCCAGTGTTTCGTTTTATGAACTACTTCCTATAGAGACGTGAACTACACTGCACCAGATTCAGCTCTATCTATACTAATTGCACATATGCATTCAAATAAATGTATTTATTTTTATACATTTACCCAAATAATCCCGTTTTGAGCCGTTTAGTCTGACCCAAGGGCCGTGTCTTTGACACCCCTGCTTTAAACTCTAATTGAACATTTAAAGACGATGGAGAAATCCCCCATAACGTAGTACAATTCAGAAGAAGCAAAAAAAAATGATTTAAACTTTTCAAAACACAATATAAAATAAAGTAGAATATTAAAAGCCTCTTAAAGAGCAAAATCAAGTAAAAACAAAACAAAACAGTAAAAGAATAAGCAAATAAAAGAAAACACACAGAGAAAAATATTTTTCCTTTAGATAGATGAATACCCTTGAGAAATGCCTTTTCAGTACTTTTTTTAAATTCACGTTTCTTTCCTTTTCCTTTTCCCTTTTTTGGCTGCAGTGCCGCCTGCTCTTCACCTCGCTGCAGGACCTGGTTGACCACATCAACGACCACCACGTCAAGCCCGAGAAGGACGCCGGGTTCTGCTGCCAGTGGGAGGGCTGCGCCCGCAACGGGAGGGGCTTCAACGCCCGGTGAGGAGCGGCTCGGTTCCCCCCGGGGAGTCCACTCCAAACATACAGAAAGGAACATGTTTACTGAACGTCCACGTGAACTGTTAATGCAACGTTTTGTCCCTGTGGTTCTGTTGTCGAACACCCGAAACGAGAGTTTAGAATCACTGTATTTAGATCTATGAATGCGTTTCAACAGCCCAGAATCCGACGCTCTGTGTTGAATTTCTTAGAAACCAGGCGGTACATTTTCCCGTTTTCCCAGCTGAGAGGTTAGAATAAATTACGTTTCTTAATGTGTTGACGTTCTCGTGAGGCCGACGTCATGTTCTATTTACTGCACATTACCACACGCTTTTTTGAGCTAGAAACTGATATGTATGACTTTTTTTCTAATGAGGTAATTACAATTAATACTGCATAGTCATATTAATGTTTCATGATGATCTTTACATTACAGATAGAAGGTGTGGCGCAGTGCAGCCCTCTAGTGGTGGAAATAAACACAAGTGGTGTAGGGAGGGTTCTGACGAGGATTTAGTACTTTTTTTTAGTGGCTGTGTCACAAATGAACAAACAAAGATTCATCAAGACGATTCACAAACTAGGTAAAGTTCATGTTTAAAGTGCCTCCCTAAACTAACAGATCCAGACACTATACAAAGACAGAAAGTCAACCCAAAGCCAGTTTGAACAGGTGGCTCTTATCTGCTTCTTTAAGGTGTTTCCAGAGTACAGAGGGGGAGGTTTGCAGGATGCAGGATGCAGGATATATACACACACACACACGTATATATATATATATATATATATATATATATAAATGCCTGTTTCGATTGTTCATTACTTGTTACACATCATATATACAACAAGAATGTCATATTATGGCCCTAGATAAAAGAGCGTACATTTCACTGTGTACATAAAGCTTCCTGTACACAGTGAAATAAAAGAGCAGAGCCACAAGGTAATAAAAGCACCGCAAGGTGAGGGCCGGCGACCTCATCGCTTCGTTGGCGGCGTCCTAGTTTCAGGATACAAAAACGCCTCCTTCAGGACAATGATGACGCACATTTCATTGTCAGTTTTTTATTTTCATTTTTTTAATAGTCATTCCCCTTTCACCTCCTTTGAAGCGCCTGCAGGCTCCAGTTTCGGCTTCTCGCACCTCTGTGTTTTTAGGATTTGGGAAATGTTATCTATGTTTACGAGGGGGGGGGGTATAAGGATCTGCTCACAAATCGTCCTCGGTGCTGCAGTGTCCAGACGACGACCGCGCAAACAAAACACACTAGGAAGATATGAAAGCCCGTTCAGCGTGTTTTGTTCCAAAAGACAAGGGCATTCCAGGCATTTCATTGCCATCAAATTCCTTAAAAGTCATTCGGTAGTCTCCCATATGAATATACCAGGTCTTAATTTGAACGTGAGCACTTCTTCTGATTCACCCGTTTTTGTGCCTTTGTCAACACGCGTCGATCATTTCCGATGTTTTTAAACCCTAAAAGCTGATACTGAGCTGAATGATGAACCTGATACTTCATCACGTCTCACACTTACCTGGAGAGAGAGAGCCACTCCTGGTGCTAACCCGTCATTTGGGAAATTCGTTTTTTTGCTATTTAATTTCTGAAACCGTGGGTTTGGGGAGCCCGTGTTGCTATTACATAATAAGTGCACCAGTGACAACTGTCGATTCCTTTGGCCTGGGCGAGGAGGGGAGCGAACATGGGGGGTTTTTACCGTCCAGCCCGATTCGCCGTGTGTGCCTCCCGGCCCCGCGACCGGATGTTTCCCTCGGGGGGAGGCCGTTAACACACGCCTCCCTGTGTTGTTCCAGGTACAAGATGCTGATCCACATCCGCACGCACACCAACGAGAAGCCGCACCACTGCCCCACCTGCGGCAAGAGCTTCTCACGCCTGGAGAACCTGAAGATACACACCCGCTCGCACACGGGTGGGTTCCTCGGCCGAGCAAACAGGAGAGAGAGAGAAAGAGAGAGAGAGGGCGTGGCTCAACGCCGGCCCCTTTCATCGTATGCCCCCTTACTATAGGTGCGCGGGGGGGTGCCGCGTGTGGAGCGACTGAAGCGGGGGAAATTCCGTGACGCGCGCGAGCTTCATTTATCAAACCAAGCAAAGGTCCGGGAAGGTTGATCAAGGCCTGATGATGACGATCCGATGATCGCTCTTCATTGTTTTCCTCTGTATATCAAGCTACGCACACAAGGCTGAGGAATCTGTTTGTGATTCATCGGTAGTTACATATGGGAGGATGGGTGGAAGGACAGAATGTCTTTCGTGCGCTCAGTATTTAGATAAGGGTTGGGTCATCGTTCCCATTGTGGTTCCCATGTTCTCCGCCGTGTTTGCGGGGGTTTCCGCCCGGGTGCTGCGGTCTCCTCCCATCATCGAAGGACATGAGTATGAGGGGTCGATACCGCTGTCGGTGCCAGGAGCCCCCCGCTGGGCCCCCCGCTGCTCCTCGGGTTTAGGACTGGGTCGGAACGGGGGTGCATTTTTGTTGCGCTCGACGCACGACGGCGACGCAGAGATATTCCGTCCGTTTGTTATTTCATTGTTTGAATACTAAATCGCCGGCGGTGACGCCCGACAAAATACGCCAGGGAGATATGAAAGATAGTTCAGGGCGTTGTGCTCCCGACGAGCAAGGGCATTTCATTCCTATCCTAGTCCTTAGAAAGTCAGGGGTTACTTGATCTTAAATGTACTTGAATTATTAAAAGTAAAAGTACATCTCACATCCAGTACACTGATACGAGTTTAAAATATGACCCAGTGCTTTCTTCTGCAGTGGAGCAGTCACGCAAATTCTGATTAGGGTTCGCCATAAATAGTTCAGGTAGTGTCGTAATAATCCATTGACGCATCATTGATTTCAAACATTGCATTGCATTTTATTGTTTGTTTTTTGTTTTTTTCCCTTTCCGTTGTGAGCCTCTCTTTTCCTCGTTGTTCGCTATCGCTTGTCCTCTGTGTGACGCGTTCCTCCGTCTCTCCGTAGGAGAAAAGCCCTACATCTGTCCCTATGAAGGGTGCAGCAAGCGCTACTCCAACTCCAGCGACCGCTTCAAGCACACGCGCACCCACTACGTGGACAAGCCGTACTACTGCAAGATGAGCGGCTGCCTCAAGCGCTACACGGACCCCAGCTCCCTGCGCAAGCACATCAAGGCCCACGGACACTTTGTGGCCCAGGAGCAAAGCCCCATGGGAAAGCTGGGGGCGTGGCTGGGCGGTCCGGGGTCCCAGGGGGCCACGGAGATGCCCTATGTCAGCCGGGCCAACGTCATCATACCCGGGGCCGCCGCCGCCCTGCTGGGGGGTCTCGGCGGCTCCCTGCCCCTGTCCGCCTTCTGCCACGCCAGGGCCCTGGGCCACCCGCTGGCCCCGCTGTTCTCCCTGGGGTGCAGAGCCGGGGGCGGCCGGGCGGGGCTGGGTCTCCCCGAAACGGCCCTCCTCCCGCTGGGACTGTCCGCCGCCTCGATGCTTGGCCTGGGGCCGCTCGGGCTCCAGGAGAAGACGGCGGAGGAGGAAGAGGAGGACGGAGAGGGACAGCGAGAGGCGAAGGTGCTGAGCCTGGGCATCCGAGGAGGAGACCCCCTCTCTTGGGTGGTGGTCCCCCCCGCCGCGTTCCTACTCAGGCCACCTGCCAGCAGCTAGGGGGCGCTGCGGGCCCCTGCTGGAGGACTTAACACCAGAGAGTGGTCTTAAGTTTCATGTCTTATGTGTGTGTGTGTGTGTGTGTGTGTGTGTGTGCGAGTGCGTGTCAGAGAGGTGATGTAAGAATGTTGCTTTTTCTGCGTGTGCGTGTGTCGCAGAGTTGTGAAGCCGCCTCCCTTCCCCGAGGTCGCTCCCTGACAAATAGCTGATCTGAGCACCAAAAGTCTAAAGGTTAAAAATAAGTTAAACGGTACTCGATCTTATCTGAGCTGGCGCTCACCACCGAACCGCCTTTTTTTGAAACTCGGGAGTGAGTCAGTGGAACGTACGGAGGAGGAGGGCGGCGGCTTTAACCGAAAGAGGTTCAGTTGTTGATGCAGGTTCCAGTCGGTTCCATGTGCAGGTGTTTGCCTTTGAGTGTCCAGGTACAGGGTCAAGACCGCCAGCTCGACGTTTTTTTGGACTTTTTCTTTCCTCCTCATTTGTGGTGACTCCAAAGTCACGGTTCCTCCGAGGAGATGCCTCCCAAATCAAACCAAATCAGTTCAAAGTTCAAACTTTGACTTTGGTCTTTCCCTCCCGTAGAAGTCGTATTGAAACCGTTCACCGCAATATTTCGCAAAAAAAAAAGAAAAAAGCTTGTTGTGAGGAAACTTCTGCAACACACGCAACTGAGCCGGTCTGATTCCCCTCCCCCCTCCGCGAGCAGCAGGGTTCAGCTGTCATTCCCATAGGATCCACCACCAGGACAATGTTTTCAATGGAAACTGCAGGTGACACACACACACTCTCACACACACTCTCACCCTCACGCACGCGCGCACGCACACGCGCACGCACACACACACACACACACACACACAGGCACACACTCACACATGCATGCCCGGGCACACACACACACACACACATCCACACGCACAAGCACACAGACACACACACACACACGCACACACACACATACACACAGGCACGCGTGCACACACACACACACACACACACACACAGACACACACACACAAACACGCATGCACACCCAGGGCGCACACACACACACACACACACACACACACACACACACACACACACACACACACACACACACACACACACACACACACACACAGACACACACACACACACACACACAGACACAGACACAGACACAGACACACACACACACACACCTGCTCTAGGTGTGGAGTCAATGGCCTTTGTCGTCTTCGACAACACAAGTTATTACGTCATAGAGTGAAATGTTGGGAGGGGCTGTATTAAAGGGACGTTGGTCAACATAGTGAACTTATCCTGTTTCATCAAAGCAGCGCTTGAGGAAAGGCTGAGACAGGGCGGGCGGGGCATGAAGTCAAATACATCGTTCTCTCAAACACGTTAACGAGTCTCTAGGCAAAACGCCCTCCCTCAGGCGTCCGCTCACCGCTCTAGAGGCAGCTGCCGAGCGCCGTGGTGTTCAGCTTGGTTCTCGAAGATCTTGTCTTTCTGGTCTTTCCTTCCATTTGTTTTTCCGTGACAAAACCATCGATCCACCAAAACAGCTTTCTGGCTCTATTTCTTTCTTTTTTTTTTTTTTTCTTTGAGGCGGGGGGGAACGGAAATCAGCCGCAAACATTTTTGGGGGCTTCTTCTTCTCCAGCCTACGATCTGTCCTCGCTTTGGTTTCGTCACTTTTAACGACAAGGATCTGTGCAGGGTCTGCCGCGCCTTTAAAAAAATATAAAAGTCTCCAGTGAAATCAGTTTCCTGGCGAGATAAGGCTGTTGAATATGAGATTGTCCGACGACAACGCACTTGTTTGCACGCTTAGACTCATAGAGACGCACAACATGAAGCCAAGCTGTGGTTTTCTTAAGCAAAAAAACAAATACGGACAGTCTCCACCTACATGTTTCGTCAGGTAACAGAATACAATAGACAATGGCCACGTCTGGCCAGTATGAGCAGATTTATCATGTAGTATATTCTCTTCACATCGAGGTATTTTATCCAATCCATATTTCCAAATGAGTGAAAGTGCCTTCTGGTCTACACTACACACTCGTCCGACGAAGTAAGGTACACAAACGTTAAGTAAAAAAAATAATAATAATAATTTCAGTGTTTGAATTTTTTATAATCGATGACAGATGTGATTTGTACAGCATGGCAATTACATCTTTTACAGGCTTTTTAAGAAAAAAAAAGGTTTATGACAATGACTAATGTCAATAAAAAGGAAACTATTTGAGAAAAACAATATCAGCTGGTGTAAAGTGGGTTTATTTGCATCTTGTGTGTGTGTGTGTGTGTGTGTGTGTGGTGCGTGTGTTATGGGGCTATTTGAAAGAGCTGTATACCATGTTGATGGCAACATCGCTTATACTGTTTATGAAGTTCTGTATATATTTGACAGTTCCACCGTCCTTTCATCGCATCTTTCAACACTCTGAAGACAGTCTCTCTCTCTCTCTCTGGCATTATTAACATTAAAAAAAGAAAGGGGGTGTTCAGGAGGGCGGAGGGAAGGAGAGACCACAGAGGAGAACTGAGTTGGGGAGTGCAAGCAAAGGTTTCTCTTCTTCAGCCGAACACCCTCGATGTTTCGCCGGCGTATGGAGAGTTCTTCAGTCTCTTCTAGCAAAGCTTCCATCGCAAATCCCACTTCTGACACCAATGTGGCGAGCTAAGGCTTCTTCAAGCAAGCGATTTGAGTTCTCCACCAAGTGTGATCTATATTACTCAGAGTGCTCAGCAATTTTAACCACCACACTGTTATCATGGCAGGCAGGTCACTAACGGCACACACTCTCACTCCTGGTGCAACAATCATAACACATAAAAGTAATAACAATCGATCATAACACATGTAACATGGCTAACTAACACTAACAACGGCATAACAATTAACATAACTTAACAATGAACATTACATAAAACAATCCCCTTCCCCGACAACCCCAAAACACATAAACAAAGCATGCTGGAAAATTGCACTGCTGCCTCACAGCAAGAAGGTGGGCGCTGTTGGCACTGCGCTCCGGGCGGGTTGTCTCCCAAATAGGAGCCTTTCTGTGTGGAGTTTGCATGTTCTCCGCGTTCTCACATGGGGTTTCCTCCATCTACCGGAGGAAGGACAGGCCAGGATGGGAAAAATGCACAGAGGCCACATTTTACCAGCCACCATCCAAGAGCGTGTGTATGCATGTGTTGTAGTGTGGTGTGTTGCGTGACAATTAAAGATTCTTCGTCTTAATATATGTAACCTATGATATTGTAGCGTGTGGGTGTTGCATAATATGCAGTGAAATGCCTTTACAACGCACCCGGAGATTATGCACAATAGTCACTAAACCGAACCTAATTGCTCACCTAATTCCTTGCCTGGCTAACTAACGGAAACGAGCTGATTCCTAAAACGTAATGCAGTTAGTGAATAGAATAATGTAAATAAAATAAAATAAAAATTAAGTAAGACTCAAAAAGATAATACAAAGCGGGGGTACAAAATAGATGGGAATAGAGTTATGTAAAGTGCATGTGAATAAAGTGAGTATGGAGATATACAAGGATAGAAGGGTACAAACAATCGAGCCCCAAGGCAATCAAACCAACTGGCCAATCAGTGCTTGAAGCGTTCCTCACCGTAGACGCTCAAAAGAAGACTGATTCTAGTTTCGATAGCATTGATCGGTTTCTCTCAACAAAATAAGTAAAATCGTTTTTTTACGTATAAATCATTGTCACTGGCGGCGGCTCGGTGCCCGTCACTGTTCGCGCGGTGAACAGGGGGTATGGAGAGCCGTTTGATGGAAAACCCCACCCAAACTGCACACCACCTCTCCAGTTACCAGACCGTATCCAGTGACCGGACACCCACCACCCAAAATGCACACCACCAGTTACCAGACACCCACCACCTAAAATGCACACCACCTATCCAGTTACCAGACACCCACCACCCAGTAGACAGCGCCCGATACCCAATTGGACATCGTGCGCGACCCACTCGACAGTCAGTCAGCACACTTTCCATATGTTGGCACTTTGCGGAGAAGAAGTGTTTGCGTGCAATTTGAATACGTCTACCTCAATGAAAGTTTTGCTTTATTTGTTATTTTTAGTCGCTCGATGTCATTCAAACTACGTACAATACGATATTTTGAAGAACTTCACCGAACGCTACTAGACGCCGAAAAACGCTGTACACACGAGAAACATAAATGATCTGGAACATGGCTGCCGTCTACTAGAGGAACACATTCGTGTTTGACATTTCAAACTCTCAGGTAAGATTTTTAATTGTTCTGAGTTATGTCTTGGTTGTGTAGTGAGTATTTAGGCCAGGGGTCTCAAACTCACCTTACCTGGGGGCCGCTGCAGGTCGAGTCTGGGTGAGGCTGGGCCACATCAAGTATTCCACAAAAAAAACGGTTTCAAGGATTCCAAATAAAAGTACAACTAATCCAATCTTCTCAATCTTTATTAATAACAGTTCAGAACATGAACGGTTCTTCAGAACACAGGCTTCTCTTACCTACTCCTTGCTGCCAGACACTTGGCAGCGCCTCCTCTTACACAGCTGAGCCACATTTGGCTTGAGGGAGGAAGTGGTTGAGACGCTCAGTACGGCTTGAGGATGCTCATCAGTAAGTTTGGACCTGTACTTTGACTAAGTTCATGGTGGAGAAGAGCTTTTCACACATATGTCCATGCTACTGCACTTAATTCTTAACATCAAGTGCATTGTCTCATGTTTTATATCTTTTAATTTCTTGCTTTGATTAAATTGTTCTTGGTAAGTTTTCTTTTGCGATCGCACATATCTGTCCTTTTTCCTTCTCTTTATTTCTTCTTGTAATAATAAGCTTTTGTTCTTGTCGCCCATCTCATGCTATTTGCTATCCATGTAATTCTTTTCCCTTTCCTTTTGCAACACTCTGCTGTCTTTATTAGGTCACTGATTACTCTATTTGAGTCTGCCCACTTGTCCTCTGTACCTTGCACTGGGTGACAGGATATATTATCCTTCCACTTGGTGTCAATCCGGAATCACGTTTCAACCAAGTGACTAACGTTGCTAATTCGCCTTGGCTAACTTGTCAACAAACACCACTGGAAGCTGTCACGAGCCTGAACTACGGTAGCCCAGAAGTGATAAAAAATATAATGAAACGCCCAGGGCAACGACTCGCACAATGTCAAGTAGGGGGCCACAAAATACCGTCCCGCGGGCCTCAGTTGGCCCGCGGGCCGCGAGTTTGAGCCCCATGATTTAGGCAGTTTGGTCTATTGTGGGAATTAAATACGTTGGAGGTGGCAACTTAGATTCAGCGGGGTGGTTAGAGTCTTGGGTGGTCAAGGTGAGGTCGCTTCAGTGAGCAGGTGTAGGGACTCAGGCTTACTGTGTGTTTCGTGGAATTTTGCTTCCAAAAACATGGCGTCCCTGCCCAGTGACCTGGGCCGCACTCCACTCCCGTAGGAACTGTTCCCCAGCGATGAGGTGCCCACTTTGGGTCCATTTGGGCTCAGCTGCCCCCTGGGCACCAGACTGTCCTCTGGCCACACCTCCCTTAAAAAGGATGAGGAGGCTCCGCCGCTACCTCCTCTGGCACCTCTTCCAGTAACACACATACAAGTATAGGCCATGCAATCGATAATGTGGTATTTTATACATACATTTATACCAGCATATCAGAAATCAATATACTTGAATTTGCAGCCAGACTTTGCATATTAGTCAAGTGTCACTTAAAGGGAACAATGACCGCTTCTGATGCCCACACACATGTTTATATTATTGTTTGTGAGTGGTAATGTCAGCGTGATGCACATGCAAAATGTAATTTACCATTACTTTATTGGGTATACATCCTTGCATCTGGTGGCATCCATCCCTCATTGTGTTTACCACGTTCCAGTCTGCTGTTTTTTATCATGACAATTTGCAATAAAACGTAAAGCTGAAATCTGTGCTGAAATACTGTATGACACAATCACAATATCCACGCGCGGGAGATCCTCTCCGCGCCACGCCCATTTGGAGGAAGCGGCAGCGGTGTGCCAGTCCAATGAGCCGCCTCCCTCTGAGAGCTGATTTATTTTTGTCTTTCCTCTCTCTGTGAAAGTAATACAAGACAGAATAACAGGATAGTCCTGTAATGCGTTTGTTAAATACGATCCGGGAACATCTCACTTTGGTGATAACATTTAGAGTCACTGAGACTCTGCATGCACTGACACACAATGAGGTGAGTTATAACAACAACAACAAGGTTTGGTTTAGAATAAAACAATAAAGTTGTTGTTGTTTTTTAAGAAGCGTCATGTATAAACAGCTTCCTACAGCTAAACATAGCTCACTTAAAAAAAAAGGCAGAAAGTGTTAAGTATTGACAAATTCTTCCACAATAATTCAAATTAATGTTAAAGTTCCATAAATGTTGTCTGCATTACAATATAGACACGTCATCTATTAAACTGAATTTTACAATTGTACATTATTAACAGAAAAAAATACAATAAGGTAGTAATTAAAACTAACATTTATTTATTATGGTTATAAAATAACATATATTTATTATGTTCTTATGCAAAGTAATTACAAAGTTTGTTTATGTCATTGTCTAGCCGAAAAATTGCCGAAAGTCTAAAACAATAATGAAGCCATTGTCCACTTGTCCAAAAATCCTTCATTCCAAGGTTATTCCATGTGGATTGGTCCAGACGAAAGTCCACGATGTTTGATGTTTGTAACTTGTAATGCGTTTCACAGAAACCAAAATTACTGTAATACCTGTCTGAAAGGAATAAACTGGACCCTGCGCAGCGTCGCCTGCAGCTACATTTGTTATTGTTATTTTTACCATTCGTTTGCTGGATTCACAGTGTCCAATTTCTTGAATGGCTTTTTGTAAAATCACAATCTGAAACTTGAGCTGAGGCCTGATTAAGAAACTACATTTCACTCCATACATTGATAATATACTTTGGAAGTTTTGTAAAAAAAAAAAATTATAATAAAAATCTAAGTGGAAGTGGCATTTAAAACAGTTTCCTGAAATGGATGATCCATTTCCTCATAGAAGAAGACAAAGCTAGACATTTGTTTTAAGACACCATTTGGGAGGGGTTTGCAATAGGAGCATGTGTGCAAACTGGAAGAGAGAGAGAGAGAGAGAGAGAGAGATTGAGGGCGTTTTCCAGGCGGAGGAGGGGACAGGTGATTATCTAACCCCCCCCACAACCGCCCAAGTCAACAGTGTCATTAGTCGTACACCTTCAAGCCACCCCTTCCAATAAATCCCTTTTACACAGGCTGAGGCACACACACACACACACACACACACACACACACACGCACAAACGCACACACACACACACACACACACACACACACACACACACACACACACACACACACACACACACACACACACACACCACCTGGAGCGCATGTCTGGTGGAGGGGAAAAAGGAGAGGGGTGAGGAGTCATGACGGAGGAAGGAGCAGCTTCAGGTGGGAAGGAGCTGAGAAGGTAAGAACAGCCGAGAGGAATCTTAAAAGAATCATGAAATATGAGCAGAGAAGACATAGAACCAAGCAGGTCGGTCTGACGCGCTTATTTCAAAACTCACAATGTTTGTGAAAAAAGATGATGTTCAAGGACTAGTTTTTCGAGTTTGGGTTAACTGTCGATGAATAATAACACGTTGGACTTGAGAGAAGTGTCTCTTCACTGTTTTGCAATATTGCAAGACAGTTGTTATATTTGTGTCTATATATATTTTTACAAAATGAATAATTGTTTTTAATTTAGATAATTTGCATCATTTAAATTGAATAAAAATGTAGTTTGTAAGTGTCATGTAAGTGTCACCTTAAACATGTGTCATTGGAGTGAAACTAAAGAAATGTAAAATCTGTTTATCCAGTGGTTACTATATTTAGACTTTTATTTGCTTTCAATAAAATTTTGACCTTTGACTGCAAATAATTGTTTGATAGCTACATCTGCCTAATATGAACTTGCCTGTCAAAGTCTGGCAGAGGTGGCAGTGAACAGTTAAATTCAAAGTTTCCAAATCAATCGGTTTTCTTTATCGACTTGTGACCTTGTCTTTCTCCCCAATTCAGTGAAAGTTCCGTTCACCAGGGGAAGGGATCGCTTCGCAGGTTCCAGTTGCTGCTCCTGCTCAGCGTTGCTGGCGCCGTGCTCTACTATTCTTGGTCCAGCAAGTATCTGACGGGGTGGGACGGCCTTCGACCCCACAGCCCCCATAGGCCCCCGGCGTATAGAGTCCATCCCGAACACAGACTGAGGGCCTCGGCGGAGCCCCTCACCACACGGGGCGGGGTCCTGCTGCACAATGCCGCCTACCCGCTCAACTACCGCTTCATCCTGGACGACACGGAGGCGTGCCGGGGCGAGACCCCCTTCCTGGTCCTGATGGTTCCGGTGGCCCCCGGCAACGCCGACGCCCGGGACGCCATCCGGAAGACGTGGGGGAACGAGACCCTGGTGCGGGGCGAGTCGGTCCGGACCCTCTTCATGCTGGGCCTCCCCGGCGGAGAGGACGCCCCGCGGCAGCAGGAGGAGCTCAGGAAGGAGAACCTGCTCCACCGCGACCTGATCCAGAGCAACTTCATGGACACGTACCTCAATCTCACCATCAAGACCATGGTGATCATGGACTGGCTGGCCACGCGCTGCCCGAAAGCCTCCTATGCCATGAAGGTGGACTCGGACATGTTCTTGAACATGGACAATCTGATAATCATGTTACAGACCCCTGACCTCCCCAAGCTGAACTACCTGACCGGAATGTTGATGCGGGACAGGCCCGTCATTCGCAGTAAGAACTCCAAATGGTACGTCCCAGAGGAGATGTACCCCGAGGCTCTCTACCCGACCTACACCCTGGGCATGGGGTACGTGTTCTCCAATGACTTGCCCCCCAAATTTATCGAGGTCTCAAAACAGATCGCGCCCTTTAACATAGAGGACGCCTATATCGGCATGTGTATGAAAAAGCTGGGACTGGCACCCACCAGCCCCCCTAACCCCAGACTTTTTCGGGCGTACCTCGCAAAGTACAATCGGTGCGAATTCTCTCAAATCATCACCTACATTCTGGGCTCCTCAAAACAGCTGCTGGATTACTGGACGGAATTGAAAAAGCCCGAGCCACCTTGTTAGCGCGGGGGTTTCCACACGCCGACTTGGTAAGACAGTCTGGGCAGGTGATTCGCGGTCATTTCATCATTTGCACACAACAGACACCCAAACCGAGAGGGCTTTACCCCGACTGCTCAATACTAGATCAGAAAATTTGTTTCTGTTTTCAAATCATGAAGGAGGATGTATCTGGATTGACTGGAATTTCGATTTACATAACACGGGCTGTTATGTTTTTATCACTACTGGTTTTGCATGGTTACTGTGCCAGTACACGGAAGAGCATTTCATATTGAAAATATGACATGGAGGTTTGTTTGACTACTCAAAACCATAGGATCGGGCAGACAGACAAAAATACAAAAACAACAAAACGATGCTTTCAAGCAAACGTTCATGTTTTTTTTTTTTTTTTTTATAAACGGTCAAACAGAAAACAGAAAAATTGGAGTCAAAGAAATCCAGTGTGATCTTATGTGATATTTGGCAGCCCTATGACACGCAAACATTTAGTAAATATTGGCCACTACAAAACATCTTTTACAAACAGGAGTTGAGCACAATCAATGTCAAGGCGAAAATAATCACCACTTGTTTTTTTTTGCAGCCCTCTGGTGGGTTGCATCTTTTTCGACCAAACCACAATGCTGCTCCACAGTATAACACATAATATATAACATATAAAATTGAATGTATAACATGTTGTATATAACATAATATTTCAAATATAATATATAATTTATTTATTATGATAATTATTATAATGGTATAATGGTTGAGTTCTATATGATTAAAAAAACAAACATTGCTATTCCAGTGAGTACAACGAACACTCTGTGATCAACATTATGATAAATAATGTCTTTGTGTCCGTTTCAGTGTAATCTTCTTTAAGTAATCAACACTCGAGAATTGTAATTTCTTTGGACCGGGACTCCTTTACCCGCCAACGCTCACCACATACTGCCATGTCCTGCTGGTCAAACCTGCCAGCGGAAGATGTTTCGAGCTCTAGTTGCACCCGTAATACCTGAGAGTCTTCCCAGGGAGCCATGAGGTGCAGAACCCCTGCCACTCCTCACTGCCACTGTGCACGTAGCTGGCACGAGCAGAGTGACAGGTCTATTATCAAACTCCCTTCCAGCAGAGACGTAATTCAACCGGCGGCCCCTGGGCCAAATGAAGGCCGCATATCAATGCAGACCCAGGCCCTTGGAACGAATCCGAAGGTGAGCGAGGAACTGTGGTGACATCCGTTTCAGAAGTACCTGCAGGGATTAAAGAACCGACAACCAGGGGACTACGCACAAGCAGTGGCGCATACCGAGAACGGAGAGGGTTACCTAGAAACTCTCTCTCTCTTTTCTCTTTTTGGAAAACTGGTATTATTGAAAAAATGTGCGGGTGTTTATTTGCATTTTATTTTTCTTTGTTTCATCAGTGTAGCTTGAAAATAAATCATTTCCTGTGGAATTCAGACGACTATTTTCTCTTTGCCGGCGGTGACGCAGACCACCGTCATCGATCACAGGGTTTGTGAGGTTTGTGAAGAAGGTTGCTTCTTTTTCAATTCATTTACAGTGAGCCATGGCTCAATATCACCCTTCCACCGCAGTTTTAGTCCATCCATCCCGACTTTGGGCATTTCTCCCTGCTTTTGTGGCCTGAGGCTGACTCATCAACCCGGGGTTACTCGGGTTAATATTTGCCAGCGAGGTGAAGTGCGCTTGACGTTTCCTCAGTCCTGGACGGTTGCGCTCCACCAGGAGGTTGAACCGCTCCCTCCTGGGTGGTTTTAATGACGGCCCGAGGCAAGGGCCTGAGGCGTTGCCGTCCCCTTTGTTCCGGTGGCAGGAACTAGCCCGGACTTCTCCAGCCGGCGAACTGCCCCGTCCCAACATGCCGACTCCTTGCACCGAGCTCTTCAGCTCGGATGCGGCGGAACGACTCTGCTGTTTCACGCGCTGCGTATGTGTCTTGTCTTTTGTCTTTTTCGCCTTCGCTTCAAACTCAATCTCCCTTGGGACATTAAAGTTGAACGTTTAAAAGGAATACCCAATATTTATTTTAGAGGAAATTCGCCTTTCGTCCATCTTACCCAGATTCGGAGGAGATGGTCAACACCGATGGACTGGGAGGAGGACAGAGTGTCACAAAGGCAGAATTAGGTGCGTTTCCCAGAGGCAAATGAACAGTCTACCTGAATTGTTATATTCCAATAAATGGCTCTTCTGTCATAGCTAGAGGCGTTGGATTATGACAGGCGTAATGTATATAATAGTGGCATAAAATGAACAAAAGCAATGATGATTTATCGTCATCTAAGACTTGATGATCAAGATAGCCTCCCATTAGGCGGCAGAGGGGACAACCGTCGAGTATCTGTTCATGCGTCGGTGTAATAAATATGTATGAAGTATTTGCACTTGAGAATTGTTGATATAATCCCTTTTAACGAGAATAATTGATGGGGAGGGGTTACACCCTAAAGTCATAAAATAACGCCCGCTCCTTCACGCAGACTAAAACCAAGAGGGGAAAAAAGATCAATTCAATCGGTCTTGAACCGCGGCCAAAGACTCTAAGCTAAAATAAATCAAGCTGATTGTAACCTGAGCTTCAACCAGTCCCTCTGGTTTACTCATCAAATAACATGCAAACCAGCCAGTAAGGCTTTCTTCCCTCCACCCATGGGTGGAGCATGCTCCAGGCAGTGCTGAACACATGCCTGCTGGAGGTCTCATTGTGTGTATTGTGTCAGTGTTGGGAATATAGTTTATTTATTCCTGGCGAAACGTGATCCGTCAATCTGGATATTGCCAACGAGGACAACAATGACAATGGAGGTAAAGAAGCAGTGACCTAAAAGAGACAACAATAGGCATGGTGACTGCGCTCCTCTGACGGGAGGGTAAGTTGTTTTCCCTGAAACGTCTGTGAAACAATTTTTCGAAGACACGTTTTGAAACGGTGAAACTGCCACAAACATGACCTTAATACCTCTTCCGACGAAGGGATTAAGGGAATAATGCGGCGTATGTTTTTCTACATCCTCGTAGCCTTGGCTTTCTTCCAAATCTATCTCTCCTTTGACTGGAGTTGGTGGACGGCCAATATCTCCGGACATGTCATTCCCAGGCCATGGGAGCACAACAGTGCCGGCGTGGGTGAATTATCTAACGGCACAGCGTGGGGGGATCCTGGTCCATACCATGTGGCCTACCCACGGAACTACAGGTTCATCATGGACGACACGGAGGCGCGTAAGGCGAAGGCTCCTTTCCTGGTCCTGATGGTTCCGGTGGCCCCTGGCGACTTCGCCGCTCGTGACACCATCCGGAGGACGTGGGGAAAGGAGACCCAGGTCCGGGGCGAGATGGTCCAGACCCTCTTTGTTCTGGGCCTCCCGGGTGGGGAAGACGCCGGGCGCCAGCAGGAGGAGCTCAGGAAGGAGAACCTGCTCCACCACGACCTGATCCAGAGCGACTTTCGGGACACCTACCGCAACCTGACCATCAAGACCATGCTGATGCTGGAGTGGCTGAGCCTGCGCCGTGTTCACGTTTCCTACGCCATGAAAATCGATTCCGACACGTTCCTCAACACGGACAACCTGGTCAGGTGGCTGCTGGACCCCAACACGCCCACACAGAACTTCATGACCGGCCTGGTGTGGTGGCACAGCCCAGTTCTCAGAGACCCGTCCAGCAAGTTCTACGTGCCAAAAGAGGTCATCGCTGAACAAGAGTACCCGCCGTATCCCCTGGGCATGGGCTACGTCATGTCCCTGGACCTCCCCGGCAAGATCCTGGAGGTCTCCCGGCACATCAGACCCCTCTACATCGAGGACGCGTATTTAGGGTTGTGTCTGAAATACCTGGGCATCTCCCCGACCGACCCCCCCCAGGAGTACACGTTCATCATCAACCCCCTCTTTTCGCTCGGCCGATGCCGCCTCTCTAAAGTGGTTGCCGTGACAACCACTCGCGTCCGTCAGATGATCCAATACTGGGAGACGAACCAGGAGCCCGGGGATCCATGCCGACATGCGCACGGACAACGCTGAGTTCAAAATGCACACAAAGGTTCAGACTATGTTCCTAATTAGGACACTATTTAGAAGACTGTATATTCCTATTAACAGACCTCAATTCTTCAATCATCTTGACGTCGTTGACCGTGGAATGTATACACCTTAATTATATCGCTTTTGCTGTTCATGCTCAGTCAGATGAACGATGCGGGTGAAAAAAACAAAAATGGCGCAATTCTCATGAACCCCGACGCTAACGTCTGCGACGCGAAACAATGAACACGGTGCTTCGTCTGCTCCCAGCCTGAACTCGAAGGAAAACTCTCACGCTTCACGCAAACCTTATATTTTGGATCAATGTTTTGGTAAAAAAAAAAGAAAGAAACCAGAGTTCACCTGCAACTCCTGTTGTGCGTCTCGATGGCGAATGAGACACATAAAGTACATGCAACACCGTGTTGACCAAACACTCGACCATAAAGATTACTCAGGCCTCATTGATTACAATCTTCACAGGAGGACAAAGCCCAGAGTACACACCCTTTTCTAAACCTCAGCACTGGCATTATCCCAAATGGCCAAAACCGATCTGCCACTTGAAACCTCTCTTTTGGGCTTTTGTTCTCTATATTCAGGATCGGGGGACCTTGTTTTCCCCCGCTGAAGCCTGGCTGCGCAGGAGACGCCGCCCGGTAACACGGCTTCAACGCAGCGAACTCAACGACAAGCAAGAGAGGACGAAACTTCCAGAGTCCCCCCGCACCCGCCCCCTCAGATGGGGACTCGTAAAAACACGACAAGCGAGCTCCAGCGGAACAAACAGTGGAGGCTGTGCACATAACACGTGAAGTGGGTGCGGGTGGAGAAATATTAACTCAGGGCGACCGGGTTTGTCTTTGCTTTCATTCTGACCGAGAAGCAAATGACACAGAGAGCAACGAGTTTTAACGACAATGATCACGATTCTTCCGCAAAAAACTTGTTCTGATGCAGTTCAGAAATCTTTGACAAAAACATTTCTTGTGACATCCTCTGAAATAAATTATTGATTGGCTTGAACCTTTTACTGCTGTCATTTCTTCTGCAACAGGAATAGTGTTTAATCAAATTATTATTATTATTATCATTATTATTATTATTATTATTATTATTATTATTATTATTATTTATAATAATAATAATAATTGAACTGAATGGAAGTGATCCTCAAAAGTAGGCATAGGAGGCCATGGCAACCGAGCTAAATCCATAAGGGGGCGCTGTAATACTTAATATGTATTAAATGCAAGGTCCTGGCTGTTGTTAACAAAGATGTGTTGTTACATGTGCAGTCATGGATGGATAACCCACCGGACCAACCGGGGAAACAGGATGCGTGGTGATGCTGCCACTGACTTTATATTTATTGCACTGCAGTCGAAGGGCTTAATCATTCATATCAACAATAAAACCCAGAAATTTCCACTGTAATGGCCTAAACATGTACGTTGCAGGTGTCACCATGGCCCTATCAAAGTGAGTGTTCCCCTCTGTTCATCTATGGGATTTTAGTGTTGAAGCGCTTTGTTATTGTCTATGGCCTCTTATGTAAAGTCATGGTTTATGAAGACCCCAAAATGTTGTTTTCCCACTCGTGATATGTCTGAATACGGCCAGCTGAGGCACAGAACACGGGCCTCCCTCCGGACCAGCCACTGTGGCCGTACAGTTGATTTTGGTTGCGGTGCAGGCCATTAGAGGCCCTGACTGTAGGAACATTTTGCACTTTTCAAATATCTGTTTTTGTTAGCAAAATGGGTCAGGCAGTGGAAATAATTTTAGGATTTGACACCTCGCTAGTATCCCTACCTTCCTACCTCCCTCGTTTCACTGGTCCAAGGGCTGGGATTTGACTTGGCAAAACTGCCGCTGACACTCATATGACAACGTCTCCGGAATAATATCTGGAAAATATAACAGATTTCGACAAATTAATCAAAAGGAATTGATGTAGAGCTCCATGCTGCAGTTAGGGCACACGGATCCTTATGTGATTTTGTGGCTGTGCAGAGAGAGATTATTTGACGGCTTTGAGACAGAAGCTTCCAGTCTACATGAGGTAAGCCTCATTTAAAGACACGATTACCGCCGGAGAAAGAAACACAAGGTATTTGCTGATGAGAGTAGAGAGCAGGATGTTGAGCTCGACAGAGCGGCTAAAGAAAGCGGTTATGTGGAGGGGCCCATTGTGTCACCATTTCCCTATGCAGTACATATGCAAATTATTTGTTGTGCAAATGAGAACCTGTCTGGTCAGTCATGTTTGTGTGTATGTTTGTGTGTTTGTGTATGTGTCTGTATTGGTGTGTTTGTGTTTACAAGTATGTGTGTGTGTGTGTGTGTGTGTGTGTGTGTGTGTGTGTGTGTCTGCAGGTCCATATAATGACTTAAATTCAGTTTTTTGTTTTTTTTACAAATATTAGGCCTAAAAAGTCATTAAATATTCTTACATTTTAATTTGATGAATTTCAACACACAATTTGTGAGATTGTATACATCCATATATTTATTTATTTGCAAGTTATGCTGCATCAGAGATCTGATGTTCTAAAACCTTGATGCTTGAGAGACAATTTGTCCAGGCATCTTAAATTTAGTTTAAAATGTGCCTATAAAAAAAGACACTTCTTCAATTTTTATTTATGTATCATTTTAATCTATAACATTATTTGTATTTGCGATTTAATTTCATTTAAATTTTTCAATTGAATTTTCTTTCATTTTCTTTTCTTTTTTGTAATTGATTCGTCATTTGTATTTGTTAAACTATTGGTATTTTAAATCGAACTCTGTACAACTCCCTTTTTTTTTTTATAACTCTCTAATGCTGCAGAAACCCCGAAAATAGAACCAACCTGCTGAGGGCCCCCTCCCCCACCGCCCATGCAGACCAACTGTCCTCTCCGTCACCTCCTTCTCCACATGCCACAGACATCACCTGGTGCTGCTCTGTCTGCTCTGATAGAGCCAGCTTAGGAGTCCACCTGTCATACACACACACACACACACACACACACACACACACACACACACACACACACACACACACACACACACACACACACACACACACACACACACACCCCTGAGGACATTCCAGGCCTGCAGACCCCCGAGGCCAACCAGATGTGAAGCTCTAAGTGCTTATCCAGAATCTTAATCTCACACATGTGTACACGTGAGTGGGAGACAAAAGACGTGACGTAGATATGATGTGTTTCTAAGGGCTATTATGACGATAATGATGATGATGATGATGATGATGATGATGATGATATTGATGATGATGATTGAGGAGCTGGTAGGATATGGGAACCAGAGCGACCAGCAAAGACAGAGAGTGATTCTTTGGTTCTGCGTTGCGTCCAGTAGCCCGCCCTGTCTCTCTCCTCTGTCAAACACGTGCGCACACAGACATCTGTCCATCCACCCATTCCTCTGGTGTTTTCTTCACCCATTTCTCCTGCTCGGCCTGGTGGGGGCAACACAGAAGATTTTGTGACGATTACATATCTTTGGGAATTCTCTGTGCAGTTCCGCACCTGTCCAGCAGAGGTCCTCGGCATTCCATCCTGCTCGCCTGGGTGTCACCCACGCAGCTCTTCTCTCCATCCATCCTCCCCTTTGGCCCCACCCGCCTCGACGGCAGTTCTGAGCATTTTATCCATGTTCTAGGCTCCTTCTCCTTGATAGACTCGATGCCAAGCCCTGTTTTTTGAGACAGGGAATGCTGTCTTTTGAAACTTCAACCTGTCTCTCTCTCTCTCTCTCTCTCTCTCTCTCTCTCTCTCTCTCGCTCTTTCTCTCTCTCTCTCACACACACACACACACACACACACACACACACAGACACACATACACACATACACACACACACACACACACACACACACACACACACACACACACACACACACAGCAAACGCAGCTGCTGTGCATGCCACAAAACCCTAATATTAGGCCTGAAAGTGTGAATGAGTTAATGACAGGGCAGTAAGATAAATATAAGATCAAGACGGAGGCTCCGCTTTGTCACAGCTAACGTTAGGGTGATGCAGTTAAGCTTAACCTGCATTTTACAAACAGTGTTAGTACATGAACAGTGTTAGTACAAGAACAGTGTAGTACAAGAACAGTGTTAGTACAAGAACAGTGTAGTACAAGAACAGTGTTAGTACAAGAACAGTGTAAGTACAGGCTGCAGCTGTAGTTTCAAGCAGCCGCAGTGGTCGCTGTGGTGATAACGTTAACGCCGTAGTGGGAGTAAATTGCAGTGTTTTTCCCGTAAAGAACGATTATGGGAATGTGTGGGAAAAGCGGATACAACAGCTCCACCTGCGACGCTGCATGGATTCAACTGAACTTCCTTGACCAGTCATCGATTGAGGGATCGGCTGATTGGTTTGACTCAGTTATTGAAGTGACGGCATTACACATACAGTTTACGCAACGATGATTATTTCGTTATCTCGGCTCCGTCGTAGATTTTCACTCCCTGCCCCTCATTGGTGCTGAGAGTGCATCGGTGACATCTTTTTTTGGGGGGTTTGGTCATCAACAACAACAACAACAACAACAACAACAACAACAACAACAACAACAACGGGAGCAGCACCATCGGCCGCGAACGCAGGGCCATGAACAAGTGACGATGGACGGAGAGAGAAAGACAAAGATAACACGGAGGTGGAGGGTGGGTGGAGGGAGTGGGGAGGGCGGCAGGAGGACAAACACTCCGGGGGTGGTGGTGGGGTGGGGTGGGGGTCACTCCCACGCTGTCACACACACATTAAAACACTGTAGCTGTTGACAGAGAGAGGGGGGGGGGGGGGGGGGGGCATGGGAGTATTATGTCCGCACTGTGACGGGTTACAGGTGGTAACCTCATCACCAGCACAGTTCTATAAATACTGTTTTACAGTTTTACAGACGTGACAAGTGTACTACACCACCCTCACCCAACACACACCCCCACACACACACGCACGCACGCAGGCACACACACACACGCACGCATGCACACACACACGCAGGCAGGCACACACACACACGCATGCAAGCACGCCCACACACACCCACACACACACCCACACGCACGCATGCACACACGTGCGTAGGCACACACACACACACACACACACACACACACACACACACACACACACGCATGCACACACACAGACACACACACACACACACACATGCACAGGCACACACACACACACACACACACACACACACACACACACACACACACACACACACAAACACACACATGGATTCATACATCTACTGTGCAGTAAAGGAGGGCGACAGGCTGGCAAAAGGAGGTGGACGAGCAGCAGAGACAAAGAGAGAGAAACGAGCTGAAGATGAGATGTTTTATTGATCAGGCAGACAGAGAGACAGACAGAGAGAAAGGCAGACGGACAGACAGACACAAATAGAATAATAGCGAGGGGGTTCCCGCAGAGCTGTATGAAGAGAATATCATCGAGAAATCATAATGAAGATGAGAGCATAAAAAAAGGAAACTGCATTTAATGTAAAAGGATCAGGGGATCACAATCATTAATCAGCAAATTATTATTAAATTACCAAATTATTTTTAATCATTAGGTCTCTTCAATTGTTGTAGGGTTATTAGTACTGAACTGTATCAATACATATATACATAAAGACATTTGGCAATATATGTATAAATAAATGAATATATAAATATGTAAATAACCAAATGTCTTCATGAATAAGTAAATTCATATATAAATAAATGCACGAATACAAATAATATTTTATAAACGAATGTATAAATAAAAACATGTATTGATAAATGCACAATTAAAAAATGATAATTAATATGAGAAGAAACTTTCTAATCATTTCTAATCTTTGTAAAACTCTGGAGTTGATTACTTTAGCAGGAGCAGGAGGCGAGTGCAGAGCGGAGACTTTGAGAGGGCAGAGCAACCGTCAATCAATTTTAACTTGGCCAATCACAGGCTTGCCATCCTCTGTCAATCACATATTAATTTGATTCATTTGACCCCAATCAGTTGTCAATCACTTTATTTCGGCCCATCATCCTTTACGGGAGCAGGACGTGGACGTTCCGTAAAGTCGTTCCCTAAAACTCCACTATCTTATCGCCAAGGCTGGGCATCCGTCTGAAAACACGATGCTCAAGCTGGGACTTAAAGAAGTCCCCGATCACACCACTTGACATCGGATGACGTACACCACCACAAAGGAATGCCATTCAACTTTCTTTTTCGACAAAAGAATCTTGCTAAAATACAGACGGACATCCTCCCCTCCACGATCAGTTCTGACATGGAGCGGCCATCTATACTAAGGATGGCTGTGTTGAAAAGATCTCCAACACTTTTATCCCGATTGTTGTTGAAACACCGGAAAAGAAAACCTGAACATTCAACCGGAGCCATCCATTGCGCAACTCATTTCCATCTCATCAGTTGGATTGGCGACTATGTGCCACGCCGTTTGGGGACGGCACTGCGTACGCTCCTCTTTGTATCGCTGTTCTCCTGGACTCCACGTCGCCGCCGTCGGCCCTTTTCACAGAGCCTGCACGCGAATGCCCGTTGAGCGTAACGTCTCCCGCCGTACATGAGGACGTCCTGCCTTCCTCTCACTTGTGGCTGCCTCCGATTCACTCACCGGGAAGGTTCCGAACGTTGGCGTGCCTCATGCTGTATTGGGTCTGAGCTGGGTCTAACGTGGGCGTGGAGACACGCAGGACCGAAGCTGCTTCGGAAGGAGAAATCCCGAGCAGCAGCGAACCCTCCATGTCCTCTTTGGAAAGGAAGGTGTGCCCATCCTCAAAACGAAAAAAAAGGGGGGTGGTGGGGGTTGGACAGACAGGACATTGACCAATGTGAAAATAACTTTTGGTTTTGCCGTGCACCGGATGTCACCATCATATTTCACATTACAATTTACATAAGCCTACGATGACGGACGATGAACTTCAATTTTAAGCGTAAATAGTTCAGTGTTTTACATTTGTCCTGACTTGCGCTCAATTCATCAACCTGTTCTCATTTCCAGTCACTATGTTGACTTTTTGTCAAACCCCTTGGCGTTACTGCAGAACGCACAGGGTGGTCGATAGACTCCGTGGTAAAAAAAACCCCTCAAGACAGTATTGGATGCCTGCAACTTTTCCTCCCTGGACCACAGAACAGAAGCATTTTACTCTCGCCCACATGTTCTGCCCAAATAAGGAATTCCTGTTTGCTGCATTTCTTTGTATTAACTCCTTGTTGCATTGTATTACAGTATTGTTTTTTGTTTATTTTTTTTGTCAACTGGTGAGTACAGTTTATTGTATTGCCAACATAGATTTAACGTAGCCGTGCCAAAACACAAATGAGTAGTATTTCAGTATTCCAGTATTTCAAAAGACAGACATTTAAAATATTTGAGATATCACAGATTATTCATCACAACATGAGTTCATTGCAGCGTTTGCACAACTTTTGAATCAGCGCTTTTCAACAATAAGTACCGGCTGCGGCCTGGAGCACCTCACGCCGCGCCCCCTCGTGGCTCAAGCCACGCCCCCTTTGACTTGCCCCTTTTTAATTGTGTTTGAATATTTATTGTACCTCTGGCAAGTAGTCACCTTTTTTGCTGATTTAAGAGCATCTCTCCTGTAAAAAAATATTTTCAATTTTCGTAACCTTGACTTAATATGTAATTTTAGTAACCAGTGGCAAGATAATTTGACTACTTTACTGTAAGTAAAACACTATTATGTGACATGCTAAATTAATTGATTGCTTGAAGCATTTTCATTGAATATTAATGTTTGGATTTGTCGTATAAGGGTTATCATCAGGTCCAGTCCACCTCATATGAAGACTTGGCACCTGAACTTCAAGTTTTTTATCTGTGCATTTATTATAATTGTTATTTATGCATTTATTTATACATTAATTGATGTATTTGTGTACACATTTATTTATTTATTCATTTACATTTTTATTTATTCATTTATTTATACATATATTGCCTCATGTATTTACGTATGTATTTATTTATACATTACCACATTTATTTACGTATATATTTATTTTTTTACATATAAAATAAAGTCCCATTTTGGCCTCCACAGGGCGGGGCCACCCACGAGTTGGGAGAGAAAGGAGTAAGAGGGGAGGAGGAATATTACACAGGGACAAGTCATTTCCGCAGATAGTGTGTGCATGCGTGCTTGTGTGCTTGTGTGTGTGTGTGTGTGTGTGTGTGTGTGTGTGTGTGTCGAGGGGGAAGGGGGTTTGGAAAGCAACATGACTCATATAAACACACTGCCTGCAACACCACCTCATCCTAACACTCCCTGTATAGATAGATAGATAGATAGATAGATAGATAGATAGATAGATAGATAGATAGATAGATAGATAGATAGATAGATAGATAGATAGATAGATAGATAGACAGACAGACAGACAGACAGACAGATAGATACAGTGGGGCAAAAAAGTATTTAGTCAGCCACCAATTGTGCAAGTTCTCCCACTTAAAAAGATGAGAGAGGCCTGTAATTTTCATCATAGGTACACTTCGACTATGAGAGACAGAATGGGGGGAAAGAATCCAGGAAATCACATTGTAGGATTTTTAGTGAATTAATTCGTAAATTCCTCGGTAAAATAAGTATTTTGTCACCTACAAACAAACAAGATTTCTGGCTTTCACAGACCTGTAACTTTTTCTTTAAGAGGCTCCTCTGTCCTCCACTCGTTACCTGTATTAATGGCACCTGTTTGAACTCGTTATCAGTATAAAAGACACCTGTCCACAACCTCGAACAGTCACACTCCAAACTCCACTATGGCCAAGACCAAAGTGCTGTCAAAGGACACCAGAAACAAAATTGTAGACCTGCACCAGGCTGGGAAGACTGAATCTGCAATAGGTAAGCAGCTTGTTGTGAAGAAATCAACTGTGAGAGCAATTATTAGAAAATGGAAGACATACAAGACCACTGATAATCTCCCTCGATATGGGGCTCCACGCAAGATCTCACCCCGTGGGGTCAAAATGATTACAAGAGCGGTGAGCAAACATCCCAGAAGCACACGGGAGGACCTAGTGAATGACCTGCAGAGGGCTGGGACCAAAGTAACAAAGGCTACCATCAGTAACACACTACGCCGCCAGGGACTCAAATCCTGCAGTGCCAGACGTGTCCCCCTGCTTAAGCCAGTACATGTCCAGGCCCGTCTGAAGTTTGCTAGAGAGCATTTGGATGATCCAGAAGAAGATTGGGAGAAAGTCATATGGTCAGATGAAACCAAAATAGAACTTTTTGGTAAAAACTCAACTTGTTCTGTTTGGAGGAGAAAGAAAGCTGAGTTGCATCCAAAGAACACCATACCTACTGTGAAGCATGGGGGTGGAAACATCATGCTTTGGGCCTGTTTTTCTGCAAAGGGACCAGGACGACTGATCCGTGTAAAGGAAAGAATGAATGGGGCCATGTATCGTGAGATTTTGAGTGAAAACCTCCTTCCATCAGCAAGGGCATTGAAGATGAAACGTGGCTGGGTCTTTCAGCATGACAATGATCCCAAACACAATGCCCGGGCAACGAAGGAGTGGCTTCGTAAGAAGCATTTCAAGGTCCTGGAGTGACCTAGCCAGTCTCCAGATCTCAACCCCATAGAAAATCTTTGGAGGGAGTTGAAAGTCTGTGTTGCCCAGCGACAGCCCCAAAACATCACTGCTCTAAAGGAGATCTGCATGGAGGAATGGGCCAAAATACCAGCAACAGTGTGTGAAGACTTGCAGAAAACGTTTGACCTCTGTCATTGCAAACAAAGGGTATATAACAAAGTATTGAGATGAACTTTTGTTATTGACCAAATACTTATTTTCCACCATAATTTGCAAATAAATTCTTTAAAAATCAGACAATGTGATTTTCTGGATTTATTTTCCTCATTTTGTCTCTCATAGTTGAGGTATACCTCTGGTGAAAATAACAGGCCTCTCTCATCTTTTTAAGTGGGAGAACTCGCACAATTGGTGGCTGACTAAATACTTTTTTGCCCCACTGTAGATAGACAGACTATTTTAATAGCATTTTTTTTGAGAAAATAGAAAAAAGAAAGATATTCAATATGAGCAATTCTAAAATTATTTTGAGGAGACATTTTTCTTCCAAACTTCCAAACAACACTGTTCCCTCGTTATAAAAAGCCTCGTCGTCACTGTGTTTGTCTTTCAGGCACTTCCGTCAAAATCTCTTCCTCTTTCTCAGAAGCTGCCACACAGATGGTGCACAAAGCCTTGATACGCAGATATAGTACACACACAGACACACACAAACACAAAGCTGTCCGTCCTTCATGCTCTCAAGGCTGTTTGGACCTGGCTTCCAGCTCCGGGGCAGCTATTCTCAGAGTGCCATGCTCCAATGGTCCATTTTTTCTGAAAACCCACTAGTCCGAAAAATGTCCCGTTGGACATGGACGACACCCTAACCCTAACCATCTCTATGCTTATACCTAAACTTTACCATCTATAACATTATACCTAAACTTAACCACCTATAACATTATACCTAAACTTAACCATCTCTAACATTATACCTAAACTTAACCATCTATAACATTATACCTAAACATAACCATCTCTAACATTATACCTAAACGTAACCATCTCTAACATTATACCTAAACTTAACCATCTATAACATTATACCTAAACGTAACCATCTCTAACATTATACCTAAACTTAACCATCTATAACATTATACCTAAACTTAACCATCTATAACATTATACCTAAACTTAACCATCTATAACATTATACCTAAACGTAACCATCTCTAACATTATACCTAAACTTAACCATCTCTAACCTGACATTTTTCGGACTACTGGGGTTTCGTAATAATGCGCCGTCCGAACAATGGACAGTCCCTGTTCTCAGACCCTCACTACAGGAAGCTTTGCTGTGAGGCCCAAGGTTGGAGCCCATCAAACATTTACGGACGCTGATACTCGTTGCGCTCCTTGTAAACAGAGTAAATCACTTCCTTCTCTCACAGGTCGCTACTGCTGTGCCGCGTTCCATAACCGATGCGAACAGTAACCGTACGTACCAATATCACAATTAAAATCAGAATCCGAGTGAGTTTATTCCACTAGGGACATTTACATATACAAGGAATTTGTCATGGTGAGAATTGGTGCTTAACATTCTAAACAAAAAAAAATGAAAATAAAATAATACAATGAAATAGAATAAAAAGTCAAGCAAAATGAAAATGAAAATATGAATAAACATACAGTATATACAGTGAGTTCATTCCACCCAATTGACCTCAGCTTGATGAAAGCCTCCCTTGGAAGACTGAGCTGTGGCTGAAGTCTCATATTGATGAATATGAATATGAATAATCATATTCAGGTCACTGCCTATTGTTGACTTATCTAATAAACACCTAAGCAAAATGTGTCTGCGTTGCCTTCGTCCTGTGTGTGAGCACCAGCTCACAGACTTATCTAACTGGCCTCCAAACGCTGAATGTCTAAATTGCGGGTTTCAAAGATACGGCCTGTGTTCGGTCCACAAAGGGGTCCAGTCTGGATGATTTGGGGAATAAGGTTTATTATAATAAAATTACAAAAAAGTTCTTATCTATATCTATGCAGTTAGTAGAGACACAGCTGAATCACATTGAGTTTGGTCGAGGTCGCTAAGATATTTAGAGTCAAACTTCATGAAGTGGAAACAGAGTTTGTAAAATGAAACACTTGAGGGGGGCTTCACACATTGAATATGTAGATAGCGTGTGCACACACTGTCCATATGTAATTAGGGTTCACCTCGTGCTTCAATATGCTCTGTTCACGTGCACCCATGGTACATGTGTGTGTGTGTGTCTAAGTGCGTCTACACATCTACACCTGTAATGTGCATGTGTCTCTGTGCATGTAGATATACACCAATCAGCCACGACATTAAATCCAGTGATAGTGATAAGTGATAAGTGATAACATTGATCATCTTGTTCCAATAGCACCTGTCAGGTGGTAGGAGATATTAGGCAGCAAGTGAACAGTCAGTTCTTGAAGTTGATGTGTTGGAAGCAGGAAAAATGGACAAGCATAAGGATCTGAGCCACTTTGACAAGGAGCACATTGTGATGCTAGGCTACTGGGTCAGAGCATCTCCAAAACCACAGGTCTTGTGGTTTTGGACCAAGTACACTCCTTCATGGCAACAATAGTCCCTGATGGCAGTGGCCTCTTTCAGCAGGATAATGCGCCCTGCCACACTGCAAAAATTGTTCAGGAAAGGTTTGAGGAACATGACAAAGAGTTCAAGGTCTTAACTTGGCCTCCAAATTCATATCTCAATCTGATGGAGCATCTGTGGGATGTGCTGGAACAACAAGCCCGATCCATGGAGGCCCCACCTCGCTGTCTTGGCGGCATGAGGGGGAGCTACACAATTTTAGGCAGGGGGTTTTAATGTTGTGGCTGATTGGTGTATGTGTGTGTTTGTGTGTGTGTGTGTGTGTGTGTGTGTGTGTGTGCGTGCGTGTGTGTGTGTGTGTGCGCTGTCATGTGCCAATGACATCATCTCTTAAATCTTCACCGTGCGTACATTGTGGTGCTGGTGAGGTTGGAGTGTCTCAGAGGATCTCCGAGTGTCTCGAAGGGGTCTTGAGGGGGCGGCCTTGGCTGGTCCTGGGGGAGTTTTGTCCCCTGAATAAAAACGTCCAACATGTGACTCTCAGGTTTCAGTTTGTGGTCGGTCTAATTGTGGTTTGAGTGCCGCAGCCCAGCCTGGGCGACGAAACGGAAGTCCGTGGAATGGCCACACCTCACTCTCCCAAGACGGCGTATTAATACACGCTCAGAATAGAAATGCGAGCGTGGCGATGTAAATAAACATCACTGCGACGGCTGGTCGACTTCTTATGACAGAGGCTTGATTAAATGAAAATCATCCAAGACGTTAAAGTGGCACCGCCTCTCGTTTTGTTGCATCTCAAACAAACAAACAACCAAACAAACAAACAAACAAACAAAAAGTGATTTTAAGCTGTTAGGAAAGTCAAAGATTTTCTGAATTGCACATATTTGTACAAGTTAAAGGTGCATTGTGTAGAAGTTAGTGCATCTACCGGTGAGGTTGCAGATGGCAACCAACTGAACACCCCTCCCCATGGCGGTGCAATGTGGCGGCTTCAGTGAAAGAGATGTGGCCGCCAAACTCATGATAGAGGCCAAAGTCCCTCTCTGGAGCCAGTGTTTGGTTTGTCCGTTCTGGGCTACTGTAGAAGAAACATGGCGGCGCAAACATGGCGGCCTCCGTGGAAGCGTACCCGCCCCCTATGTAGATAAAAACAGGTCATTCTAGGGTAACGCTTAGACAACGATTCTTATTTTCATGGGATTATCCACTAATTAAGACATACTTGATAATATTATATCCCATTTTGCCCAACTCTGCCAAGGCCATTCTGTAAATTCTACACGCTGCACTTTTTAATAGGTGAAATAATTGTGCGAATCCCCTGCACGCTATGCCTCCCCTTATCGGGGGCGAAACAGGGACGTTGCTTGAAAAACGTCTAGTCGGGTATTGGTATCCTCGCGATCTCAAGGCACGCGAGTACGCCCACGAGCACCGACTGACTTAATGCTGGTACAAAACCTTGGTGATGTCCCGTCTCGACTACTGAAACGCCCTCTTAACAGGCTTGCCGGCCTGTGCGGTGAAGCCACTGCAGATGATACAGAATGCGGCGGCGCGACTGGTGTTCAACCAGCCAAAGAGGGCACGTGTCACTCCGCTGCTCATGGAGCTCCACTGGTTACCTGTAGCCGCCCGCATCAACTTCAAGTCTCCTACGCTGGCCTACAGAGTGATGGCTGGGAATGCTACCACCTACTTAAACGCTCTTGTAAGAGCACATGTTGCCACCCGGATGCTGCGCTCGTCAAATGAGCGTCGCCTGGCTCTGCCGGCCGTACAGCCACGGCAATCCAGGCTATTCTCATTCGTAGTTCCACGTTGGTGGAACGAGCTGCCAGAAAATGACCAGAGCAGGGACCTCCCTCTCTGTCTTTAAGAAGCACCTGAAGACCCAGCGCTTCAGGGAGCACCTCCTCTCCTAACCTACAATTACCCAGCACCACCGAGCAGTATTTATTGTTACACTAATGTTGTTGTTACACTCATCTCTGTCGCAATGTAGCTCGAATGTTATTCTCCCTCGTAAGTCGCTTCGGATAAAAAGCGTCTGCTAAATGACTAAATGTGAATGTAAATGTAATGCCCATGCGCGCCGTTTCGGAAAAGCGGCCCGCAGACCGAACCGTCCCCCCATGTCAGATCTCGAGGAAATTAAAAAAAAAAAAAAACTGAAAAAGCCAATTCTCTCTCATCTCTCCCCTCTCGGCCCTGTGGCGGAAAATAATAATAATAATAATAAAATAAAAAAGAGAGTATCCCATCTTTTTATCGACGGGAGGGAAGTGGGCGGGGCCCGGGCGGCGGGAGCTCCCGCCGCCCGGGCCCCGCCCACTTTCCTCCCGTCGATAAAGAGCCGCGCGTCCGGCGGAGCGCGCTCCTCCGCGCACCGAGCCACGCTCCGCGGACGGACGAGCGCTCCAACGGAAAGTACCCGCGCCCGACGTTCAGCCCTTGCCACTGCTTTGAACTTTTTTTTTTTTTTTTTTTTTTTGTTGTTGTTGTTGTTGTTGTTGTTGTTGTTGTTGTCCCTCGGCGCGCGGCAGGGAAACGGCTCTCGTCGAGACGCGGCGGATGAACAGGACCGGGGGCGCATTCCTGGCGGACGCCGGTTTCGCTCGGGGGTGAGTTTCTCGGCGCGCACGCACACGATCGGACCTTTCGACTGCGCTGCGGGATTTGGGACCCCTAACACCCCCCCCCCCCCCCCCCCATCTATTTCGATTCGATGAGTAAACGATAAACTCGTGCACTTGTAAGCAAAAGTCAAGTTAAGCGTACTTAATGTATTGGAAGTCGAACCAGCGTCCCGACGCACGTCTGTTAATAAGAGGTTTGTAACACCCCGTAAGCTGCGACTGAACCTTCTGTTTTTCTGCGGACTGTGTTCGGGCAGATCGTGATTACAATTTCCCCCAGAAAATAGCGCAGGTGGTGGTCGTGGTCATTTTTTAGGGTGTGGACGGAACGTACCGAGTGAAAAGCAGAGATATATGCTTTGAGATTGTGTTCAGTAAAAGTCTAAAGTCTCCGCGAAACTGAATATACTTATACTTGAAGAAATTTACTTAGGTACAGTAACAAAGCTGTATTTCTTTACTTTCCACCACTGATAATAATAATAATAATAATGATAATAATAATAATAATAATAATAATAATAATAATAATAATAATTTGCGGGCGTGTCCTTTGCATTCCTCACCCTGCGCACAGTTCACCCTGACTTTAAACCTGCGGGACAGAAGATGAGCCCTTATGGCTGTTATATAATAATAATAATAATAATAATAATTATAATAATTATTATTATTAAAAATAAAAATGATAATAATAATATTAATAATAATAGTGATGATGATGATGATGGAGATGATGATAATGATGATGATAATAATAATAGTAACCTTTATTTGTTTCGCATCTCATACACAACACACAATTTAAAGTGATTTACATAAATGTAAGTCGTTTATGTATTTCTTCAGTAATTTTAAGTAACAACACGAATAATAATACAAGCAAAATGCATTTCATAGAAAATAATTCAATATTAACCTAAACCTAAAATATTAACATGAAGCAGGTACTTTGTGTGAAAGCTGTTATTACATTTCTGAATTTCTGATTTCTCTTCTAAATGAAAAAGCAAGAGCATTTATTGCCACAGATGTGGTATGGTGGCATTATGGGACTGGTCATTTAATATTGTTGAGTCCTGGCTGAGGTTTTCACATGGAATCTCCACTCACTGTCAGTCAGATCTGTGTGTGTTTTGGGAAGTCTGGTGCAATAAAGCTGCAGGGCAAATGGATAAAGTGTGTGAGCATACAGAGTGAGGACGAACTGGGAGTATGGATATGGGAAAAGTAAAGAAAGGTAGATGGAGGGATGAGCACACGAACTGAGCATGAGGGAGAGAGAGATGGACAAACATTCCTGACTCGGTGTCTGAGCGATTTAATTAAGGTTTTTGGGAGATGCTGCATCACTCGGGGGTGAAGGCTTAACCCCGACACCCCCCTCCCCCCACCCCACTCTGGTGTGGACTAATCCCTGGGGTCAGCTAATAAGTGTTCGGGTCGTACCACCATGACGACTAAATGGGGGTGGGGGGACCCCAATCAATGCATGAAGCTACACACACAAAAGGAAGTGTGTGTGTGTGTGTGTGTGTGTGTGTGTGTGTGTGTGTGTGTGTGTGTGTGTGTGTGTGTGTGTGTGTGTGTGTGTGTGTGTGTGTGTGTGTGTGTGTGTGTGTGTGTGTGTGTGTGGGGTGTGTTGAGCTACTTCTTAACGGTATTAAAGTGTGCCCTGTAGTGCTGTGATGTGACCCCCCTTGCCTCCCAAACATCCCCCCACACACACACACACACACACACACACAGACACACACACACACACACACGGGTCAGGCTCTGGTCACTGTGACTCTGACTGAGTGTTAAGTATTGTTTTTTTAAATAAAATAAAAATGGCTGCTTGAGACATTGAACCCCTGGGAATAATGGGAATAAAATGTCAGTGTCGCTCAGGGACACCTCGGCACAGACAAACACCTCGGTATTGATAATTTCACGATACCTTGGGGGATGACTATTGGTGCTTTTCTTAATATTTACACGCAATTAATGTTTGGGAAACAATCATGAGTAATGTGGATATGATGACCAATGATGAGGACAGAACAGTGTACATAGTTCAGTAATAACTACGTTATGACGATGACCAATATCCAGCGTAGATCCACCGGCGTGGAGACCCCGCAGAATGTAACGTGTCGTTTTTCACAGAAGTTCGGGTTTTGCTCAAATTGGGTGTTGGTTTCCAGCGGCATGTTGAAGGAGTCTTGACGGGGGTCGGTCCGTCTCGCCCGACGCGGCGGTGACTTAGCGTGGATCAGCGGCGGGGGAAACCGCGTCCCCCAGGGGGGAGCTCCAGGGGTCACTCCTCTATTGCTGACCCACGGAGCGTGTTGTTAAAACACCCACACTGTCCCTTCCCCCTGATGTGTCGTGGACGCGCCGCACTTCACCGGGGAAGTGAGGATTTTGACAACGCTATGTTTCAAATAAGACGGCAGTTTATTAAGGTTTCCTGTTTCCCGACCGTGTATTTTTTTCTGTCTGAAGATTTACAAAGCATCAAATCATTGCTCGAGAAATACGTTTAGGTAAAATATAATGAATACTCTACCTTGTTGAGGATGTATCTTTGATCTTTTACCCGTTGTATTTACCACCGTTTTAAAGAATGAACTGCTCCTGGTGCACTGCAAAGTGACATTGAGGGGGAGAGGATCAGATGGAAAACCAGGTGTTTTGGTGGTCTGTGACACCCAATCTGTCTTGAGAGACACACCCAGTCTCCCCCTCCTGCAGCGACCATGTCCCCTACCTGTGGGCAGGGGCGCGCGTGTGTGTGTGTGTGTGTGTGTGTGTGTGTGTGTGTGTATGTGTGTGTGTGTGTGTGTTCAGATAAGGGGATCCCTCCCGTTGAGCCCCTTCCCTTCGCTCTGCTTTTGTTTCGCCTAAAGGTATACATTGATGCACCCCCTAAGCCCCCAGCGGCCCCACCTACCCAGACACACACACACACACACACTCACACACACACACACACACACACACACACACACACACACACACACACACACACACACACACACTTGTGGCCCCCGGGGGGATGGGGGTCCTCACAAAGCACTTCAAAGGTTCCTCGTCTGGACCTGCGCTCCTCAGGTGCTGAGAGCCACCGCTTAGGCCGGATATGTTACTGCAAACGTGCGCGCCCAAATTCCAGCTTCGTGTTTCCCTTGTTGTGTGCGTCAGGACAGGTGACAGATGCGTCTCCTCGGCCGCCCCTGGCGCCACACACTTCAGGTGAAGAGGTGTGTGTTGTGTGTATGTGGTTTGTGCTCGTGTTGCGGTATCGTGTGTCCTTTACCGGCCGAGCGCGTGTACTTTTGCTAAAGGGCGGACACAAAACCCCTTCCCTTGTGTGTATGTACGGGTACGGTTGTTGCTTTCAGCCGTCGTCGTGCTCTGAGATGTGTCCCCTCAGAAATACCTCACGAAATGAAATGTCGAGATGCAGTACCAGATGTGGCCGCTGGGAGCGCTGTAGCAAGCAACAATAGGAAGCAGAGAGTCTCCCCAAATGTCCTATTTCTGATATCTCTTATATTTTTAATTCCTTGGCGCCTCTAAAGCTCACACACACACACACACACACACACACACACACACACACACACACACACACACACACACACACACACACACGCGCACACACACACACACACATGCACACACAAAGGACCAGTCAACCCTGAAACTGACACGGCAAGAGAAACAAGAAGTGTGTGTGTGTGTGTGTGTGTGTGTGTGTGTGTGTGTGTGTGTGTGTGTGTGTGTTTGTGTGCCTGTGGGTGTGTGGGACCATAGTTAAGTGTTGCCCCTCCTCCATTACAAGAAAGAAAGTGATGGAATTTGGGAGATATTCATCAAAATATATTGTGATATGTGATTTAGTGACAGTGGTATGTGCACAGAAAGGGAGAAGTGGGCTCCAGAGGTCACTAAAAGCTGGTGTGAGACGGGTGTCTTCCTCCGGGTGCCTGTGACCGGCTGGGCCGACGTGGCGGTGCCTCGGGGTCGGCTGTGGAGAGGCCCCGGACCCTCAGACCGTCGGCCTGGAAGGACGCGACGGCGACGGGCGTGGCACGCATGTGGCACGATTTTGTTTTGCTCTCAGGGAGATCTTGGCTCAAACATTTCGCTCTGTCGTCATGGTGGCGCAAAATAATTGAGATGAGGGAGAAAACAAAATCAGCGGCAAGAACACACACGTTTCTCTAATAGACACAGTGCTTCATGCATGGAGTAATAATATATAATGAAATTAAAGTAATAAAAGTGGGGTTTTTTTGCGAAACGTGGGGAAATAATTCCCGCCAATCAGCTTGGTTTCGGGTTAGAAACGCCGTTCCAGGGACCCGTGACCCGCACGGTGATGAATTCACCTTTATAGGACGAGTCTCGGATGACAGCGACTCAAATCGCTTCCGCGCCGCCGGTTAAATCCTCCCTCGCAGCCGAGCGCCGCGTTCTGTGTGCGTGAAGCCCAGACCCATTCTCCACAGCGGACATCGCTGTGAACTTGTGTCTGTCCCAATAATGTGCCGCTGTGAAAAGCAGCTTTCAGCTTCAGTTTGAAGGAGGGAGCTTCAGGCTGAGTTGTTTACTCTCGATCGGTTTGCCGCACTTTTGTGTGTCTGCGTGTGTGTGTGTCTGTACAAGCGTGTGTGTGTGTGTGCGTGTCTGTGTGTGTGTGTGTATGTGCATGTGTGTGAGTGTGTGTATGCCTATGCGTGCATGTGTGTGTGAGTGTGTATGTATGCATGTGTGTGAGTGTGTCTGCATGCGTGTGTGTGTGTGTGCGTATGGGCATGTGTGCCTGTGTGTGTGTGTGCATGCGTGTGTCTGCCTGCGTGTGTGTGAGTGTGTATGCATGTGTGCATGTGTGTGTCTGCATGCGTGTCTGCATGGTGTGTGTGTGTGTGCGTATGTGCATGTGTGTGAGTGTGTGCGTGTACATGCGTGTGCATGTGTGTGTGTACATGCATTTGTGTGTGTGTGTGTGTGTGCGTATGTGTGTGGGTGTGTACATGTGTGTGCGTGTGTGTGTGTGTACATGTACATGCATGTGTGTGTGTGCATGCGTGTGTGTATTTGTGTGTGTGAGCGTATGTGTGTGTGTGTGTGTGTGTGTGTGTGTGTGTGTGTGTGTGTGTGTGTGTGTGTGTGTGTGTGTGTGAGCGCATGCACGCGCGCGTGTGTGTGTGTGTGTGTGTGTGTGTGTGTGTGTGTGTGTGTGCTCGTAGGTGTGCGCTCTCCAAACTCCGCTGCAGCCTCCGGGCTCGTTTCAAAGCCGTGTGTCAACACCTCGTCTCCAGTGGAGCGTGTCATGGCTGCTCCCACAGCTCCGGTCCCCGGTGTCCAGTTACCCCCAGAGGAACCCCACACTGGAGTTAGCTCCATTTATTGACACGTGTAAAGACTTGCACCCGTAGGTAAATATTGCTTTTTAATGACCTTTAGTTGGCATGTGCTGTCATGGCATTTTACGACGCGGGGGGTGATAACGCATTTGTTTCACAACAAACAACAAACAAATTTCACAACAGCAAAGCAGGCTGATCCCCTCTGCAGCCGTGGACGGAAACCACAGCTTTCTTTGGTGTGTGTGTGTGTGTGTGTGTGTGTGTGTGTGTGTGTGTGTGTGTGTGTGTGTGTGTGTGTGTGTGTGTGTGTGTGTGTGTGTGTGTGTGTGTGTGCGGTGAGGGGGGGGGCTCACACAATCACCCAGGTCACAGGCTTCACCCGGCCAAGCAAAAACACTCTCAGCTCGGTCTCCAATTATTGCATTCTGCAGAAATGAGCAGACAAATGAGTCCGTCTGAGTGTGTGTGTGTGTGTGTGTGTGTGTGCGCGCGCACGCGAGCGGCTGAGTGTTTACTTTCCAGGACCCGTCAGGAGTTTAAGTAAACAGACGAGTGATGAATTCAGCAGCGAGGGTTCAGCAAACCCAGCGCAGCCTGTGTGATCCAGACACGTCCACATCCAATGCTTCAGCACGACGCGCACACACTCAACGCGCACGCGCCTTTCGTGAAACCCTTAATCCGTTCAACACACACACACACACACACACACAGAAAATATTTCCACCTTTCTTTCTTCTGTTGTTTGGCCGTGTCTGCTTCTGTGTGAGTTCCTCGGCGTCTAACAGTAAATCTCTCCACACTCCCTCACCTGACGCTGGTTAATGAGGTGAATCCACAGCAGGGGTTTACATGTCTGTGGGTGTGTGAGCGCAAACATCTGTGTGTGTGTGTGTGTGTGTGTGTGTGTGTGTGTGTGGGTGTTGGTGTGGGTGTGGGTGTGCGCGCGTGCGTGTGCGTATACAGTGAATGGCATTGTGGTAAGTGCCGCCATGTCACCGTTAACAACCTGATGCATGCTGGTTATCGAAGGTTATTTGAGAATTTAATCTGTCAGGAGCGGGAAAGTTCCATTGGACAGCATACCGCCATATGGTCATCCATAATTCAGCAAATGAGGCCACGGATCCTGTTTGATTCCGTTTTATCTCTGGGACCCCATTACTGAGAAGAGTTTTATGGTTAAGTATGATTTAGTGTCTTTACTCTAGTCAGGGAGGAAACAGTGAAACATGGATCCAAACAGTCGTTTGAATACGTTCTCTTATGGCGCTAACGTCTTGGAAACACCACCAGTGGAAACCGTGGTGAAGTTGAAGTACAGTTTTAATCATTTTGCTGGGGACCCCCTGGAACCTCTTCAGTGGCCCTTAGGTGGTCCCCAGGCCCCACGTGGAGGACCACAAAGCGAGTTTGTGAGCTTCATTTAATATTCATTTCATATTAAATGTACAGTTAAAACACTACGTACTATAATGAACTATTAAGATACATACGGTACTGGGGCAGTTGTCCTTGCATTCCATACTTGAATTAATTCACCACTGCTACTAGTGGATATACAAGTAGAATATCTTAAAATTAGAAAGTACAGGCGGCCAAAAGGTAGCAACAGCTGAAAGGTTCTTCCAGGTGTTTGAACATTGAGAAACCGGAGGTAAAGAACCAGGGAGAAATGGAAAAAAAGGCCTGAAAGAATTCTCCTTGTAGCTTTTCTCTGCACACCTGTGCTCAGGTGTGTACCTGCCCCAATTTCTGTGTGTGTGTGTGTGTGTGTGTGTGTGTGTGTGTGTGTGTGTGTGTGTGTGTGTTTAACTACTTCTCAAAGGTATTTAAGTGTGCCCTGTGGTGCTGTGATGTGACCCCCCCCAAACAACCCTACACACACACACACACACACACACACACACTCACACACAGTGTTATTCTGTTCGCTGAGCTGAAGGCTTGTCCTATCCTTCATCAGTTTGAAATGAGTGTCACCTGCAGTCTGCAACACACACACACACACACACACACACACACACACACACACACACACACACACAGTGTTATTCTGTTCACTTAGCTGAAGGCTTGTCCTATCCTTCATCAGTTTGAAATGAGTGTCACCTGCAGTCTGCAACACACACACACACACACACGTGCACACAAACGCACACACACGTACACACACACGCATATACACAAAGTACAGAGCACAAGTTAAGAGAAGAGAACGTAGCCTCATACAGTCACATAGGTACATACTGCATATGCTCTCAATCTCAAATACACTGTATCCTTTTACATTTTTTTAAATAAAAAAACATATATTAGAATAATGTTTATATTAATAAATTCAAAATTATTATTATTCATATTATTATTATTATAGTAATATAGAAATATATATATTATATAATATAATAATATAAAAAAAAATCCATTTTATATGTAAAGTGCTTTTCACAATGCTCAACAGCATTTTACATACAAATTGACATGGACTAAAACAATGCGTAAACCAGTTTTGAGATTTGAGCGATATTTTCGATGAGTTATGACTCGACGTTGGAGGCTTCTATTAAAACAGGAAAATAAAGCACCACTTGTGGCATGTGGCTGGTGTCTCACCCATCTTTCATCACCTCCAGTGGATAGACGGGTATCTGGATTAACAGGTGATTATGAAGCCGTGCAGCGAGTGCTGTGCACTTCTGCTGCAAGGTGTGTGTGTGTGCACAACGCACGCCACCTGCGCTTTGTTTGGACAGACACTCTTTCAGAAACACACACACACACACACACACACACTCACATAAGCACCTGTAAACCAGGTACAAGCATCTCAACGTGCACCGACATGAAACCACCAGAAGGATCCTCTCCAGGCGCAGCAGCCCGTCGTTAGCGCATTGTGACAACTAATGGCTCCATGAAAATAAATCTTTTTCCACTTTTCACCGTCCAACTATTCACCCAGTTTCCATGCACGACCGGTCGGACGGCCAGGAAGAGTTTCACTCTGAGATCTGTCGGTCGACAGTCCCTTCCACACACTCTGATGAGTATTCGCGAGACAGGTATCTGGTAGTCTGTCGGCTGATCCGGTTCTGCGGGAAAAAAAAAGTATCTTTATTACACGTCAGCTGACCGGGGCCATGAGCAGGTGTCCAGAAATTATAGGAGTTATCCCCGGTGTGCACTGCAGGGCTTCCGCGAGGACACATTTCCAAGATCTAAAGCGAATCAAAAGGAAATCTAAGAAGAGACTCATTAAGAACACGTCCCCATCACCGACAGTCTTTTTGGAAGTCTCTCAGTGTGTCCCTGTATCGCCGCCATTATTTGAGGCGGGCGTGGACCCAGATGTCACCGTGCTTGTACCTCATCCCTGCCATACCTGCCGGGGGCAGGACGCGTTCCGGGCGCCGCGCTCGTCAGAAACATTTTCCAACTTGTCCTCTGGCAGCAAGACGCCTCTTTTGAATGAAGGCGCCCTTGCGCCATCGGTTATTGTTGTGTTCGATGTGGCCGCGTTTTTTTTTTTTTTTTGTGGCATTATGAGGGCATATATTTTTGTTCCAACGTTTCATCCCTCTTTTTACATTTATGGTTTGTTTTGCTGCGCTCTCTCTGCCGTACAAGTCACGTCCCATCTCGGACGGCGTCTTTTGATGTTGCAGACTGCCACGCTCAGGAGACATTTTTCTACCACGAAAACTCCCTTTTCAACCTTCAAACGGGAGACTACAATGGCGTCACTGTAGAAGCCCTGGGTGTAGCACATTAGCACATTGGCCTTTTGACGGGTGGTGCGTCTGATGGAGGCTCGGTGCTGCGGTGCCGGGGGGCTGGAACTGTCAAAGGGAACAAGAGGGAAGTAGAGAGAGAGCGAGAGCGAGGCTGAAAGGGGGCAACAGTCCTCAGGAAAGAAAGAGTGGAGGAGGTGGAGGGAGACGTCACGTCGGGGCACGAGAGATAAATGAGAGGGTGGGTGAGTGGGGGGCGTGACGAACGGCATGACCAAAGTCAGATATTTCGAAGCCCGTGGCTAAAAAGATTTGAGCGCCTTGGGTTCGTGATTAGAAAGGTTCATCACGGGCCGGGACGCGCTGCCGCTCCCCTCCGCAGGAAGTGTTCCGCTTTAAGCGCAGAAGCACAAAGACCTGCGCAGAGAGTGAGGTACTTGACAAATGTACCTGAGTATTCAGGCTGTGCCACCTCTGGGGGACACGTGCAATCAAGGGAAACCGCAGAGCTAGGGCACATGGCACCGCGTTCAGATATTCAACATCGCCCGTTCATGTCTGTTTTGAGCGTTTTCCTCACCAGGGAATCTGCTCGCTGTGGTTCTCCAGATGGGCCCGGAGCTCCCCGACCACCTGCTGGGGGAGCCGGGTGGGTGGGGGTCAGGGTGAAGTCTGGGCGAGAACAGAGCGCCGCTTAGAGTCGAGCACGTAGCCCGGTGCGCGGCGTCGACGCCTGGGTTGAGAGGTCAAGGGGCAAGGCGGCCGGGGCAAGAAATCGAAACGGCCCGGGGAGGCGGGTGCGGTCGCAGATAGCGCCGCCACGACCGCGCTCGCCTCCCCGGGCCGTTTCGATTTCATGCCCCATCTCGGCGCGTCGGGGTGTTTTCTGTGCTCCGGGGAGGGCGGCAGAAAGCTTTCCCCGCAGAGGCAGGACCCTGCAGCGTGTCGAAGGGTAATGCCGTGGTTAGTTAGCGTGCGCTGAGCGTGTGGAATGTGTTGTGGATGGATTTGCTGGAGGGCCGGGGGTATGAGGGTCAAGAGTTGTCACAGGGAGTTAGAGAGACACGGCAGCGCACAAGCGCGTGTGTGTGTGTGTGTGTGTGCTTGCGTGCGTGCGTGCGTGACTGTGTTTCTTTGCTCCCTGCGCTCCCGGTGCACGTCTTGTGCACGTTGCATCAAGTCCCCGCTTCTGTAAAACAAATCCTCTTACACAATCTCCCTCCCAGTCCTGGGCTTTGTTTGCCACATTGCTCCGTTTCGGGGGCGCCATCCTCTCCAAGGCCGGCGGGTAAATGGATATTGCACTTTGGGAGTTTCAGAGTTTTCACGGTGGAGGTTGTGGCCGTCTTTTTCTCCCGCGGACTCGTCGGAGCGACGCGGAGGTCCTCCCGCCTCCCCGAGTCTTCACCCAATCCCCACCTTCCTTCTCCTCCAAGCTCCCCACGACTCCTGCTCTTACCCAAAACTTCTGTCTCTCCACGATTCCCTTGGATCTAAGTAAGTACAGATCCTTGTAAAGTCCTTGTGTTCGTACCGAGGCAGAAGTTCTTTATTTTTGATATAGACACTTGGTTCAAATGGTTTTGAGGTTTCATTGTTGGCCGGAGCCCAAAAGGTTAGTTAATACAGACCTTTCCGGCAGAGTGTGGCTTTTTTCTTTTCTCTCTTCAAGAAAACGTGATTTGCCGCGGTACGTCAAACATGTTTTTTGTTTTTGTTTTTTGCTTTTTTTTCAAGCCGTGTACTTCTGTTTTGCAGCTCGCACAGAGAATACGGTGGAAGAAAAAGTCCCATCGCTGTTACGACGGCCTCGGTTCATGCAGAGTGGATTTGTGGTTTCGTCAGTACGGAGGTTGCCGGCGGCGACCGACCATGAAAAGAACGCTCTATTTCTCTTATTGTTTCCCTCTCTCCCTCACTGACTCCGTTTATTGTTCCCTCGTTCGGTCTTGAGCTCATCGCAGGGAGGTAAACCGCTTGTGTGTGTTTTTACTTTAGCCCTGTCACAGTGAGAGATGGCCGCAGTGCATTGTGGGTAACAGAATCCAGCTGGGTGCGAGTGTGCGTGTGTGTGTGTGTGTGTGCGTGTGTGTGTGATACCTGTACTCCGTCATGTCGACAGCACCACTTGTCCCTCATCGCCTCGTCTTATCTCCGATACAAATAGCTGCAGATACTATACTGCATTCTTTGAGATTCTACAGCCGAGCACTTTGTCACGTTAAATTATAGATTTATCCTCCTAAATCCCGTTCCGAAAACGTACAAAATGAAAGAGGAAAGCGAAGAAAAAAAACAATAAAAAGGGGGGGAGGCGTATACACACCAGGAAAACAGGCTTGTGCAGACACGGCTCAAGGCCTTCCACTCCTCCGTTCTCTTCGTATCTTCCCTCCTCCACAAAGCCGGGGAAACCTCAACAACAGGGTTTTCATTTGGGCTCCTGTTTGCCTTCCTGTTGTGTGTTTTTTAATTTTTCTTTTTTTGCTTTCAACCACAGTGCAAATGGTGAAGGCAGTTCGACAGGAAACATCTTCTCTCTCTTAAGGAGCTGTTTGTGCAAAACTCCGACCGTTGAGACGCAGGGACTCCGGGATGGTCGACGTCCACGCCGTTGTTTATCGATCGCTCGCGCTTCGCTGTTTTTGCTCGGCCCGTGCTCATCAAGCGCTTGAGGAATTTAGGAAGACGTCCTTGTTGTAGGCGTCGCAGACCCCCGCCGGCGTCCGTGACACCCACGGCGGTTTGTCGCGGACTCATTTTCGTTTTTCTGACTCCGCTCCGCATGGAGCGGCGGCGGGAATTAATGAATCCGTCGGTATCTCCTCAACCCCGCTGGAGACAGCAGCGGTGTCCTCGGTTCGGGAAGCTGATGAAGATGTACTGTTACCCCGACGCCCTAGAAGTGGGATCGGGAAACGCTCCGCACGCGCCTCCACCATTGGAGCTGATCCTGTTTTCTTTGGTTGTTTTTTTTCAAGTAAGATTTGTGAAGGTGACTGTTTTCCCTCAAGGGTGAAAAGGGCAGATGGCTTGCCAGACATCCCTTCAGAAGTGTCCTCGCGTTTCGTTTCGGATTGTTGGGGAGTGGGAAACCGCCAAAACTCTCTCAAAGGCGAAGCCAAATTCGCCTTTGGGGAAAATCTACGACAGGAAACGTGTTTTACTACACGTGTGTTAACAGCTGCTTCCTTACCAGGACACTCTCCGCGTTTCTCGTCTTCTCTCGCCTACTTTCTCTCCCTCCTTTATCCCTCTGTCAACTCAACTCTGCCTCTCTATTATTTATATCCTTCCGAAGCAAACACAACGTCCTCCATTCAGACACATTCTCCCACCTGTCGCTCATCGACAGTAATTGAGCAAGGAGAAGGCTGTGCCCTTCAAGGCGTTACGAGCAACTCTCTGATCCTGTTATGCCAGTGTACACACACACACACACACACACACACACACACACACACACACACACACACTGCATTCCAGGTTTCGCTCAAGGCGTACGTGTGTGCTTAAACCTCGGCGTGAGTTTGAGACAATAGAAGTGCATTGTTTTTAAAGAACCCTGACACCAAAGCACCATGGTGAGATTTCCACCTAAAGGAAAAGTATATAAGTACTTGCTCTTAAATGTACCTAAAGTACAAAGTCATAACTTGTATGCCCCGATATGAGTCCAAAATAAATATAAAGTACGACTACCCCTTTTTTCTGCAGACAACGCTTGTTCAAGATCCTGATTACAATTTCCATTGAAGTAGTACAGGCGCTGTCACTTTCAAGGATGTGGACCTGATGATGCGCAGTTTGATGGATCGTCGAAGAAAAATCTTGAAACAGTGCGACTGTGCTGGAAATGTGGAGGAGTAAAGATATTTGCATTGAACTAGAGGGGAGTAAATGTCTGAAAATGAATATACTTAAGTTAGTGAAGAGACTTGAAGAATGTCCAGCAACGGGTCATACCGCACTGCGCACCGCTGCTTGTTTCAAATTCAGTTCATAACATCAGAAAAGTAGTGGAGTCGGGGAGAATAACGCAGGTAAAGGGTTGGCTGCACGGGCTGTGGGGGCTTGATGTGAACCCCACCTGCTTGGCCCTCCCTTCGCCCGGCTCAGCCCCGTTCCAGGAGCCCTTTGTTCGCCTCTCGCAAAAAAAAAAAAAGAAAAAAAAAAGGCCCTTTAATTGTCGGCACATGGCTTGGCACCGAAAAGTGCTTCTACATTAAAAACACATGTTTAACTCACTGACGCAGTTTGGTCGAAGGAAAAAACCCCCAAAAAGAACGACGACACAACAAAAACAACACACCTGCATGTTCACGTCAAACCAGGAACGGGAGGAAAAATGACAAGACAATCACGAATCGGGAGTAGTGTTTCTGCGTGACAGGAAATTGGCTCCAGCTTTGCGGTGGTGTGCTCACTGATGAGGGTCGATAGTTCACTACGTGCTCAATGAGCACCGACCCCACCCCCGATGAGCCTGTTGAATCACATTTCATGAGTTTGCCTCCACCTCTTTCACAACATTCGCTGCTGACAGGTATCTCTCCTGGTACCTCGCACCCTGTCGTTCGCCTTGGCTTTGGGAGGTGGGGATGGAGGGATGGAGGGATGGAGGCATGGAGGGATGGATGAAGGGATGGTTGGATGGAGGGAGGGATGGAGGGATGGATGAAGGGATGGTTGGATGGAGGGATGGATGGATGGATGGATGGATGGATAGAGGGCAGAGAGGGGGGGGAGGGGGAGGACTACCGCATATTTGCTCTGGCCCTGCGTCCTGTCTGTTATGAAGAGCCAGGGATGAATGGAGGAGACAGGAGGGCGGCGTACGGGCCAGAGGCTTCTGGCTTTAATGAAATGTCTCAAGTTTCTCTTCGACCTTCAACCAGGCAGCGTGGGGGGGGGCGATGGGTGGTGGGGGGACGGGGGGGTGGGGGCAAGGGTTCACTGATACAAACCAGGTCAGAGAGAGAAAAAGAGAGCAAGGGGGTGGGGTGGGGCGAGGGAGAGAGAGAGAGAGAGCAGTGAAGGGAAGGGGGAAGGTGAGGTTGTGAACAACAAACGTTGCGTGCGTGCGTGTGTATGTGTGTATTGTCGTTGTTTTAGGTTTCTCGTTCGTGTTTCCCGCATTTCACGCCCTCATTGTTCTCAACTTGACGCCATTCGATTCTGTACGAAGAAAGCGAGTGGATTGCGTTCCGGTCAAAAATCCTGAGTCAGATCCGAAACGGATGACACTACTGTGTGTGTCGAATCTTGTTGCGTCATCCATTCGGGCAAGTGGTAAACATTCTAACTGACCTCGACCGAGCGGGCAAGTCGTTGGCAGTAAGATGGCCACCATGCCAGAGCAAGGGCTTCGATGTATGGAGCTCATGTGTCGTACGCGTCGATACGACTTAAGCAACTTGCACAAAAAAAATCAATCCAAAAAGCTAAAATCCGGGTTGAATTCTTGACCTGGTTTGGATTGACAGTTTAACCAAAACTAGGAAAATGCAGATTTCATTTTGATTCCATAACTAGAATAATGAGAATGAGGAGCGACAGTGAGGGCGGCCATAGAACAGAAGGTGCTGTCACATAAGCGGCAAAAAGAACATCCCCCCGATCACGCCTTCGGTCCGTCTCCTGAACGCGGTCAGGTCGTTCTTTTATGATGAGCGGTTACGATGACGTCGCCAACTCCCAATTCAAACATTCCAGAGTCTGGTCTTGCCTCAAAGCCGGCGGCCGAGGAGGAGTTTCCGAGGAGGAGTTTCCGAGACGCCTCCCGAGCGAAGCGACTTCTCGTGAAGCAACTGGCTCCGCTCTGCGCTCCGACTTTCGGGAGGCTTTCGTCACTCGATTGTTCCCTCCCCCATAAATCGCACCGTTATTACCGATTTTCTTTGGAGCGGTTGGGCGTCGGCTCGAGGCCCCTCGTGAGGCCCCAAGGTAAGCAGCGGGAGGATGAGATCGGGGGGGGGGGATTTGGGTGTTGGCGCTTGGTTGTAAAGACGTAAAAAAAAAAAAAAAAAAAAAATGGGTGGCGGTGGAGGGGAGGCTACGGGATAAAGGAGGGAAAGGTCCAGAGGAAGTGGAGAATAAGGAGGAGAGGATGAAGGGGGAGAGATCAAGAGGGTGAGGGTTTCTGAGGTAATTGTTGAAAGCAGACGCTGGGAGGCGGGGGGGCTCCGTCTTCCTCAGGTTTATTTTTGACGCCGTTCGACGTTTACCCTCGAGATGTCTCGGCTCCATCAGCCAGCCCTTCAAAGGGGATCCAAGCCGGGCTGGCTTTATCAAACACCTCGCCGGGGCCGTGCAGGGCTCCGGCTCTGTTTGAACAGTTGGGTGAAGGACGCTTTTGTTGGATACAGCAATTCTTCGGCCTAAGCTTGTGCTTTTTCGAGGAAATTAATATCCAGTCGTGTTTATTTTTTTTATTTTTTTCCACAAATCTGACTTATTCAAATCAAGTCATAAGGCAGGGTATCATGTTTCCTTGTATTTTTAGTGCTTATTCATCCTCTGCACGGCATAGTTCAGCTGTGACTGTACATGTAAGGTAAATGTCTTTTCACGCTATTTCATTTTCCTTTTCTTTTCTTTTGTTTCTCTCACATCTCCCAAAGGGTGTTAGCACACGCTTACTGGTCCTTGCTTAAGGGTTGTAGCCCGGCGGCTGTGGCAGCTGTGTGTGTCCGGCCGTGTTCATGCAGTCTGGGTTTCATGGGCCATGGGCTTTGTCATAAACACAGAGAAGAGGCAGAACATGCTTCTCATTTACTCCAGAACTGGCCACCCTGGGTGGGCCCTCGTTGGGGGCAAAAGTGGCTGTGTGGGTTGCAGCGAAAGTGGATCATTAAGAAAAATAGAAAACTCGAAATAATGAATGTGTGTCTGTCTGGCAGTGTTATTTTGTGTGCGCACATGGGCATGTTTTTGTTTGTGTCTGTTCACATCTATAGGTGACGCGTGCTCATATGTTCACAATTGTATTAATGCTGACGTATGAAGAACACCGTGTTTATTAGACAGTCAACCGAATTTGAATGAAGATTTATGACTCAAAATCAAAACGCAGCTCTTCCATTACACTTTTTACTACCAAAACATGCTTAGTTGTGGGTCGTGTCTCATGAAAACTTTTCCATCTTGAGTAAGGTGAAATGGTATATATGAAGATATATGTGAAGAACTCTTTTTCACCAACCTTTTCCCCTCTCTCTCTCTGTTTTGCAGATCCTCAAGCCTGACTCCATCATGTCACTCTTGTGCCCCCTCCTCCTTTCCCTCCTCCTCTCGTCCGGCATGGTGTCATCCAGTGACTGTCCAGCGGATTGTTCCTGCCAAGGCCAGGCCTCGATATTCTGCATCATGCGGCGCTCCACTACTGTGCCACACAGTGTTCCCGCCAACACCAAGAAACTCTACATCTTCCAGAACGGCATCAACACTCTGGCGCGGGATGACTTCACTGGCCTGAAGGAGCTGGAGTTGTTGGACTTGAGTCAGAATGAACTGACTGACGTTCCAGGCGGTGTGTTTGAGACACTGTCGACACTGAAAAACCTGGATCTGTCTTCTAACCACATTACCCATATTTCCAAGGACAGCTTCTCCGGGCTCATCCAGCTGGAGAGACTATATCTTTATTCCAACCGCATCCAAAGCATCCAATCAGATGCGTTTGAAGGCTTGGAGATGCTGCTGGAGCTTAAACTCCAGAGGAATCAGCTCACCTCCCTGCCATCTCTCCATCTCCCCAAACTTTTGCTGGTTGACCTCAGTCACAACAGCATACCAACGCTGGGCTCCACAGACCTACAGACCCCACACCTGGAAGCCCTAATAGTGGCAGCTTTAGGGCTTTCCTCCCTTGATGAGGATCTGATGGCCTCCCTCAAAAACCTGCATAATCTAGACGTGTCTTCGAACCAGCTGGTTGAGGTGCCTGAGGCCCTGAAGCAGGGATCCATGAAGGGCCTGATCAAGCTCAACCTAGCCAGTAATCCTCTGGGTGAGCTCAAAGTAGAGGACTTTCAGAAGCTGGTTGGGCTCCAAGAGCTTGACCTGAGTGGACTAAATCTTCAAGGATTTCCCCAGAATTTCTTCCAGGTCTTTCCCAGGTTGGGACATCTGACAGCCGCTGAAAACCCTTTCAACTGCCTCTGTCAGCAGGCCTGGTTTCCAGGATGGCTGAAAGATAAAAAAATAAATTTACGAAGACCTGAAGAAACCAGATGCCACTTTCCCCCAGTCAATGCGGGGAAGATGCTGGCAATGCTCGAGCACCAGGATTTCGGATGTCCTCCTACCACAACAGTCCTGACCGGATCTACTATGGAAAGCACCCCTGTGCCCCTTTCACTCACCACTTCCCAAGAAGCCACCCATACTAATGCCATTCCACCTCCCCCACCCAGTGAGGAGCCTGACTCTGACTATCATCCGCTTCTGCCTGAGCCTCCTGTCTCACCTAGTGCCACCAGTAGGGAGCAAGAGCAACACATTTGCCCAGCAAACATCTGCCTCAATGGAGGTACCTGTCGTTTTGATCCCCTAGGGCAACTGGCCTGCCTATGTCCCAGAAGAACCTCTGGCCTCTACTGTGAGAATATCGAGGAAGACGCTGAGCCAGAGAAACCCCTGGCAACAGAGGTCTTTATTGTTGCCCCTGTGGTGACCTCTGAACCTGATTCTATTAGCTCACGCCAGGTGACCTCCACCTCCATTCTTGTAGACCTGCACCGATTCATCGAGACAAGGCCACACATCCGGGGTATCAGGCTGACATATCGTAACCTCTCTGGACCCGACCGCCGCCCTATGATTCTCAGCGTGCCAGCATCCTATCGAGAATACACTCTGCGTGGCCTGAGGCCCAACTGTACCTACTCAGTCTGTGCCAGTCCACTGGGTGAAAGGGTCAATTCCAGGGCTAACACCACTGTTGAAGCAGGTTCGTGTATAGAGGCTCGCACAGCCAGTGGCCAGCCTACATCTTCAGAGCCCAGGGTCGAAACACAGAACCAGTTAACCTACACTGTCTTTCCTGCTGTGGCTGCCCTGGCACTGGTAGTGGGAGTGGCTATAATCGCGGGGGCGGTCATCTGTGTGCAGAAGAGGAGGCAGACAAAGGCTGACCTGGAGCTGGAGCTTGGCCCTACTGACCCTGATTCCATGGAAGGGGTCAAAACCTGCATGGAAAGTGGGGGAAATGGGACCCTACCCCACAAAATACCAGAGACTGACCGCGGCCAAACACCACATACACCTGCATCGTCACAACAAAATGGGGTTTCTGAATATGAAGTTCCCCTTATGCAGGGACATTGTCCATCAAATAACAATGTAGCAGCCTTAAAACCGTCTTATTTCTAAGATTCAGTTTAGTTCATTGACTTTAAAAGACATTAAATCGGTTGGGCTTGCCCATTTCAGATCATGGAATCCCCCGGCAGGTCTGCAGAGATGAAGCAGAAGACTTCAACTCCAAGATGAAATATCCATATCCATTACAGCGATAATCAAACAGTGGTCTTTTTTAAAATCATTACCTAGGTTGTTGTTTTAGAAAATCAATAACTTAATAGTGTTAATATAAGTGTGTCGAGAGTATGCAGGATGCCATCCCAACCAACTGCTACACTAGAAGATTATTTTGCTGAAAGTGTACTAATCAGTTGGAATGAAACCCTGCAAACTCCTGTCAGTCCATGACGCCTTTTCCTGTTTTAGAGTTACATTGTTTTACTTACAAAAAAAAAAGTGTTTTCTGTCACCAAGCAAACATGGAACAATGAAAGGGATATTTTTCTAAGTCTTCTAGCAGAGTTTGAAGTGGGCGATGAAATCCACAGTGTTTTAAACTAAGTGCAATGACCAACAAGGGTCTTAGTCCAGTAGCAGACTGAAATACGGAAGTGCCTTTTTTGCATTGACATGACTGTAACTCTTCAACATGTGGGTTTTTGGTCCTGTTTATAATTGCTTTGTTGATGTAAAAGAACTGCATGTGAATGAGCTACAAACCCATTGCTGGAAACACAGAGTTCGGGGTGTGTCCCATAGCCCGGCTGCAGAACTGGAGCAGATGGCAGCGGTAGACGTGACAGCTATAATACAGACAGTGAGCCGCCTGGATTGCACTTCCTTGGAACAAAATGTGTTTTTCACAAACTCCTTCTGGGGGGGGGGGGGGGGACTTGCACTAAAAGCACTTAATTCCAGTGCTGAGTAAGGAACTGCTTCTATTTTATCTATCTATTCGTACTTTGAGGCAAGGACCTGCAACAACACTTCCACAAAACAGCTGCAAAACGCCAGAACCCCTGTCTTTGCTTGTGTATCTAAGGGACAGAATTTTACATTTTGAGCACCGGACTTTGGTTTGGTTTTAGTTATCACAAAAAGATGGGTGATAATCGTTCAAAACCTTATGAGAACCTTCTGCAACTACCCTCTTGCTGTGAAAGACAAGTGGACGGGTGTACTAACTCAAGGGACATTGAACATGGACTCTCTGTCTTTCCTAGATCTATGCTGTGATATATGAAGGCTGCTTTTGTTAGGCTGGCTTGCTTTCATAATGTCCTTTTTGTGTATTTTCTATTTGATATAAATTTTGTTGTTTTCAGTCATTTTTATTTGCATGTTTGTACGTTTCGATTTGGAGACGCTCGGTGACGTGCCTACTTAATAATGCCCAGTTTTAAAGCACCATGAATGAGATGATTCTGTGGAGCTCTCCACAGCTCGACAGCGAGTGCCTCATAAGATGAAGTTTTGATTTCATTCCACCAGCACCGCAAACTGCCTTCAGTGGAGGCGGAAACGCAGGGGCCAAACAAAGTGTTGAGTAGTAAAGACTACATTGAGCCCGATCTGCGTTCAGACTATTCTCAAAATACTTTTGAATGAGGTTCACGCCGGAATAGCTCCGTGAACGCAAGCGTTTGGTTCATGAACTCCAAAATCCCAGACGCCTAATCTTCTCTGGCAGCGCTCCATTAGGACACGGTTAACTATGGTGAACCTCAGAACTTTTGGGGGGAAAATAAATAAATAAATAAATAAAGCGCGCGCTTGCACACACACACACACACACACACACACACACACACACACACACACACACACACACACACACAAAAACAAACAAACAAACAAACTCTCAAGCTCAAAAACTGCATTTAGTGTGCTTTCACCACAAAGGGCCTGGCTATAAAAAAGTGGCAGAAACACGTGCCAAGAAAAAAAAAACATAATGGAAGTTCAAAGAGTTTGGAGGCAATTTACTTTGAGTTTCGGTGACTTGTGGGCAGTCGTTTCCTCTCGGCTCGACCGTAACGGTTCTTATAATTCTCTGAGGACTGCCTCTTGCAGCTCGTCGCTCTCTTTTTTTCGCTCTCTCTCTCTCTCTCTCTCTCTCTCTCTCTCTCTCTCTCCTGCTTTCTCTCTGTCACCGTGTGGAGGTCTTCCTTCTCTCTCTCCTCCTGCATTTTCCTGACGCTCCGCTCTGTTTGTCCGGTGTTTTGCGTTCTTGCAGCCGAGCAGACGATGAAAAGCCCAAACTGAGCGTAGGGCTGCCATCCAGCATTCAGGGTGCTGTCCCGTCTGGTGCTTCCTACTGATACTCTGGATTTTTATTCTCTGACCCTATGTATTTCTCTTTCCTCTGATAATTTTAATCGATTAGTAAAATCATAATTATACAGGAATTTTCTTTCCGGGAGAGTGCCCTTTTTCCAGCTGTTGACTTGTCAGATGTATTTGTGGAAGCTTCATAGACCCACATCCAAAGGACAGTTTGATGGCATCATATAATACTAAGCCTGTACTTGGTTCTTGTGTGTAAATATCTTATGAAAACACCAATAGTCTTCCACCAAATATTGTCACATTATTCAAGTTTAGTTAAAGAATATCATGTGTGTTTGGTTTTGTCACTATCGCCCAGCATGATTGACAATAGAAGAGCATGAAAAGAGCAAGCATGGGAATGTGATTGATGTGTGTGTGTGTGTGTGTGTGTGTGTGTGTGTGTGTGTGTGTGTGTGCGCGTGTGTGTGTGTGCATGTGTGAATGTGGGTGTTTGCTTGTGTGTGTATGTATGTGTGTGTGTGTGTGTGTGTGTGCATTTGCATGTGCGCGTGTGCAAGAGGAGAGCAGGGAGAAAAAAACGTAAAACCTACGTAGTTTAGTTAATATTTGAGTCCGTGCACCACCCAACGCCGCTTTGTCCAAAATCCACCGCTCCTGTCTGACTTTAGTTTTCCAGTAGAAACAAAAACCCAGATGCTCGGCTCCGTCTATCAACTGGAAAACTGTATCGCATTTGCTACATACACGGAAAAGGACAGGAACTATTTGAAATATTTTCAACATGCTTGTAACCTTCCTTGTTTACTTTATGGAAACATTTTTTTATGCTTTGTTTGTTTGTTTTTGTTTTTTCGTTTTTGAGAACTCGAAAAGTCGACTTTTTTTTTTTGTGAATATTGTTTTTGAGAAAAAAAGATGGGAAATGCTGATAACCAGTATTAAAGAAACCCGATGTGAAAATGTTTCAGTTTGTTTTGTCTTTTTGTTGTAACCGCACTCTGACATGATTTTGACATATGCAATTTTTCAGTTTTTCTATCTTTCTATTTCTATTCGACACTACGTTCTCACAAATAAAAGCCAATCACCCTGTTTCACTGCATTTTTATTAAAGGGAATCGGACCCGAATGTCAGGCTTGTATTGAATCTGTTTCCAATTTAACTCGGTCAAGGAATAACAGAAGTTGATTGCACACATGCATAGTGTATCTTTCAATACCTCATCACACACACACCCACAGACACACACACACACACACACACACACACACTAATACTAGAATAATGAGTGTGACGTTATGCTGGAAAGGTCATGGATGATTTTGTTCTGGTAACAGCCTGGCTAATGGAAAATATTGCTCAACAGAACAGTTTCCTTATAAGAAACTCCTCCAGTAAGTCAGTTTGCATTCAGTTCAGGATTAATTCTGACAGTGACATTAGTGTGTAAGACAGGCCTTTTCCTGTAGAAGAGAGAAAAATAGATAGATAGAAAGACAGATAGATAGATAGATAGTCAAATAGATTACCACATTACCTTAAAACCTGCTAACTATTGTTTTTCTTACTTGAACTGGGCCGTAGAAGTGTTGAGTCAGTTTCACGACTCTTGTGTGTTTCAACGATTTTCTTTAATAGAAATTTAAATTTAATTCTAATATTTTATTTGGCAATGATATTCAGAATAAATTGTCGCCTACATGTGTTTGGGTACTATTGTCAAGTCAAGTCAAGTTTATTTACATCGCCCTCAATCACAATACAGCCTCAAAGGGCTTCACAAACCCACATTTCACATAGAAATCAACAGCCTCCTCTAGTATGAAGCCTCATCCGGGCAAGGAAAAACTCCCAGAAAACCCTTTGATATTTGGAAGAACCCGTCATCACCCAATCATGTACCAGTGCTAAGGGGTGAAGGCAGGGTGAGAGGCACGTTAACAGGTTTGGATGGCATTTGGTTAACAGACGGGTGTGGTTAACAAAATGCAAGACTGTTTAAATGAGTCTCTAGTCTTGATTTAAACATTCCTAGAAAAGTAGCACCTCTGATTTTCATAGGTAGAGCATAATGGAATCCTGGGGCCTGGAGTGAGGAATGCTCGGGAGCCTGCAGACTTCTTTTTAACTCTCGGAATCGCTAAGAGACCAGCATGTTGTGAGCTTAAAGCTCGAGATGGTACATACGGTACCACTAAGTCAGTAAGAAAGGATGGTGCTAGGCTGTGTAGTATTTTATAAGTGAGTAGCAAAACCTTTAAGTCACATCTGAGGTAAACCGGGAGCCAGTGCAAGGTGGCCAGTATTGGGGTAATGTGATCAAACTTTCTAGTCCTGGTCAAGATTCTTTCCGCATTGTTTTGTACTAACTGAAGGCTTTTCATACTAGACATGGTAAGGCCAGAGAGCAACAATACACTATACATTACATACATTACAATAATCTAAGCGGCAAATGCATGTGACAAATGCATGGACTATGGTCTCCGCATCGCTCATGGATGGAATGGGCCGTATCTTAGCAATATTGCGAAGATGAAAAAAATGCAGTTCTGGAAATGTTCTTCATGTGCAGTTGAAAGGAGAGAGCGGGATCAAATATAACTCCAATTTTTTATTTTTTTTGCTGAGCTACTTTGGGTAATTGTACAGTTATCAAAGTTCAGAGTGGTATCCTTAAACAGGTGCTCGTGTCTGGTGGGACCAATAACCAGCATCTCAGTTTTCTCAGTGTTGAGAAGCAAGAAACTACAAGACTTACAGTGCCAGAGGAGAGAGATGAGTTAATAATGTTAAGAATAGAGGGCCCTCAGACTGGAAATAGCTCTTTCATCAGCTTCCCAGAGAATGCGTGGAATAAGCATGTTGTCTGTTTTGCTGCACTTACCAAATGTGAGAGAGTTTCAAGAGATATTGCATCAAGGTGTGAGAGGTTATAGAGTAGGTTATAGGATATACATCTTCCTTCGTACCTGTTCCTGTCTCACTAACGGAAGAATTTGATTGGGGTGGAGGCTGAGTGCCTCTAATCTCTCCTCCATTAAGCTGATCATTTTCTGAGTAAAGAATTGCGTGAAGTCGTCATCTGTAGGCGGGGAGCTGTTGAGAATAGGCTGTTGTGGGGTTAGCATAGCTACCGTGGCAAATTAAGTTTTGGGATTATTTTTCATTAAGACAGATTCATTTGGAGAAAAACTTTGCTTTGGCCAATGAAAGAAAACGCTTGTTGTTCAGCAAACCATGGCACCATGCCTGAGGGAACACTTCCAGCTTAGTCCCAGCCATTTACGCTCGAGTTTCCTACAGTGTTTCTTAAGTGCTCGGGTCTCGCCGGTACACCAAGGAGTTGGTTTCCTAACACATGATTTTATTCTTAGTGGTGCCATTGTATCTAAAGCATTACGGGGGGGAGGGGAGACCTGTTTGTGAGATTATCATCGTGACCTTCGTAAGATGGAAAGGAAGCAACAGCTGTGGGCAGTTGGTCAGAAAGCGCAGCAGTAGTTAAGGCACTAATGTTACGGCTGCTATAGCTCTGGTCATGATCGGAATGCTGGCAGTGAATTAAGATTTCAAATTTTATGAAATAGTGGTCAGACATACAGTAGAAGAGGTACAGCGGAGAACCACTACATTAGAGGTATAAATGACCCGGGTTAGTACAATGTTGATAGTGTTCCCATTATTATGATTCGGTTCATGTATTAGCTATGTAAAGCCAAATGTACCAATCATTGTCTGGAACGCCCTGCTCAGGGGTTTAGACAGGAACTTCACATGGATAGTAAAGTCACCCATAATTACAATAATATATTATCTGCAAGCATCACAATTCCAGAAAACAAGTCAGAGAATTTTTCTAAGAAGCTTAAGTTGAGGCCAGGAGGACGGTAGATCACTATTAGGTGAAGGGGCAGTGGTGTTGAGGATGGCATAACAAGAAACTCAAATGTTTTAAAGTCGTTGTTCAATTAAGGATTGAAGTTAAGATTACATTCACAGATAAGGGCAATGCCACGATCTTTCTTAGATGGACGCGCAACATGGGAGCTAACATAGTTTGGTGGAGAAGCTTTGTTTAGTGATAAGAAATCGTTTGGCTTTAACCAAGTCTCACATAGACCCATCATGTCAACATTTTGGTCTCCGATCAAATCGTTAATTAACAATGCTTTGAAGAGGAGTGATCTGATATTCATTAGACCAATTCTCATTGATGCCCTTCACCCCAATTCCCTCCCTGGTATTAATTTTACTAAGCAGGCACTGTTTAGAGCCTGGTTTGTATTTCCCAGGACTATAGGCACGCAGGGAATTTGTACTGTGGGTATCTGGTGGGAAAAAACAAGTATTCTACAAGCACTGTGGTTAGAAGAGAAAATGTCTGAGAAGTATGACCAAGCCACGTTTCCACCCAAAGAACCCGGAACTTTAGTCCCAGGAACTTTTTTTCAGGAACTCAGAGGTTCCTTCAGCCCGTTGTTGTCTGCGTGTCCCTGCGGTGGAAACGCAATGAGTTCCTCCCAAGGTTTCTAGTTCCTGGGGAAAGCTCCTGTGGTGGAAACGCGGCTCAGTTGAACCCTTTAAAGTGGTACTACCAGGCTCTCTACTCACCTCTGTCTCGACCTGTTCTAGAGTGAGGTGTCATGCTTGACTCAAACATTTATCTATGTTTCTAAAAAGAGTGATGGTGCCTTCCCCGTTCGGGTGAATGACGTCCATCCTCAGCAGGTGGGGTCGCCCCCAGAAGGATGGCCAGTTATCTACAAAGGAGAGTCCCTGATCTCTGCAGATCTCTTAGCCAGCCACCGGTTAAGCGAGACTCATCTACTCAACCTTTCATCATTGCCTCTCGCCGGAAAGGGACCAGAGACAACTCTATGCAACTCATCTTTCCGGCCGGATCACAAGTTCCCGATATGTTACTCTTTGTGATCTCTGATGGGCTCATCCTCACATCATTAGAGCCGACATGAATAACTATATCAGAATAGCTGGTGTCGGCCTTGTGTGCCTGTTTATTATGGCTGTTCCTGTTGCTTTCCAGCGCTCTAAGATTAGTTTCAATGTGGGATGCTCTGGCCCCAGGTGAACACCCTACTGTGGCCGCACTTCTAAGCCTGACGTGGCAGGTGATGGAGTCTCCTATGACGAAGGTGCAGGAGCCAGGAGGACGAGCTGAGGTAGGACTAACTACAGGGGCAGATCTGTTAGAAACCTCAACAAGTTTTGCAATTCAATTGCAATCTTTTTGAATAACTGTTTTGCGTTGTACATGTGCTGCCTCTTGAGCCACTACCCCCTGCACGGGGGCAGTGGCTCAGGGGGTAGGGCTGGTCGTCTATTAATCGGAAGATTGGCAGTTCGATCACCAGCTCCTCCTGGTTGCGTGCTCATGTGTCCTTGAGCGAGACACACAACCCGCTAACTGTTCCCCCGGCGCTGCAATATGGCAGCCCACCGCTCCTTGATACATCAGTTACAACGATGTGAAATGCATTTGGTTGCCTCAGTACTTACTACTACTACGTACTCTGTGCAATGATAATTTATTGAATCTAATTTAAAATCAAATCTACATTTCTGAATGACTTTATACCTGAGTTGTGTCAACATCCTTAACAGCCTCACTATTTCTGTATACGCTATACTTTATATATAGTAAATATTTATATAATACATATACAGCATATACAGTATATATATATATATATATATATATATATATATATATATATATATATATATATATATATATATATATATATGTGTGGTTTTTTTTGCAGGTACTTGTTTTTAATCCAAAGAGTATGGATATTGGCGTTTGGCTATAACCAGATGGAGTCTGACGCCAGCAAACTGGTATTTTCCACTGGTGTTTCCCGTTGTCTTATCTACCATCATGCATACATACAGGGCATATCTGGAGTTATTTTAAGTGCACATGTGCCCGTTTTAGAAAGTCAACTTTATTCTCCTTGGTCAATGCCCAAGTACGCTAGCTCCTTCATTGCAGAGCGATTATGCAATAAACTCTAAATCTATTTTGTTTCCACATACCAGGGGCCTTAATGCCAGCCACCTGTTTTAAATAGGGATTTTATCGCCCCTATGAATAATCTTTTGATATGATTTAAAAAACAGATTAAACTAGTGTAAACAAGTCCAGATTCATTAAGGAGAAGAGGAGTGTGGTTATATAAGAATTGGCTGCTTGCTTCTCAAGTCGACTTCTCACATGATTACAACTTTCATGTGCTTTTAATCATTTCATGCTACACAAATCAGGCCGCAGACGTGGCATGATGGGACAGCACTATAATTAACTATATGAAATGTTTTTGTGTGATAGTGCATCCTGTTTAAAAGAACAGGCTTCAGCAGCAGATCTGCATCCACTAAGTTCTGCAGGACTCAGGACAAGATCCATTGAGTCCTCTCATGATAACACTGTCTGCAAGGCCTTAAGATTCAAGATCCGTAACATGTCTGCTGATAAATCATTATTTGGATGTGATTTTTTTTGTGATGACAGAGAGATGAAGAAGCAGCCACTGTGACTCAGAAGCTTTTTCTAAGATTCACTCCCCAAATTCCACACAAAGTCACTTTTGTGTTTTTTTTTGGCTGAAGTGAGGGCCTCATCTAAAAAATGTGACAGGGATAATAGCAGCGGAACCTTTACTTACATGCATTTATTTGAAGAAAGCATTATTAGGGGTCCAGCCCCCTAACAGGTGGCGGGGAACCCTACTATTTTGTTCATGAAAAATTTAACTCAGTGGTCAACGAATCTCATGTAACCGACGAACCCACGGACACGATGAATACGATTTGTATTCGGGGCAGTTCTATTATATTATATTATTTATTTATTTTGTACAGAACCCCCACCGCCACCAGATCCCCTATTTGGAGAACTATTTGACCATGTTTTGGTCTATAAACAACTAATCACTGCTCCAAGAGGGGACGCGTCACCATGGGTGAGACAAATAAACATAGAAACAAACAACAACATGTACACAAAAAAACAAACATCGGGCGACAAGATGTATCGAAAAAACAGAGTTAATTAGGTCCAGGAAAACTGGAACAGCAATTGGGTATGTGGCCTCTTCCTGTCATAGTTATGGCGGTGAATGAGGGAGGAAAGGAGAGGGATGTAATCAGGAGGGTGTGTGTGTGACTGTGTGTGTGTGTGTGTGTGTGTGTGTGTGTGTGTGTGTGTGTGTGTGTGTGTGTGTGTGTGTGTGTGTGTGTGTGCGTGTGTGCACGTGCGCGCGTGTGTGTGTGTGTGTGTGTGTGTGAGGTGTTCACTGGTGAGTGTACAGGACTTGTCCCAATTGCTTCTGGTGTATGAGGTCAGTATGATATCGCAGCGTCTCCAAGCAGCGGAAAAGGCTACGTACTAGCCACCCCACGGCCGCAGGAAAGCCCCACGCACCCCGCCGATGTCAACAGGCTTCCAGATACAGTAAATGGGCCCTCAGCCATACCAACACCAATTTATTACAAAATAACACAGTGACAGGTATTACTTTGTAACGATAAACCTTTATTCTGTTTGTAAAGAATTAAGTTACACTACCTGTGAAGTGAAAATAAATTTGTGTTCCGAGTTTGTCACATTACAGTAAAATGTGTTATTAACCAACGAGCCAAATTTGAATGATTGAAAGGACTCTGCGGACGTTGAAACCCAATCGTGTTAATCGTGTTAGGTGTTTATATTGGTGTAACTTCCATGTTTAAATATACTGCTGAACCCAGCCCTGTGTGTCTAGTTGCTCACGCGTCGCTGTCTGGCTGCGGGACTCCCCGTTCCCCTGTGCCCCCTGCTGGCTCCTCCACAGGCCAGGTCGGGGCTGCTGGCCTGCTAGCATTTGGTCAAACCAACGGCATGGTTCTTTTTTGTTCTGGGGCATGGCCGCCGATTATGATGATGATGATGATGATATTTTTTCACAGTAAACTGAACTCCACCAATGATGTTGAGATTTTGTTGTGAGTTGATTTTATTCAGTTTAAGTTAAATGTTAAACCTCACCACCACTGATTACGGGCCGATAAAGTATATACAATGTTAAAAAAAGGTCTCGGAGCTCCTGCCCGGGGCGACTTTGGGAAGCCATTTTCTCTTCCTCTTTGGACTGATGAGCAGATGGCATACCCACCCGACCTTCCTCCAACTGATTGGAGTGTCCCCTGCGTCCCGTCTCTCTTTCTTTCTCTCACACTCTCCTGATCTTTCCACACAGGGACATCTCATGCAGCAGCCAGTTCGTGGTCTCCACCGCCATCGCTGCCAAGACATCCTGTCCAGCCTCCATCCAAAACGTGTTACGAAACAATTCACATTCTTCCGTTCATTCACAGGGTTTACAGAGTTTTGTAGTTGTCCGTGTGTACTTATGACTTTATGAATTGTATATAATCACTTCGTAGCCAGGTTTCGCCAGACCTGTCGGCAAAGAGAATTCGGCGTCTCAGCGGCTCTTGATAGGTTTTTAAAAATGCATGGCTTTCAAACTGTAAATCCCTAAAAGGAAAACCCATCCCGACTTCACAGCATTCACATCACATCGCACCCCCATTACCTCAGCACTGAGCGTCTCAGCTGGGAGGCTGCTGGAGGGGTGAGAGAGAGGGGGCGCGAGGGAGAGAGGGAGAGATAGATGGATGGAGAGACAGAGAGAGAGAGAGAGAGAGAGAGAGAGAGGCAGAGAAAAAAGAGGGAGGGGAGAGATAGTGAGAGAAGGGACGGTGAGAGAAATAGTGGAATGAGACAGAGAGAGGGGTGAGGCAGAGATAGAGAGAAGAAGGGGAGGCAGATAGAAAGAGAGAGAGAGAGAGAGAGAGCGAGAGAGAGAGAGAGCGAGAGAGGGGGGATATGGAGAGAGGGAGAATGAGAGAGGAAAGTTACGGGGTTGATTTATTCGAACAATCTGGTCATAATGGGACCGGTCAGAGCTTGCTGGGGGTGGAGCGCTGGAATGAGAAAGGGAGAAAGAGAGAGAGAGAGAGACAGAGAGAGACAGAGAGAGAGAGAGAGAGAGAGAGAGAGGGAAGTAAAGAACAGAGTGGGGGGGGGCAAGTCCAACTGCAGACAGATTGTTGGAGCTGATAATGACTTAAACTGGCCCACAGGCCTGTTAACCCCTGGACCCCTGTGTGTGTGTGTGTGTGTGTGTGTGCGTGTGTGTGTGTGTGTGTGTGTGTGTGTGTGTGTGTGTGTGTGTGCGTGTGTGTGTGTATGTGTGTGTGTGTGTGTGTGTGTGCGTGTGTGTGCGTGTGTGTGTGTGTGTGCGTGTGCGTGTGTGTGTGTGTGTGCGTGCGGGCGTGTGTGTGTGCGTGTGTGTGTGTGTGTGTGTGTGTGTGTGCGTGTGTGTGTGCGCGCGCGTGTGTGTGTGCGTGTGTGCGCGCAGAAAAGCGTTTGCATGTGCGCTCTCATGCATTCGTGTTACGAGCACAGCTATGAATCCTATGTGCTGCAATATATTGCACTAACAATGCTGACATACCTAGTATATAACAGAGAGAGAGAGAGAGAGAATAAAGGAGAGAGAGAGAGAGAGGGGGAGGTTTACAGCCGCCGTCTGGAGAACGCGGCGTGTTTTATGGTGCGTGTTTTTTTGGAAACTGGACGTGTTTTCAGAGCGCAAACTCTGGCAGAAAGGAGAGGCTGCGAGGCCGGACAGAGGAAGGAGCCCCGCGTGGTCTCGCCCTGTTTACGTGTTGGAGGGATGGAAGCTGGTGGTCTAGTAATCTAAAGGTTGCTGGTTGGATCCCAGGCTCCTCCTGCTTGCATGCTGTAGTGTCCTTGAGCAGGACACTTAACCCCTAATTGCTCCTGATGGCTGCGTCCGTCGGTGTCTGAATAATTGTAAGTCGCTTTGGATAAAAGCTTCTGCTAAATGTAATGTAATGTAATGTAATGTTTCACGTCGGACGCCCCCATCTCCGGTTGCGTCGTGGAGGCGGGATCCCGCCGCAGGGTCCCTTTCGGTCTCGTCCTATCAGCTTGTTTCATCGTAAAATGACCTCAGCCAGGGTTCTGCGGGAAAAGTCTCAAAAAAGTGTTTCCACTGCGTCCTCTGAAAGCATCCCCGAGCTCATCCTCGGCGTCACACAATCGGGGTGTAACACCGGTGCTGTGGCATGGCGTTTATGGTAGCGCCGGGGAATTTGGCGGGAATTGGGCATTAGAGCCACGTAATTTTGTTCAATTTTTCTTTTAATAACTCCTCGAATCTGCTGCTGCGGTGGATCCCTCCCCCATCGTTTGCATTGAACCGATGGATGGAGGGAAGGAGCGTCCAGTTTGCAGAAAAGGCTGAAACCTACCAATACATGAGGGGCATGGGGGTGTAAAACAGCGATGACCATCAAAAATCCCAAACCCCTTCCAAGTTAGAGCCAAAAATGCTTTTTCCATATGAGGCTATTCTTGGAACAGGAAACTATCTGCACGAGCTGAAGCGCAAGCAAACGCAACAGGATCTCCGTGAGAGATCCGACCGCGAAACAAAGAGAAACAAACGAAGGAGGTCTTCTCCCCAAAAAAGTGACCACTTCCATCCAGCACTGTCATTCAGGTTTTTTTCTACCGTCTCCATCAAAAAAACACATCCTCCCTCCGTCCGGGACGCTCTTTCCCTCTCTTCTCGTGAGAAAAACTGCGGCCGAAATAAAATAGTAGATTGCTCTTTTCCTGTCTGAAACGCAATACACCGCTCTAATCGAATTATCCTTAATTGCCCATTCATTTGGGCGCGGAGCGCGAAGGTCTCGTCTTACTCAGGGCTCCTAATGACTTCCATGTTCTCTGAAGCATAATGCAAATCAAATGAAGAGCTCCGATGAAGAGCCGCGCGTCGACTCCACCCGCCGGCACCCTCCCCAGCCGCCCGTCCGAGCAGAGTCGCCGGGGTAACGCCAATGGTGCGGGCGGACCGGTCGAGGGGGGCAAAGACGCGATTATACGCCGGGGGTGGTCCCCTCTGGGACGGTACGGGTGGAGACCTGGAGATTTGTTCCGGTGATCGGAGCGACGCCCGGCCTCCACAACGGTTAAATATGACAAAGTGAGGGATTGGGAAAGGGCGCGGCCCCCCCCCCCCCCCCCGGCCCCTCGAACTCAAACAAAGACATGTTTGGAGAACGAGATGCCGACGAAAAAGACGCAGCCTCACCTCGACAAAAGCTGACTTTGTCTTCCGTTGAAAGGAAATACCGCCTGAAAACAACCCTGTTGGGGTTTACGAAAGGGGCTCGGCCCCACAGTTTGGCTCGGCGCTCCAGGCGTGCTTCAGACGGCCGAAGCCCGTCGTTCGTGAACTGGCAGGCGCCCGCTGCAGCGGGAGACGCCTGTGGGGCCGTACAAGGGCCGCGGACTTAAAGCGGCAATCCGTCACACCGAAGTCCCAGAATTCCATTCCGAAAAGGGCGAGGTTCTTCTTGTTTTTCTTGCCGACATCCTGGTTCATCCTCCCCTCCGCTCTAAAACGCTCTGCTCTGCAAATTTTGCCCCCTCCTGATGGGTTGATGTGTTTCGGCTTTTCTTGGTCACCGGAGCTTATCGCTGAGAAAGGCGGACCCCCCCTCCAACAAGGGAAACCGCACGTACCGCCCGTGCAAATGCGTCGCATGGTTTGTTATAAAGTGCACGCTAAATACAATAGAAAACACGCGACTTCTTTGAGAAAATAATCTCACGGGTTACCACTTTAAGGGTCGTCTGCAAATGATGTGCAAAAAATAAAAATAATTAGATAAAATAATTACCTGGGGAGCTCAGAACAACCTTCGGGACTGCGTGTCGCGCTGGAACCACCGAAACACGCAGGCATACTGTCAACGGTCACGCTCGCAGGGCTACGGGGGTCACACACCTTCACGCTCACGCACACACACGCACGGATATTATTTACATACTTTTGTCTGGTATTCAACCTTGTTGCTCATAAACACTGGTCCGTACATCACAGCTGCCCACTCATCCTGGTGTTAAGTCACTTCACGGTCATGGTTTAAGGAGAATATGCCGCCTCCGCCCCCGCCCCCCCCACCCCCCCCACATCAGCCTCCCGGCAGAGACCCCTCTCCAAACACTCCACCGCCACAGGGGCCGTTCCCCTTGACCCCTCACCTTCAAATAAGCCACCCCTGACCTCCCTGTGCCGGGAACCGGCCGGGCCCGGGCTATTTACGCCCGCTCGTGGCCGCGCAGGGGCCACGGTGCCATTGGAGAACTTTTGCTATTCTGGGGCAAGGCGTCCCGTGCCCCTGTCGGCCTTCACTTCTTGTTTTTCCCTCACTTCTTTCTCACCCCTAAGACCCCACCCCCGCCACCCACCGCTCCATCTCGCTCTGCCTCCACCGGGTCCACGCCGCTTTATTCACCTCCATAATCATGGATGTCTCGACGCTTTCAGAAAGTTTCATTTTGCGTCCGGGGAAAGATTTTTCTCACCTTGGGCCCCTCAGCCCCTCCCTGGCCCCCGGGGGGAGAGGTCTGGAAAACCTTCTGGCTCTGCCTCCCCCCCTCCTTCCTCAAAGAGACACTGATTGAGTTATTTCAATGGCCGCCCGCCGCAGCTTCCCCGGGGTCCGGCAGCCAGATGGGGGGCAGGTCTGGACCAGCCCGGACCCCGCGTGGCAGGAAGGAAATGAAGGAGGATCTGGGAAGGGGGGACGGCATCGCTTTAAACCTTCCACCTCTATTTCTACTCTACTCTACTCTACTCTACAACCATTACTCTACCCTACTCTACTCTATTCCACTCTACTCTACCACTACTCAACTCTACTCTATTCTACCTCTACTCTACTATACTCTAATCTACCTCTACTTTACCTCTACTCTACTATACTCTACTCTACTCTACTCTACATCTACTCTACTCTAATCTTCCTCTACTCTACTCTACTCTACCCCTACTTGCCTTTACTCTACATCTACTCCACCTCTGCTCTACTGTTCTCTGCATCTACTCTGCATCTACTCGACCTCTACTCTACTCCACCTCTACTCTACCCTACTCTACTCTTCTCTATTCTACCCCTACTTGCCTTTACTCTACATCTACTTAACTCTACTTCTACGCTACCTCTACTTGCCTCTACTGTACTCTACTCTTCCTCGACTCTACTCTACCGCTACTGTTATCTAACTCTACTCTACTCTACTCGACTCTACCTCCTTCTACTCTACCTCTACTGTACTTTACCGCCTTCTTCTCTACCTCTACTCTACTCTGCCTCTACTCTACTGTACTCTACTCTACTCTGCCTATACTCTATCTCTACTCTACCTCTCATTCACTCTACCTCTACTCTACCTCTACTCTACTCTACTCTACTCTACTCTACTCTACTCTACTCTACCTCCTCCTACTTTACCTCTACTTTACTCTGCCTCTACTCTACTGTACTATACTCTACCTCTGCTCTTCCTCTTTTCTTCATCTACAGTACTATACACTTCCTCTTCTCTACCTCATTATACTCTGCCTCTACTCAGCGTCTATTCTACCTCTACTGTACTCTGCCTCTAACCTACCTCTACTTTACCTCCTTCAAGTCTACCTCTAGTCTACTCTGCTTCTACTCTAAGTAGTCAACTCTATAGCAAACTGAGGGAATCCACAATCCTCAAGATCTGGTGGAGTTATTGACAGTAATACTATATGAGCTGATTCGTCCGTATAAAAACTTAATACAATTTCAAACTCTGTGCAGTTGTTGACATTCATCTTGGTCTCTACGTGAGGCATCACAATGCGACAGGGATCATGAGGCAGCTCTCTGCAAGACACATAGTAACGTGGTAACGTATGAATAATTGTGGCCACGTTAATGTGGCTTTCCGGCCTGTACGCCATCAAGCACTCCGTCACATTTCACGGGAAATCCTTGACTTGGTGGCAGGTAGAGCCGCCAGGGAGACATTGTCAATGTTCTCGACGACTGAGCCGGCCGCCGATGTGGGCTTCTGGATACAAGAGAACGGGGATTAACGGGAGGTGCGGAAACCTTGAGTGCAACCTGGTTGAGAGGCCGGGCGTCCTTGCGGTTTCTACGGCCGAGCGTGGGCTTTTCCACACCGAGGCGCGGTCATTATTCTCATGGATCTGCAGAGAACTGAAGCGGGAGGGGAAACTGAAATGGGAGGAAAAAGCATGGCGCATGGCAGCGGTTTTTGGGTGATAATATATCGTGCAGTGCAGCATCTTTTACCAGCGTGCACGCCGAGGAGAAAATATTGAGGTTTGATATTCACCGGAGGAAATGAGTCATTGGATCAACTTCAACTCTTCCACTCACACAAAGAGTGTTTTTTTTTTTTAAGGTTGTCCCCTAACATAGAGGTGTAAATTTCAATTTGCGAAAACCTAAAAAATATAGGTTTGAACATGTGTTTTGTGGATGGGTGGGACGCGTCTCATGTCTGTAATATTTCATAAGCTCCTCGTTCGTCTTTTATGAACTTCTTTATGAACTCAGAGAAGAACGTTGAAATGCAGCTCAGGCTTAATAAATCACTGGCTCAAGAAAGCTTCAGTTTGTAAAAAAAACAACAACATATTTTTTCCAGGTTTTCCTCGCGTGAAATAGAGAAATGAGGTTGAGAAAAACTAAAATTATAGGTTCGACAAATTAAAGTGTTTTTTGTAAGTCATTCCAAAAACTACAATCCAATATTTCTATCAGTGTTGGGTGGGACACGTCTCATGTCTGTAATATTTCATAAGCTCCCACTTCGCTCCCTGTAGTTTTATGACTGATTTCTTTGTCCCTCCTTCACTATTAAATCTACAGCAAAACCAACACATCGCAACAATACATTCTTATAGCACTCTTTAAAACTATTTATATTTTAATAAGGGTGCTGTTTTTATAAATATGTGCATGTCACGAGGGATGTCACCATTATCACCATTTTGGGAAGGAGGCAGCTATAATATGGTCGGTGGCCTGTGAGTAATCCGGCTCCTTCCAGAATTCAAATCCATTTCAGTCTTTTTCCTTCCCTCAACCTCCCAAAGAATATTGGGTAGATTGGAAGTTAGTAACTTAATTTCTCTCCATCCATCATCTGGTTCCTGCTATCATGAGGAGTTTGCGCACAGCAGGAACTTTTCATAATTCTAAGGACTTTTTTGAGGAATCGTAGTTTTATATTTTTGGTGTCCGCACTGCAGGAACCAGGAACGATCGTAGTTCCTAGAATACTGTTTTGAGGGAGCTTTTTTTAGCTGCTGCTCCAGGGCAGGGGCTAACCGGCACAAGAAGAACCTTCAGTGACGTAAGTGCACGGTGATTGGTCCAGGCGTAAGTCCACGGTCCCTCAGACTGAGGACAGTCCACCTGGTCGAGTCGGAATCGCTCTAAGAAAAAATAACCAATAAAATGAAAAAATGTATAAAAATAGTATTTTTGTTGTAGATGTATTTATTTCATTTATTTTATTTTCCGACATTAATCGAATGAAACATAAAATCCCTAAATGAGGTCATGAAGATCTAACACGAGTGAAGATTCAGCAACCGGGTTGCTTATTTTTCGCCTCAAATTTGTTCAGAAACCGAGTTTGGTGGACTGGTAAGGTGAAAGAACTAAATACAACACGGATCATGGAAGTTGTGCTGAAACCCCATTGGCTGGCGTCAATTCAGAGTTCCCACTGGCAGTGCGAATGCAGCCAGAAAATAAAGCCCTTGAAGTAACTAGTTCTGGGGGGACCTCCCCAGCTCCTAGTTCCCCTCAGGGAGCCCAAGGAGCTGTTGGGTGCGAAAACGCCTAAAGAGGGGTTTTCCCGCACAGACCCTACTGAACAGCTGGGCTTATGCTGCCGTAGATTCCATTTGAGTCAGAACTCTGAAAAATCTCACCTCCTGCTTTGAAAAGTGCAAAGGAACGGCCGTTTCAGTCGACATTCCGAATTGGGGAATTTTGAGGCAGATCGCTCGAGCCTGAATTGACAGAGATAACGGACCTGACGCCCCGGCGGCAGTGCGGCTCACACCATCAAGCCTGAGCAATGGTCCTTTTGCGTTGCTTTTCATGCAAAAACAACCAACATCTACTGTAGAACTGTCGAATTCCCAAGCTGCCAAACAAACGCACATTTAGTGCGGGCCTCCATCTTTTCCCGAGCAGAGGCAACTGAACATGGGACACGTTGAGCTCAAAGCGGGGACCACAGACCTGAAATGACTCGACCTCCAATGGAACGCGACATTATCAGCGGTGGAAGCCGAAACAAAACGTCAAGTTAGAGGCTCAGGAAAGTGACCCGACGATTTAATCGGGGACAAAATGGACGCTATTGAATATATGAGGGGGACATTGTCACCGCCCGTGCCTCCTATTCATGACACCTCTGAGAACAGCGCGGTGGGATAAAATGGAAAAGCGCGTGGAACTGGGACGGCAGCCAAAACCCCTCCGTAGCACACTGTATACATCCTCCATTCTGCATCTGCGTTCCCACGTCGACATCCTGTTGTCGAGGCCGGGCGTGTTGACTGACACGTAGCCGTTAAGTCCCCAAAAGAGCCTCTGAGCAAACAAGTGACCTCCATGTCTGTCCTCCGCAGGACGAGTCCTTCCTCCTCATACAAAGGATATTGTATTGACTCCATTCAATGGACGGAGTGTGTTGAAGTATTTAATCTTGTTAGTTTCTCCCCGAGGTCCTTTAAGCGACTTTGCAAGCAGGTGATGGTGTGTGTGTGTGTGTGTGTGGGTGTGTGTCTGTCTGTGTGTGTGTTGAGTCAATTAAGATATCGCCCTGGAGACGGTTCAACAAGGTCAGCAATGTGCCCATTCCATGAAGAACAGATGAAAAAATCCCAAATATCCTCAAACAGTACGAAGTACAAATAGGTCTAAGATTTCTCTGTCCAGCCATGTACCAGACTTCCTGCACACACACATGCATACGTATAATAAAACACACACACACACACACACACACACACACACACACACACACAAACACACATATACACACAAAGAGAGCCAGAAAGGCCTGTGAAGGTAATCACGCCGACACCCACGGGGATGGAGGGTATTATTTTAGGAAAAGCTCACAGGTGGGAGATTGGATATTAAAGTGGTGTCTGGCCTGCTGTGCGGGGATATGAGAAAGAGAGAGAGAGTGTTTGTGTGTGTGTGTGTGTGTGTTAAGTGTGTGTGTGTGTGTGTGTGTTTGTGTGTGTGTGTGTATGTAATGTGTGTGTGTGTGTGTGTGTGAGATGTGTGATGTGTGTATCCTTTGTGCTGATTGTACGGTTTATCTCATGTGTATCTATTTCAAGACACAACACATTTAAAACTCATTATTTAGCACAGATGATGCGTTAAACGGAGTCATTGAAGAACTTTACAATTTTGATCTTTTCAAAACATGCATGCAGCGGGCACATTATCAGAACAATAGGAAAAGTTTAGTACCGGTGGGTGAATCATCAGAAGGCGTAGACACGGAGCTGCGTTCTCCACCCTGCCCACACATGAGAATTTAAGGGATTAATGAGCGTGTCCGTCTTTCATTCGGAGCTGAGCTGAGCCGAAGCCCTTCAGAGCCAGAGTACCCGCTGACAGCCCCAAAATCCTGTTGTCCGTCTCGCTGAGGCCAAAACCGTAAACACAGCCACACTCGGTCCAAGGTCCAGGGAAAAGCTCCACGGGAAAACCCTCCCAGCGCTCGGCTGGAGGAGCGTCCGGGCGAGCGCGGCGTCGCCGGCAGGACGGCAAACCCGATCCACTGAGGAAGGACGGCGTGGGCTCGAGCTGCACGCTCCCTGCCAGGCGCTCCTCAGGTTGCTATTAAAGTGGACCTATTGTGAAAAACACACTTTTTCACTGCTCGTGCTCATACGTTTGGGTCTCTGCTGGGTCAACCAACACACACACTGTGAAATAAGACAAGCCGGTCGGTTTGTTGTGGGGTGCCCAGGTCGGAAAACATGTGGTGGAACAACCCGTTCAGATTTGCGGCCCCTTCCCACGTCAGGTGGTTCTTCATTAGAATTAGAACCGCCACCCGTCCGAGTAACTCCACCCA
>NC_137191.1:5156728-5161728 GCF_960531495.2 Zeus faber
CAATGCACCATCTCATGCTGCACAGAATACCTCCGTGTCATTTGCTGCTATGGGCATAAAAGGAGAGAAACTCATGGTGTGGCCCCCATCCTCCCCTGACCTCCACCCTATTGAGAACCTTTGGAGCATCCTCAAGCAAAAGATCTATGAGGGTGGGAGGCAGTTGGCATCAAAACAGCAGCTCTGGGAGGCTGTTCTGACATCCTGCAAAGAAATTCAAGCAGAAACTCTCCAAAAACTCACAAATTCAATGGAGGCAAGAATTGTGAAGGTGATATCAAAGAAGGCTCCTATGTTCACATGTAACTTGGCCTGTTAAGATGTTTTTCATTGAAATAGCTTTTGATTTAAGTAAATATGACCTCCTAATGCTGCAAGTTCAACAAATGACCATTTCAGTTCTTTACAACCGATAAAATGTTTAAGACTCTGTTGTCCACAATAATTTGGAACAGTGCACTTTGAGTTTTTTATTTTTGAAAAAAATACTGTTATCATTGGGAGGTTTGTTCAATAACATTTGAATTATACCCTAACGGTTGATGACTTGAAAATTATACTGACTGCCATTTGCATCCACTATTTAGGAAAATCAGAGAAAAATATCATTTGCATAATAATTTGGAACGCAGTGTAATCATATAAACGTGTACTTTGAATTATGTTTGAAGTTTTGGGTAAAAAACATTCAAAGTTATATTATAAGCAATACTTTTGTTTCGTTCATATCCTCCATAAGTGCTTTTATTTGGACAAAACACAAACAATCACACACCCACGGGGTGTTTGGTGTACTGGAATACAGTTAGACACACCACGCTGTGTGTGTGTGTGTGTGTGTGTGTGTGTGTGTGTGTGTGTGTGTGTGTGGGTGACAGGGAGAGAGAGAGAAAGCGAGAGAGAGAGGGGGCTTTAATAACAACAAGGCATTAATAGGTTTATACATTATGGCCCCAGAGCCACACACACACACACACACACACACACACACACACACACACACACACACACACACACACACACACACACACACACACACACACACACACACATTGCTTAATCCAGGTTGAGCAATGGAAAGGTTTCCTAACAAAACTTGAAACCCATAAAAAACAAACATCTCGTTCCCTCTTTGCCCTTAATCCTATTTTCCCCTTCTTTACATGTTCCACATTTCTATTGTGATTATTCTAAACGTCTTCTTGCTTCCCGGGCCGTTGTGAAGGCTTATTTTCCAAGATTTTCTCGGCAGAAATGACAAACGCGGTGTGTGATGCGCGCTAGATGAAGGTAACCGCTCGACGCATGTTCAGTTTAACGTCTCCTTATTCTGATTCCACAGGGCGCTGTCGTGTCAGTCCTGCGCTCCGCTCGCGCTCCGCCAGGTCATCTCGCCTCCGTCTCCTCGTCTGGCCTTCATCAACAAAACCCCGACCGCTCCGGCCGGGCGGGAAGGTCCGGGCGGTGCGTGTTGTTTCTGCGCCGCCCGAGCCGGCCCGCGCGCCCCAGGGCTGTCGGCGCTCGGCGCTCGGGGCTTCCTCCGGCCCGAGTGCAGTCCTCCACGTTCGGCGAAGTCGCCGGCCAAACGCAACACGGGGCCCCGCCGGCCCAGCTCAGAGCAGCTCAGAGAAGCACTCCGACTCAAGCCTCCTCTGGTTGGTGTTGTTTCTGGAACCCCCTTTAAATTTAAAAATGTAACGTCTCATCGATATTTATGAGGATGGTTTAGTCGGCAGCCCGGCATACGGCTTGTGGGGTGAAGGGCCTGGCTGGGAGCTTTTGAGGGCGGGGCAGAGTTGGATTGCGAACCTTTCCGTCAAACCTGCCAAAGCCACAGGATACGTGCCGCAGTGAGACGTGTTAGAGACATATTAACATTACATTACATTACATTTAGTCATTTAGCAGACGCTTTTATCCAAAGCGACTTACAAGGGAGAATAACATTCAGCTACATTGCGACAGAGATTAGTGTAACAACAACATTCGTGTAACAATAAATACTGCAAGGTGGTGCTGAGTAATTGTAGATTAGGACAGGAGGTACTCACTGAAGAGCTGGGTCTTCAGGTGCTTCTTAAAGACAGAGAGGGAGGTCCCCGCTCTGGTCATTTTTGGCAGCTCGTTCCACCAACGTGGAACTACAAATGAGAATAGCCTGGATTGCCGTGGCTGTACGGCCGGCAGAGCCAGGCGACGCTCATTTGACGAGCGCAGCATCAGGGGGGCAACATGTGCTCTTACAAGAGCGTTTAAGTAGGCGGGAGCATTCCCAGCAATCACTCTGTAGGCCAGCGTAGGAGACTTGAACTTGATGCGTGCGGCTACAGGTAACCAGTGGAGCTCCATGAGCAGCGGAGTGACATGTGCCCTCTTTGGCTGGTTGAACACCAGTCGCGCCGCCGCATTCTGTATCAAAAGGGGTATTAAAGGGGTTCCCTCGCTGAAAGAAAGGCTCAAACTCCCCCATGACTGAGCCCCTATCACAGTCCCATCATCAGCGGCCAAACGCCAGCTGAACCGCGGTCAAAGTGAGCTGTAGCTTGAGGAACCCAAATTCCACCAGCCGCAGTTGAATTTTCGTTTGCGCGACTATTGTCGTGATTACGGTAGCGGTATCAACACGTACACTGGCCCTAGAGCGAGGCACTCGAAGGTCCGCTGAAAAGCCATGGATTCCTCCAAGCCCGACATGCGTCACGACTCTGAGAGCGTTTTCCAGATGCTTGACCTCTAAAAATTTAAATTCCACCCACCTCCTCCCAAAATCCCAACTGAACTCCATGATCGCGTGCCAGACGCGGACACTTGTTTCGGGCCTAAAACTGAAGACGGCGGCGACTGAGGAAAACACCAGCGCCGTGGGCAAAGGAGCCCTGGAGAGGGAAAAGTGCTGACTCCATGTGTGTGTGTGTGTGTGTGTGTGTGTGTGTGTGTGTGTGTGTGTGTGTGTGTGTGTGTGTGTGTGTGTGTGTGTGTGTGTGTGTGTGTTGTGTGTGTGTGTAGAGTGTATTTGTTGGACCCGCTGCCTGACCGGGTGCTCGTTGTTTTGACAGTTCCCCCCTATTTGATGAGTGTGTGTGTGTGTGTGTGTGTGTGTGTGTGTGTGTGTGTGTGTGTGTGTGTGTGTGTGTGTGTGCGTGTCTGAGTGCTCCTCTGTTTATACTGATTAAATTAATATTCATGCCTCTGTGTGTTTCGATAATGTGTGTGTGTGTGTGTGTGTGTGTGTGTGTGTGTGTGTGTGTGTGTGTGTGTGTGTTGTGCACGTGATGGATTAGGATATGAGGCTAGACTTCAGGTCGCTGTTGAGTTTGGCGTCTGGTGTGTGTATTTAGGTGCAAGTTTTATATGAGGTGTTTGTGAGTGTTTCTTTGTGTGTGTTTTGATGAGGGAGCGTGTACGTGCTTGTGTGTGTGTGTGTGTGTGTGTGTGTGTGTGTAGTCCACTGAAATACAGAAAGACAAACCACGCTCTGTGTGTGTGAGTGTGTGTGTGTGAGACAGGGAGAGATAGAGGTTGATATATCAACAAGGCATACAATAGGTTTACATGCAGACACACACACACACACACACACACACACACACACACACACACACACACACCCTGACTGAAACCGAAGGAACCCTCTCTCACTTTCCAATCGTTTTCCCTTCCATCAGCCGCACCCCCTCTCCCTCTCTTTCCCTCTCTCTCTCTCTCGCCCGTTCTCACCCACTCACTCCCACTTTGAGTCATCTTTTCCTTCCCTTTCTCCCCCTTTCCCCTATTTCTCCCTCCCCCACCCCCACCCCCGCTCTCCCGCATTCTCCCTCTTTCCCGCTCTCTCTTCTCTGATTCTCATTCCCTCACTTGCCTCTTCCCTCTTAACCCCCCCCACCCCTCCTCCCACGCCTCCCCCACCCGGACCACAGACTGTGTTAATATTCCACAGTTGAGCTACGACTGCTCAAAACACGGCGCGCACGCGGGACGACGCTCGCCGGAAGTCAGCTCCTCCATCTGCAGATTTATTTTGGCAAACTCCGCCCTCTTTTTGTTTGTTGTCGTAGTTGAATCACTGTCATCAAACAATGAGCTGTGAAGGGGGGGGGGGGGGTCTGCTCGTCCCCGCCTCTGGTCCTGGACCAGCTCCCGCAGCCTCCCCCCGTGTTGTGATTGTGAATGTCCGTCGAACGGCGTTGAGCGGCTGTTTTTTATTGTTGTTTTTTTTTCGGAGATGGAGCACACTTTGCCTCTTTTCACCCCGACTAGAATGTGTGCAGTCAGTCCAGCGCTGAAGAAGAGAGAGAGAGAGAGAGAGAGAGAGAGAGAGAGAGAGAGAGAGAGAGAGAGAGAGAGAGAGAGAGAGAGAGAGAGGGAGAGAGAGATGATAGGAATCTGAATGTAAATCATGCCCTTCATTCCTTCATTTCCTCTCTCCCTTTTCACCGCTCCTTTTATAATTGGAAACAGCGCTCTCCCTCTCTCTCCCCCCCTCTCTCTCTCTCACTTTTTCTCTCTCTCCCTCTCTCTCGTTCTCTCTCTCTCACACTCTCACTTTTTCTCTCTCTCCCTCCAGGAGTTTCTCCTCATTTCTGCTTCCTCCTTTTCTCACCTTTTAATTGTGCAAAACATGTTCTTCTGCCCGGGTGAAGAAGTTGCTTTGGACCACACTGAAACCTCTGTTTGTGTAAATAAAGTGTGTTACAAGTTTACATCCAAGTAATCCTACCAATTTGCACTTTTTTTTAGTGAAGAGTATTTTCTGGTACCTCTTATTTACTTTTTTGTACTAATTTAAAGTACATCTCTTTCATCATTCATAAGCTGTAAGTAGTGAAAGTACACTTATTAAGAGGATAGAAACATTAACCATTAAATATTAACTAAAGCTGTACTTAATACTTGTTAGAAGTGTAATACTTTGAGTATGTTTGTAAATGTGCATAAATATGTTCAAAAGTGCAAAGTGTGTTCAGCATTTACCAGTTAAAAATGTATCTTAAGGACTCATT
>NC_137191.1:5170698-5340698 GCF_960531495.2 Zeus faber
AAGAAAGAGTGAGACCCCTCTTTACCGCAACACACACACACACACACACACACACACACACACACACACATGCACGCACGCAAGCACACACGCACGTACACCCAGATGCACACACACACACACACACACACACACACACATACACACACAGACACACACACACACATATACACACACTCGTACAGGCCAAGGAGATACAAGCGCACATACTGTATAGTCACACACACACACACACATATACACACTCGTACGGGCCAAGGAGATACAAGGGCACATACTGTATAGTCACACAGACACACACACACAAGCATGCACGCGCGCACACACACACACACATTTCCCGAATTTCCCTGTGGGGATCGATAACGTACAGTCTTGACTTATCTGGTGTACAGACAAGGTAAGCAGCTCAAACAAAGTGTATTTACGTTGCTGTGGTTACGGGCCCGGTGGTGCGGACCTGCAGCACCACAGACTAAACACTGTGGGGATCTGTGGAGAGCAGAGATGGATGCCGGGAAAACCCCGCGTGCAGTCAGCTCTGGATCCACGTGTCTCAACCCCGATTTCAGACCCCTGGTTGAACTCTATTCAGCGAAGCGTATTTCTCGATCATTCAGAATCAACCCGAGCGATTGGCATCACAGTCGTTTAAACGGATGATGCAGAGGATTTGGTTCCCGGCTGCCGCGTGGCACCGCGCAGCGTGGCCGTTCCTCAGCGACTTTCAGGTGATTTTGGGCAACTGTGCCAGGCGGCAGTCTGAAAAACGAGGTTAAAGAAAAACACGGGAGTTTCCCTCTAAGGCCACTTTTATAGAACGGCTGATAAACCCGCTCGGCGTCTCCGTCCAGATAAATGTAATCTTCACGCGGTGCTTATTTCTGGCGCGAGACTCGACTGGCACATCAGGTTTGATCTGTTCAATGTCCAACAAACCAGAATATGATCCCAATAAAAACACGAGCTCTAGACGAATTGTGTATTTATGTGTGTGACTGCACGGTGTGTTTTTAGAGTTCATACTTGAGGTTGTGTTTTATGAAATGAGTTCCCTTGCCTGAGTGCTGATTGATGCGTGTGTGTGTGTGTGTGTGTGGTGTGTGTGTGTGGGTGTGTGTGTGTGTGCGTGTGTGTGTGTGTGTGCACGTGTGTGTGTGCATGCATTCGTGCGTGTGTGTGTGTGTGTGTGTGTGTGTGTGTGTGCAGTACAGTATCTGTAACCTCAGAGTACACTCGGAGTCCAGGGGGGTCAGAGAGTCCACCGGGTCACAAGGGCGTCCAAGGACCCACTGACCTGCACAACCGCGGCGTTCCCACGCCCACCATGCCCGTTTTAAACACACAACAAATAAATCTGCAACTGTTAGCGACGGGGTTGTTTATTTATTTTATTTTATTTTATTTATTTATTATTTCAAATGAATGAAATTGAATGCAACTTTTCCAGCAAAAGCTAAACAAACATATTCTCCAAACCGGGGATAAATAATAATTTACGGAAAATAATTCACGTCTTATCATGAAAATAGCTCTTAGCATATATTTTTACAGCAAAGTAAACACATCCATCCTCTAAAAAATCCGCTCCCAATGAATTAATTTGTGCGACATTTCAGACTCTCTGAGCGTAGAGATGAACACAACTACCTTGGTTGAGAGGTATATGAGACCCCAACACATGTGAGGAACATGTGTTCCTCATGCATTTCACATTTATTGCCATGTGGTTATATGTCAAATGACACATGTGACTTCTTTTCACGGGTGGAGGCTGTCGAGACCTGAGAAAACACAACAGCTACAGCCAATCTCAATAAGAACACGGCCAGTGCAGCCGCGCAGGAAGACAAATTATCCCATAAACTCCGTTGACAAGCCAAACCGTCATCCCTGTCTGCAAGTAAAACATTTACACATGGCCGCCCGCAAAATGACAGAGCCCTGCTTCCAAATGGAGAGCGGAAAAGAAAGGAGGGGCCGCATGGCACGACCCCTGTTTGATTCACCACCAACAATCTGACACCTTGAGGCTAAATAATCAGTCGAGAGTAACACAAAGCGCTCTATTTCCATTCAAAGTAATAGCAGGCTCGTCCCTTCCGAGTTGTACGCGGCCTATAATTAAAGGCAAAGTTCTCGATGGAGGAAGATTCCCATCCGCTCTGCATGCGACACCGCAGCGCTTTGGTTTGAAAGCGACTCCAATAACTAGACTCCAAAATTGTGGGAGATTCAAAAAGGGCCAACGCATTACTAAAAATACTGCATTCTGCTCTTGGAATATGCGCGAGAACAAGTAAACATTATTTACGAGAGTAAATGTTTGCCCCTCTAAAGCTGAGGGTGGCGGTCCTTGCCATCAGGACCTTGGGGCTCCAGGAAAGATCAGGAAACAGGGCTGACTGAGTCGGTGCCTGCGCCATTCTTAAAACATACTTTGACAGTCTTTGAAAGTAAAGTATTCCCCAAATCCAGCTATTCTTGTCTCCGCTAAACAGCTGTGAACAGTGCAAGGTGGTTGGTGCAGATGGTCCAGTGCCGGAGCGGCAACTCGACAACGCTTGTGAACGTGTGAATCTTCTTCGCTGATCCCAGGAAGTTGGATGTTTTTGTGGAATATCCTGTTTTTTTGCTTTGTTTTTGTCGTTCTCAACAATGATTTATCGACGCAACGTGGCACGAATCACGCGAACCAAGGCCGTACGTGACCAGATGATTCCGAATCATCACACCACATCGAGCGGTGTGAACGAAGGGCGACTTGTATCATCGTGGGAGAGCAGGACGATGCAGCCAGAGCGCTTTCACTCTGAAGCCAAAGATCCGTCTTCTACGCGCCATGACCAGCCCGGCGCTGAGCGCTTCGGACTGGAACCAAAAGAACACCTGCCAACGGGGCCCCGGGGACACTGATCGACTCACTGGAGCTTGTGGATCACGCGGGGTCGGGCGTGATCCACTTCTGGCTGGAGGCTGGGGTTATAAATCAAACACACACCACCCACCCAGTGAGTGGTCTCTCCGTCTGGTTGTTTTACAAATTAAATCAAACAATATCTCCTCCACCAGTAGTAAGTGCTGTTTGCACTTACTACGAGTAAGTAGGATAATGGAGTTTTTTTTAGAACCCTAGCTCTGTAGGGGTATGGCTCAATCGCCGATTGACCATGTTTGTTGGGCGGGACGCTATGGGTGATGAATTTTCCCGAAAAATATGTCATATCATAGAGCCAGACCCCGCGCATACCGTACGGCACGCGGTCCGGGGTCGGCCCACAGTGGTTCAGCTCCTCCAGCCGCGGGACGGACCGGTCGGCGGCTGCCGGTTTTAGAAGAAGCAGATGTTATGACAGCAACTACGCAAACAAAAGTGAGCGCTGTTGGATTTTATCAGAGGCAAAGGTGCTTTGGTTGCTCGTCCGACCGGATTTGGATGACACTATCTCATTGCATTGCTCTCTTTGCACTGCTGCCTCACAGCAAGAAGGTCCCGGATTCGATTCCCGCCTGGGGCGCTGTTGGCACCGTGCTCCGGCGGCTTAGCTCCCAAATAGGAGCCTTTCTGTGTGGAGTTTGCATGTTCTCCCCGTGCTCACATGGGGTTTCCTCCACCTCACGTCAGTAAGGACCCCCACCAAAAACATGCACCCATCATCGTCTGACCAGCGATGGACACTTATCACCTGGTCCCCGGGCGCGTCCACGTACGCTGCCCACTGCTCCTGGCTGTGCCCCCGGAGGAAGGACAAGCCAGGAAGCTTGTGTTGCAAGCATGTGTTGTAGTGTGGTGTGTTGTGTGACAAATAAAGATTGTTTCTTCTAATATAGTATATTATATGTAGTATAATATAGTATAATATAGTAATATTGTATAGTAATAATATAGTAATATAGTATAATATATGTGATATAGTACAGTGTACAGTGTAGTATTCATGTGGGCTGGGTCCCTGACACTACATCAAATAGGGTCTGTGGCTGACAGTCATGTGGATGGAATCCAGGTCCCTGATGTGAAAAAGGTTGAGAATCACTGTTTTAGATGCTGCTAAACTGGTTAAGCTGGTTAAACTGGTTAAGTTGGTTAAGTTGGTTAAGCTGGTTAAGCTGGTTAAGGTGGTTAATGACATCACTTTGAAGAAGGTTTGTCACTACTTTGCTACAAAAAAAACCCAAACTCAAGATCAGTTAACAGTGAGAGGCGTTTATTGGTTGCCTGGGAAGTGTTGCAGCAAGTGAGTAGTTAGTAGTTAGTTTTTAGAATTTAATAGTAGGTGTTTAGTAGTTAGTGTTTAGTAGTTAGTAGGTAGTGTTTAGTAGTTAGTAGTTAGTAATTAGTGTTTAGTAGTTAGTAGTTAGTTTTTAGAATTTAATAGGAGGTGTTTAGTAGTTAGTGTTTAGTAGTTAGTAGGTAGTGTTTAGTAGTTAGTAGTTAGTAGTTAGTAATTAGTGTTTAGTAGTTAGTAGTTAGTAGGTAGTGTTTAGTAGTTAGTGGTAGCTACCGCCTGAGCGGGGATGGTAGCTCAGGCGGTAGAGCTGGTGGTCTAGTAATCTAAAGGTTGCTGGTTGGATCCCAGGCTCCTCCTGCTAGCATGCTGTAGTGTCCTTGAGCAAGACACTTAACCCCTAATTGCTCCTGATGGCTGCGTCCGTTGGTGTTTGAATAATTGTAAGTCGCTTTGGATAAAAGCGTCTGCTAAATGCAATGTAATGTAATGTAATGTAGTAGTTAGTAATTAGTGTTTAGTAGTTAGTAGTAAGTGTTTAGTAGTTAGTAGTTAGTGTTTAGTAGTTAGTAGTACATTTTTAGTAGTTAATAGTTAGTGTTTAGTAGTTGGTGTTTAGTAGTAAGTAGTTACTAGTTAGTGTTTAGTAGTTAGAAGTTAGTGTTTTGTCGTTAGTAGTTAGTGTTTAGTAGTTAGTAGTTAGTAATTAGTGTTTAGTAGTTAGTAGTAAGTGTTTAGTAGTTAGTAGTTAGTGATTAGTGTTTAGTAGTTAGTAGTACATTTTTAGTAGTTAATAGTTAGTGTTTAGTAGTTGGTGTTTAGTAGTAAGTGGTTACTAGTTAGTGTTTAGTAGTTAGAAGTTAGTGTTTAGTAGTTAGTAGTTAGTGTTTAGTAGTTAGTAGTTAATGTTTAGTAGTTAGTAGTTAGTAGTTAGTAATTAGTGTTTAGTAGTTAGTAGTACATTTTTAGTAGTTAATAGTTAGTGTTTAGTAGTTGGTGTTTAGTAGTAAGTAGTTACTAGTTAGTGTTTAGTAGTTAGAAGTTAGTGTTTTGTCGTTAGTAGTTAGTGTTTAGTAGTTAGTAGTTAGTAATTAGTGTTTAGTAGTTAGTAGTAAGTGTTTAGTAGTTAGTAGTTAGTGATTAGTGTTTAGTAGTTAGTAGTACATTTTTAGTAGTTAATAGTTAGTGTTTAGTAGTTGGTGTTTAGTAGTAAGTAGTTACTAGTTAGTGTTTAGTAGTTAGAAGTTAGTGTTTAGTAGTTAGTAGTTAGTGTTTAGTAGTTAGTAGTTAATGTTTAGTAGTTAGTGGTAAATGTTTAGTAGTTAGTAGTTAATGTTTAGTAGTTAGTAGTTAATGTTTAGTAGTTGTTAGTAAATGTTTAGTAGTTAGTAGTTAATGTTTAGTAGTTGTTAGTAAATGTTTAGTAGTTAGTAGTTAGTAGTTAGTAATTAGTGTTTAGTAGTTAGTAGTAAGTGTTTAGTAGTTAGTAGTTAGTGATTAGTGTTTAGTAGTTAGTAGTACATTTTTAGTAGTTAATAGTTCGTGTTTAGTAGTTAGTGTTTAGTAGTTGGTGTTTAGTAGTAAGTAGTTACTAGTTAGTGTTTAGTAGTTAGAAGTTAGTGTTTTGTCGTTAGTAGTTAGTGTTTAGTAGTTAGTAGTTAGTAGTTAGTAATTAGTGTTTAGTAGTTAGTAGTAAGTGTTTAGTAGTTAGTAGTTAGTGATTACTGTTTAGTAGTTAGTAGTACATTTTTAGTAGTTAATAGTTAGTGTTTAGTAGTTGGTGTTTAGTAGTAAGTAGTTACTAGTTAGTGTTTAGTAGTTAGAAGTTAGTGTTTAGTAGTTAGTAGTTAGTGTTTAGTAGTTAGTAGTTAATGTTTAGTAGTTAGTGGTAAATGTTTAGTAGTTAGTAGTTAATGTTTAGTAGTTAGTAGTTAATGTTTAGTAGTTGTTAGTAAATGTTTAGTAGTTAGTAGTTAATGTTTAGTAGTTGTTAGTAAATGTTTAGTAGTTAGTAGTTAGTAGTTAGTAATTAGTGTTTAGTAGTTAGTAGTAAGTGTTTAGTAGTTAGTAGTTAGTGATTAGTGTTTAGTAGTTAGTAGTACATTTTTAGTAGTTAATAGTTAGTGTTTAGTAGTTGGTGTTTAGTAGTAAGTAGTTACTAGTTAGTGTTTAGTAGTTAGAAGTTAGTGTTTAGTAGTTCGTAGTTAGTGTTTAGTAGTTAGTAGTTAATGTTTAGTAGTTAGTGGTAAATGTTTAGTAGTTAGTAGTTAATGTTTAGTAGTTAGTGGTAAATGTTTAGTAGTTAGTAGTTAATGTTTAGTAGTTAGTGGTAAATGTTTAGTAGTTGTTAGTACATGTTTAGTAGTTAGTAGTTAATGTTTAGTAGTTGTTAGTAAATGTTTAGTAGTTAGTAGTTAATGTTTAGTAGTTAGTGGTAAATGTTTAGTAGTTAGTAGTTAATGTTTAGTAGTTAGTAGTTAATGTTTAGTAGTTGTTAGTAAATGTTTAGTAGTTAGTAGTTAATGTTTAGTAGTTAGTAGTAAATGTTTAGTAGTTAGTAGTTAATGTTTAGTAGTTGTTAGTAAATGTTTAGTAGTTAGTAGTTAATGTTTAGTAGTTAGTAGTAAATGTTTAGTAGTTAGTAGTTAATGTTTAGTAGTTGTTAGTAAATGTTTAGTAGTTAGTAGTTAATGTTTAGTAGTTAGTAGTAAATGTTTAGTAGTTAGTAGTTACAAAGGCAGCGTGGTGCGTCACACATTTCCCAGTCTGTAAAACGGGCCCTAAGACGTACAGACATCTTTGTCTCTCAGGACTAGAAGACTCCAAACCTTCTGCCAAAGTCTGTACTCTCCTCTTCCCTCCTTCCCTCCCTCCCTTCCCTCCCTCCCTTCCCTCCCTTCCCTCCCTTCCTTCCCTCCCTTCCCTCCCTTCCCACCCTTCCCCCCCTTCCCTTCCCTTCCTTCCCTCCCTCCCCTCCCTTCCTTCCCTCCCTCCCTTCCTTCCCTCCCTTCCTTCCCTCCCTTCCCTCCCTCCCTTCCTCCCTCCCCTCCCTCCCTTCCTTCCCTCCCTTCCTTCCTTCCCTCCCTTCCCTCCTCTTCCAGTCAGACTTGGACGGCCCAGATTTACGGCTGCAGTCAGTAATGACGCTCCATGCTGCTCCCACCGCTGACCAAGCCACTAACGTGTGTTTGATTCATAGGCACAGGGTCGGGTGTCGTTTGTAATGAGGCCAATCACAACCCACAGAGAGACTGGCATGGGGTGGGGGTGGGGGTGGGAGTGTGGGGGCTGCGGGTGGGTGAGACGGAGCGGAGAGTCGCTTTAAGTGAATGATTAGTGGTCTGCGGCCCGTTGGTGTCACAGGCTGCAGTCGATTTCTGTGGCGACACCGAGCGGTGGTGCACATTAGAGAAGCTCAACCAAATGCTTCAAGGAAAACTGGTGTTTATTTATTTTTTTACCCCAACCCTTACTTTTGGAGAGAAAGGGGAGAAAGAAGCTAGAAGGGAGTAGCGATTGCCCCAATGCATGAGGGGAGATATTGTCCGGGATGGTGATTCCCGTAGCACCATGATAAACGTCGTCTTTAAGGCTAATCACAGGAAAGAAGCTTTTCTGAACTTCCTCGACTGTTCTCGATGTTCCAATCAGTGTCTCTACATGCATGCATGCCTGACACACACACACACACGCACACGCACACACACACACACACACACACACACACACATACACACACACACACACACACACATACACACAGTATTCCAAGTCATTTAATCAATTTGGGGCCTACTTTTTTCTTCATCAGAGTGAGATGGAGGGTCTACCAGAGGTTGATTCTTGGAGGACTCCTGTTTCAACATAATCACCCGACCACGGAACCATGAGCTCACCCTGATAATGGATATTCCATCTCTTCCCTCGCATAGAAGCAAATCAACCCCAAACCTTTAAATACACAGTGTACACACATATATGCATATTGTTTCAGGCAAGTCAATTGGTAGCTGGGTCGACAGTGATCTACACTTGCCAAGAAGGCCTCATCGTCAGCGTCACAAATTGGAGTGAAATTATGGAGGAACATTACCAGGCATTAGGTCATCTGAAACTAGGTGAGCGGAGCCGGGGCCCAAACAGCACTGGAGCCGCTCGACGGAGTGGAAACACATGGAAGACATTCGGTCGGCCTGGTAACACGATAGGAAATGTTGTGGTGAGACTCTGTGAGGGGAAGGAACGTCTCCTTGACCCCGACGTGAGCACACGAAAAACACTCCCACGCCGAACCCCCAGCGCACCCGTGCATGTGGCAGCCATCTAGCGTCGTAATTAGGCGGGGTTAGGAGGTGGAGGGGGAAATTGAGGGGGTTCCTCCGATTGAGGGGGAAATGGGAAACAGGCCGGAACCGCTGTGCGCACACACACACACACACACACACACAGGCAGAAGATCATTACTCTTGAAACATTTTCGAGTTCCCATTGCCTTTGGTTAGGCCTTTCGGGCCTCGGCTGCCGGGATCCGCTGGCCCAAAAACGTTTGGGTTTGGAGGCTGTAATTATGGGGAATGAGTCACTGACCTGTTCAGTATTTGTATTACAAAATGTCCTCTGTTCCTCTCAGTCTCAGAATATTCGAATCAGCACTTTAATTGCTGGATTTACACATTTCACTTTTTTCCTGCTGTAGTCATTTTGCGGCTTCACATGGCTGTAATTACTTCAAGCTCTCAGCGGAGGATGTTAAAAAAAGAACCGTCACGCCTAAACAGTCAGACTCCGTGTTGAACAACACGAGGCTTTGGATTCTTTGGGCTCTGACGTCTCGTACAGAAAACGACATTAACACCTGCGCTGTGAGCCGCCTGCTGACGTACACAGGACCAGCACGTAGACAGACCGTTAAGGGCTCGTGGACGTGGAGCGCTTATCCACGCCACCAAGCAGAAAATACGGAAGCCTCCTAGTTCCAAAGAACCGTTCCGTCAGACAGCTCACGCAAACTGCGCAAACTATGAAGAAATACTACCTGTGACATATTCGGCATTGGAACCGATCCCAACCTACACTTCTCTGTTTCTGAGAACATAAAGATCCGACTGTTTGAGAGCTTCACTTTGGCTGCGTTGCATCTGCCCTTTTCTGACTCCAACTCCAAATAAGGAACTCCACATTTGGAACTACAAATGAGGGCAATTCAACGTCTCGGCTTTAATTCTCATTACGCCTGTGCATGGCTTGAGCGGACATTGTCATCGATCTGCAACATTTGAAATCGGGGAGGCATGAACTGGAATGAGAGACGGAGAGCCCACAGGTGGATGCACGGGAGGTTTTTGGGAGAGCAGCGATGAGTAAAGGTCGACTGAGCAGGTAAGTTTGGCAGCGTAACCAGAACGGGTCCAGGTTCTGGCTGAACCTGGACCCGGTTCTGCACTGGTTTGAGAGCGACGCGTCGGCTACCCACAAATTCTCCCTCCCTCCCTCCCTCCCTCACAGGACTCATCCCGACTCCATCCCCTGTGTGAGGAGCTCTATATCGGCCCCGGCTGTAGCCTCAAGTGTCCCCCCTCAGGATCCTCAGGCTTTAATGGGCCCCAGATAAAACGGTGGACGGGCGCCGTGGACCGTGTAATAATCCTGGTAAAGCAGGCTTAGCGCCGGGCTGTTACCAGGGATGTGGGGCTGCCGGATCCAACAGGCTGTCACCCCGGAGAGGGAGGGGGGTCAACGTGGTCGCTCTCCGAGGAACGTCCCCGGTTACGAAACTGTCTGTAGAGATGCTGCGGAAATCGAACCGGCTTTTCCGAATTTAATTTCTCCGCGCAGTCGCTCGGGGATTTTCCCTGAGATTCTTTGTGATTGTTGCGGCCAAATATAATCAGTACCGTACGACAGTTTCATACAGTGTACGCCAATTTGAAGCCCTCTGCTGATTTGATCATTTAAAAACTGAAAGGAATCAGCAATTTTTGCCAAATTGCAAGCTCTATTATTATATTGTAGAGATCAATTAATTCATGAGAATTTGCATTGATTACTGCCATCTCAAAATCACAAATTCTTGGAGGAACTTGTCTCTGTGAGACACGTGGATACACACATAAATGCACATACATCGCACACACGCACACACCAAACACACACCCACACATACATACGCACACACACACACACACGCACACACACACACGCACACACACACACACACACGCACCAACATGGTAACAGCTGTGTTGCTTATAAAGGGGAGTCAGTATTTGCCGGTGAGGCAGGGCTACAGTTTCCTCTTGACTCCATTGTACGACCCTCGGGCCTGTGTGGTCGTTTGCGCCGTACAAGCACTAGCAAGGCACCTCCATTATCAGATTCCACAATGCTGACTTCCTTTTCCCAGTAACCCACGGCAACCAGCTGCCAATCAGACGTGATTGGCAGACGGGAGCTTTTATGTGTTTGCACAGGCAGGAGTGTATGTACCTTTCTGCTTTATGGCTTTGCCAGGTCAAATAATCGTCTGTGATTTGGCCGTCACTTCAGGCTTTAATTGCCCTTCTAGTGAGTGGAACCCTGGGAGAGTCCCGCCCGTCTGGGGAAGAAAAACAAAACTGTTTATTGAACGATGTTGAAAAGGTTGATAATGTCTGTCTTGTTCCTGACATCAATGATTGAAGAGAAACGTTGGCACCACGAGGGAATCTAAAGAAAAAAGGTTTATCGCAATACTTGGGTAGAGATGATGAAGTTCATTTATTATTTTAACACCCTTATATATATATATTTTTTTTTTTTTTAGAGAGAGAGAGAGTGGACAGGTGCTATATATATTCTATTTTATTCTATAACAATTTACTGTTTGTAAGAGCAACACTTTTTAAAAGTCTTGGATAATTAATCGCAAACTAATTCTTAATACACTAATAATTAAGATTTACTTGATCCTTGTCCAAACATGTAGAAAACACGTGCCTTTGGAATTGGAATTATACTGATTTAAAGCCATTTTTGTTGGCACCATTTTTTGTGATTCCTTCAAAGTAAATGTGACATTTGGACGTTTGCTTGTATACGATTTTTAATATATATATATATATTTTTAAACATTTATGATCTAAAAAACACCATTGGTGTCATTTGAAAAACAAAACACTAATGGTTCAGCGTTAAGCCGTGAGCCGCAGCTGAATTCCAACAGCCGGGGTCGGCTCGCCATTCCCTGATTGTTTTGGCTGGAAAGTGGAAATGCGGTGGAAGGAGAAGAGAGAAATATGTGCTGATAAAAAAACAAAAAAAACAAAACGTCTCGGTTCAAGCGGCTTAAATCTCAGACCGTGACAAGGAGCCATTATCGTCCCGGTCCGTTCACCGAAAAACGTGACGCGGCCTCAGAAGCCCATGTTTGGTTCGTTCTCTGCGCGGTGTCAGGATCCTGACGTCTTTTTGGATGTCGGGCTTTTCTCACTGTTCTTCTGGACGGCAAAACCCTGTTTGGGGCTCGTCCGTCCAAAGGTCTTCGCTGTTACCGGGCGTCAGATGCAGGTCACGGAAGGGAAACATTTTGGAATGATGCTGTATCTGTTATCTAATGTTCCTGCATGAATATATCCAGAGCCAAAAAAAAAAATATATATATATAGATATATAGATATTACCGTTCCATATGAAGCTCTAAATTATTATTATTTTTTTTAATTACTGCACACTACTGAAAATTACAAATTATAGTCCTAAAACACAAAATGAATAAATAAATCTCTATCTCATGACAACACCCTTACAGTATTAAGACTCTATAATGAAGTGCTGCTCAGTCCTCCACTCAACGTGCAACAGCCACGTTTAAACGGACGGAGGGTCGTGATCCGGTCCGCGGGTCCCACCTCTTCGCTGCTTCACGAGCGCGGTTGCCATGTCCTGTCGTTCTCACATAAAACCTCTGGCTTTCCCTCCCTCCCTCCCTCCCTCCCTCCCCCCCCCCGCCCTCCCGGTCGCAGTTCGGGACGTCCTGACAAACGAGGCGGTTTCTTTTACGCCTCACCGCTGTGGGTTTTGAGGGGCGAAGGGAAGATGGCAACCCGCTCATCGTGACATCAGCACGAGGGGACGCCGGCGGTGATTTAGTGCCGAGTCCTGGAGGGAGGAGGAACCCGCCAAGACCCGCCGCGTTCCTGGAGCTCTCAGGGCTTTTCCCCTTCCAGAGAGACATTTGTCCTGAGACACTAAAATATGCCTTTTTATGTTTTATATTTTCCTTGTTATTAAAGGATAGTCTGCATTTTTCAACCCCGATCAAAATGTCAGTTCCCATCATTTATAACTGTCCCTTGGCGCAATCTCATTGAACGCTGACTCATAGAGAAGCGTACCGCTCCGCCGCCGCTTCCCACTGTGCTTCAATGCAGTCCAATGGGGCAAACGTTTAAACCTTATAAAACTTTGGCAGATCTCCTTTTCGAAGACGGGAACGACCACAAAACTGTCAGACGGTCTTGTATCAGGTTTTTCCCAGACTCATTTGCACCTCTGCAAATCCCCTCTTTTAGCGACATCCACACAAATGCAAGAGACTAGAAACAGGGAGCTGTGTTGCTTCATACGGGCAAGGAGATTTAATGTGTTAGATCCCCCAAAGCAAACTGCTACTGGTACAGTAGTTGAACTGGGGGCAGACAGCGCTGGGATTTCAACTACTGACCTCTCCGGTTATAAGAAATATCTTCAGTGGTGTTGGCCTGGGGTGACCAGACGCCCTGGTTTCGGGCTGTGTCCCAATTCCCAAGATGTCTGTAAAACACTAAAAAATCTCCCGGTTTGCCAGCGCAATCGGCCCTCCAGGGCCAACAAAGCCCTGGCATACATATATTGCTGTAGAGAATATAAATGCTCACGCTCAAACACCTCCACCCCAAAACCCTCTCAATACCTTTCTTGGATTTTGGCAAGCTTGTGTTTATTTTGTATGCGCTGAGAATTTGTCACAGTTTAAGAAAGCAATTGGGCTTCCCAATCGTTCCTCCAGATTATTATCACACATTTCTCTCAAGTGCTTCCAGTTCTTCATTTCTTTTCAATTTTGTGGCACAAAAAAATAAAATAAAATACAAAAGCCACTTAAAAAACTCCAAAAATGCAGCATGTGGTGTGACATGTGCCTCAGCGGGACCAGACATGACATCTGTACAACAATGCAGCTCGGGCCGTTGATGACGACCGGCACTGGAGGAAATGCACGACAGCACTTTAACGACACCGGGAAGCCTTTCGGAAACATGGTGTTTAGTGGTTTTTCTTCTCAGTGTACTTTGTGCAGCACTTCTAAATGCATCCCTTTATGAACCACACACCAGTGAAAACACACTGCGAGGTTAAAAAGTTAATTGCAGCCTTCTTCGGGAGATTTCAAAGAACATTCCACCTCCGGGGTCATTCAGTCAATAACAAGCTTGTTGCAATGCCGCTGATCTGCATTTAAACGACTTGATGTTCCTAACGTCTTCCCGTGCGGCGTCGTTCTGCATCTGAGTTTGAACTCGGAAACATTCGGCGCTTCCTTTCTGTTTGTATGCTTCCTATAGAGAGAGATGTATTCATTCCGACCCCAAAACCATTCTAATGAAGAGTACACGATCAAGGATCCCGATTACAGCGCAACCATGAAGGATTGATAATTATTGACATTATTCACCCAATGCCGCCACCTACTGGCCAACTTTAGAATACACACCATGAAACATCACGATCATGAATATAGCGCTCCTCTTTAATTAAATACTCTTACAAACTGAGACATCTTTTACACATGAGCAAAACACAAACACCAAGGCGTGAAGTATTTACCTCTCCGAGCTCCGGTGCGTTGCATTTCAACAAGATATCAACATTTTGCCTACTTTGGACGATTGGACTTGGGGCTGAAACCAGTAACTCCCATGTTGTCATATTCAACCACTTTTGTTTTAATTATTGTTCGTGTTAATTCCAATTCCAACGGGATCCTGGGCCCGTCCCCTCCCGTCCCTCTGCTCCATGTTGCCGTCGTCGCCCCGTTCCCCGACTGAGAGGACACCGTGTCCACATCAAATCCACCTCGCTCGCTTTTCCACTTCTCTCTCCCTCTCTCTCCCCCCCTCTTTTATCCATTCTTGCAGAAAGCAGGAGGCAAAGAAAGGGAGGCCTCGGCAACGCATCGCTCGTCCTCTTTCACTGTTTTCCTGATTTGCCTGCAGAAGGGGAGGGAAAAAAAAAAAAGGAGTTGAGGGACGAGTTTGAAGAGCCGCCTATAGATGTTGAAAGATGATGAATGAATCTGCATGGTATGTGTTCATGTATCTACAAGGTCTCTCAGGTAGAGCAGAGCGGTGGAACAGACTCTTCTGGAGGAACAACAGATATCGCTTCCTTTTAGAGCATATCCGTTATTTTCCCCTTCAGGGCTTTGATGCCCCGTCGCTTCCCCCCGGTAAATCCTGGTGATAGCAAATCCAAAATAAATTCCTCAATGTCAAGCGGCTCCCACCTGCAGCGCTGTGTCAGCTAAACATCTTCTTCAGTTTGGAGAAGAAGCCTCCGCCCTCCTCCTCCTTTTCGGAGGATTTTTGCTCTTTCTGCTGCTTGTCCCGCCCCTCCTCTGCGTGACTAGAGCCCGTCGCCGTGCTGCCCCCTGCTGGCCACAGATACACACTGCATCAGCACAGCCAAAACTACGGAGTGCAGATGAAACCCTCCCTCTGGGCACTGGGACTTTACACCGTCGATGGCGAGTGTGTGGTGTGTATTTTGAGTTAAATTCTCCCGGACGTAAATTAGCCATCTAGACCACACAACACAACATTCCTGATCAAAAGAGTCATTTCGGTAGCATTGAAATAACTGGATTGAGATAGGTGGACAGACAGACATTAATCGTGATTAAAATGAACTACAATGAATGCCATAAAGCACATATCTCAGCCATAGATATACAGATAAATACACAAACAGACAGACAGACCGGTTTTGGTCTGACCTGTAGACACGGTGACTCCGTTGACCATCCCCTGGACGTCTGTCTCCTCCTCGGCGTAGCTTAGCATCAGGGAGCGCTGCCTGCGGGTCAGTTTCCTAAAAAAAATAAAATAAAAATCAATAATAATAAAATATATATATGTATTATTTGTCTTGTGGTATTTCTTAGCCTGGTGAATTCTACAAAGATCTACTTTGACTCATGTCTCTCACTTGGGAACTCTGATCTTCATGTGGACGAAGTGATCTCCGTAGCTGTAGCTGTTCATCCTGCGGATTCCCTTCCCCTGCAGACGGATCACCTGGTCGGCCTGACAGCCCGCGGGGATCTGGGGAGGAACGTCGCGCAAGGATCAGATCAGAGGGACTCCTACGCCGCAACGCTTTCTGATTTTCCTTGATTCATTGAGCTTGCAGTTACCTCCATGCTGATGGTGTCGTAGAGACCCGGGGTCCGGCACGTGCCCCCCAGGATGGCCTGGGCCACGGAGATCATGGCGTCGGAGTGGATGTCAGCTCCGCTTCTCCTGAACACCGGGCTGCTCTGCACCTGCAGGAGGACCAGTCACACCCGAGAATTAGAGATATACTGGATTTGAAATATTTGTCTTGTAATAAGTGTTGTTTAGAAATTCCGAAAAATGCCTACTCTGAAAGTGATGAGGATTTCCTTCTTCCCCACGGACATGCGGACAGTTTGGCCATTGTCGACTCCTGTTTGACCACAAACACAAAATAAAAATAAGCCCTCGTGTGAATGTTACACAAGTTGTTACAAGCGCTACAAGCGGTACTTGGTGTATCACACACACGGACGGTTGGATCCATAAAGACGTGTTGAATATTTAACACGGCAATCCATAAAACAGACCTGCCAACCCTGGGAAAATATTTTGAGTACCACAGTGGTAACAGGGAGTCTCCATGGAGTTTGAGTGATGCAGCTAAATGACTCCATCAGTTATTGACACTGTAGCGCCTCGTAATGAGGTTCATCACATCGTATGTGAGATACTACGGCTAAATATATACAGTTTACTAATTCATATCATTAGGATATACCCCTTGAAATGCATTGGCTTTCATTCTTCGCCCTTTCTTTATTTTTTACACATCTGACTTGCCGATTCCAATTTTGTCCGATTCTGATTTTCATTCAGTTGTTCATGTTCATAACAAAACACTGACTATCAAATATATTTTACATTGTCGTTCAATCATTTTGAGAATATATCCGTGATCGGAGAAATCAAATTATCTTAACATTTTGTCTCGTTGGGTATATCTGCTGTACGTCGATGACAAATACATCCCATAATCTGATCACGCTCACGTGATTGGACAGCTGCACATATGGACTACACAGAGAAACTAACTAGATCTCAATGGTGTATTCCACCAGTCGTCATGTCACACCTGCCGGCACCGGCACCGTGACGCTCTGCCTCTGCTTGGTCTGTCCAGCGCCTCGGCACAGCACGCAGGGCGTCGTCACGATGGAGCCGCGCCCGCTGCAGCGCCGGCACGTGGAGCGCATCATGAAGGGACCCGTGTTGATCGACTCCTGCAGGGGGCGACACAGAGCAGCAGGTTTAGGCAGGAGGTGGAGTTAAATGGATAAGATACTACCAGATAACCAGACCACACACCAGGCTGCACTACTTGTGTGTCTCTGATGTGTGTATTACTGTGTACTTCTGTGTGTTTAAATGGATATTGCTGTGTGTATTACTGTGCATTTCTGCACATTTCTGTGTATTTCTGTGTGTATTACTGCAGATTTGTGTGTTTTCCTGCACATTTCTGTGTGTATTGGTGTGTATTTCTGCGTATATTACTGTGCATTTCTGGATATATTACTGTTAATTTATGTGTTTTACTGTGTATTTGTGTGTGTATTATTTCTGTATATTACTGTGTATATTTCTGTGTACTTCTGTGTGTATTACTACACATTTCTGTGTGTTTTAACGTCTATTTCCGTGTGTATTATTTCTGCATATTACTGTGTGTATTTCTGTGTGTATTATTTCTGTATAGTACTGTGTGTATTTCTGTGTGTTCTACTGTCTAATGCTGTGTGTATTTCTGTGTGTTTTACTGTCTATTTCTGTGTGTATTATTTCTGCATATTACTGTGTGTATTTCTGTGTGTATTACTGTGTATGTCTGTGTGTATTAGCGCTCACCATGCCCGTGCCGTTGCAGTAGTTGCAGTGCGACACTTTGGTTCCGGGTTCGCTTCCTTTGCCGTGACACCTTGGACAGTCGTCCTCCAGGTTCACCGTCATCTCCTTGTTCACTCCCTTCGCCGCCTGGGTGAACGTCAGCTCCATCACAAACTGCAAAGAGAGAGAATTGACAATATCATTATAACGTTAAGCCTTTAGATATGTGTGTTGAGGTTGTGGTTATCCAAATTCAACACAAGATGAATTTCAAAGCATTACAGGTTCGGCTACACATCAGGTAAATAAGGAGGACGGCAGTGCCAGTTTAACCTGCCTGTGGGAAAGAAACCACGTTTATTACTGTTTTATACTCAAAAAAAAAAAAAGCAGAGCCACGCCAACCTAAATATAGACGACTACAAATACTAACGATTTAAAGTCCGGTATCAGACATGATGCTTCCTTCACCTCTGGCCGCTGGTCAAAAATGTTGCCAAAGTCTCCAAAGTCCCGGCCGCCGGCAAACTCTCCAAAGATCTTCCTGAAGAGTTCCTCGGGGTCCACGCTGGCGCTCCCTGCCCTGTAGTACTGCTGCTGCCCCGCCCCGGCTCGGCTGGGGTCGAAACCCGCCACCCCGTACATGTCATACTGCTTCCTCTTCACCTCGTCACTCAGGACCTGAGCACAGAGCGTCATCCTCATCCTCATCATCATCATCATCATCACCATCATCGGTGAAACGGAACGTACGGCTCACCCCCCACGGTTCGGCACGCATGTGAACCGCGGATCAATTGCAAAATTTAACACCGTTGTGAAAAAGAGAATCCCGAGCCGCAGGGGCCGGAGCTCAGCTGTAGCGCAACTTGTGCCTTCTAATGATTTAAAGAAAAGGAGTTTCTACGATTCAATAAAATATGATACTTTACAATATGTCAACTTGATTTGTCAACTTGAGAGGGGAGAACAGAGAAGTGTGCGAAGTGCCGCCATGCACCGGTACGCGCTCCATCAGAGTAGTTCACCTTATGGACATGATTTTGATTGTGATAGCAGAGACAAAGAGTATAATGTTAAACGGAACATGATGCTGTGATACGATGAGTAGAATTATGAAAAAAGGCAGATTAGAGAAGAACGTACAGAGCGGACACGGACTTGGAGAAGGAGGAGATGGAGGAGGAGGAGGAGGAGGAGCGGCGCTTACAGTCGTGTTTCACAGTTTGAGTCTTTTCAGGGAGCCGGATCATCCAGCTCACTGAAAAGAGATGGCTCTTACGGCTCCTACAAGCATTTCTTTTATCTATGAAATTGTATGAAATATTTTGTTGATATTTATTCCACGACAAAAAAAACCCCAATATTTATAATGATCTTATGTGACTGGACTCAAAGTCACTTATTGAGAAACAGGTGTTTTCTTTACAAATCAAGACTCGATAGGGTTGGTGCCGAGAAAAATACGCATGTTTAAAATCGAACTGAGTCGTGTAGAGAGACGCAGACTTCTCTACAAAACCGACTGTAACTCCCTTAATTCTGAACCGATTTTCATTTAAAATAGTTACTGGAGGTGGATCTAATCATATTTTTTCATTCACTAACATGTTAAAAGGAAGAAGATATCATGCGTGCCTTATATTGCACTTTAATTGAACAACTGGGTATTGAATGTTTCATTTATTTTCAGAATTTATTGAAACATTGGACTTCTCGAAATGTTGTTTCATTGAAGACCACGGGCAAAAAGTTCCTTCTTTTAAGTGTTTTACAGAATAAATGGAAAGCAAAGTTAAATTTGTTCCCCCTCGCTCTTTTTTTTGCTGATCCGAAAAATTATCCGGTCCGTGACTCAAAACCTCGATACCGTCCGAACCGTGAGTTTTGCCATCCGGTGCACCCCTAATCATCATCATCACGTCATTTAACTCATGGGTTGCTAAATCGAGGTCAGCGGCTTCCTAGGGATCAATGGCGGAATTGCAGGTGGTCCACCGCAACTTTTTTTTTCCTCCATCCTTTATTTTCTTTTCTTATGAGCCAGTTCTGTGGCTGTACGGAGATGCTCTGTGAAGATGAGGTTTTGGAAACTTCTAAACAACTGAAGGCTTCTGGCATAGTCGCTGCTGCTGACAGTTTAACAGTGCAGACGTGACTCAAGGCGAGAGCACTTTAGTACTCAGTATTATTCTATGGGAGCGATGTGTAGAGAGCTAATACTTTGGAACAGGTTTTTCTATAAATATCTCTCGGTCACAACCCCAAAGGCAACCGTAGAAATAGGTTCATTGTTTTTCTTCATCTGTCTTAACATAAACAAAATACAAATTACAAAATGCTAAATATCCACATGACCAAATTAACTCAAATAAAATGTAGTGATGCATTGTGTAATTGGTGAGGAGGGAAACAAAATAATGAACCGTCTGATCAAAGCACAGTCATCGTACCTCATAAGCTTCAGCCAGTTTAGCAAACTTCCCCTTGGCCTCTGGGTCGTCTGGGTTGGTGTCAGGGTGGTACTTCTTTGCCATCTTCACATGGAAAAAAAATACTCTGCTTTACAACAAAATGTACAGTACAATGTTCATTTTTAGAGAACAGAGGCAGACATATCCACAGTTTTTGTTTTTTTTGAGTCTCAACCGTGTTGAGGTCAGGTCAAAATGGTCCAAAAGGAAGAAAAAGCAATCAAAACATAGAGCCACACTAAAAGCTCAGTATGAGGTTTCTGAACCGGTCCTTTTGGCTAGTATATGCAATTACTAACAATACAAGGAATTTATTTATTTTCATCTTTTTTAAAGAGAAAAGACACAAAATAACGTAAATATCATAAAAAAATAAAATTGTTAAGAAATGACCTGATAGTAGGCCTTCTTGATGTCCTTCTGCAATGCGTTACGGGGGACGCCGAGCACATCGTAGAAGTCCTGTTTGTTCGCTGAGAACCTGCTGGTGTGGAAGGACCTGAGGCTGCTGACATGGGGGCATCTCACCGCTGCAGAGAGACGGATTATTCATCTTGTCAGGGATTATTAACAAATACAGTCAACCGTCGCCGAATATAGAGTGGGAACTGCACACAGCCACATGCATTTTGAGGAACTAATTTAAACTCTAGGGGACATAAAAGGCATTAATGTTAAAGTGATGTATGTAACATGTGCTGACATGCGTTTAATAAGTAATGTGCAAAAGCATCCTGCACAAGCTGTATGTCAAACGTTTCTCTTCCACTTGGCCATTTGTCCTTAAAAATATTGCTTATGTCATTTCAAATTAAATGTCCTTTAAATTTTTTTATTGCATACAAAGGATAAATGTTTCATGTTTTCACTTTACATTGACACCTTCTTAAATAATATCAGGGGCTGGAGTCAGCTGCAGACCAACAATTCAAGAGAAATAATAATTAGAATAATCTTTAATCATCACACGACACGCCGCCACAACAACACATACATACACACACACACACGCTTTGGATGGTGGCCGGTGAAATGTGGCCTCTGCATTTGACCATCCTGGCTTGTCCTGCCTCCGGGGGGGGGGGCGGGGGCAGCCAGGAGCAGTGGGCAGCGTTCAATGACCCGCCCGGGGACCTGGTTCCATATGTCCATCACTGGTCAGACAACAATGTGTGCATGTTTTTGGTGGGGGTCCTTACTGATGTGACATGGAGGAAACCCCATGTGAGCACGGGGAGAACATGCAAACTCCACACAAAACTTAAATGAAGTCGTTTTTATAGAATCAATGTTGTATGTGTGTGTGTGCTGCTGATACAATGGACATCCCCTCTACCAGAGGACAGTTGCGTCATATACCCAGGCCGGTGAAAAGGGGTGGAAGGCTCGACTTCTTTTTCAGATTCGGTTTCTGACGAGTCACTGAATAAAAAAGAGTCGTTCACACCTCCTGAGTCATGAATGGAATTCTCGTGGGATTCATTCAATCGGTCAAACGATTTAGGCAGAAGAAAGCAAATCGGATGGATGTTTCTCCAAAATATTTCAGCCTCCCAAAAGTAATTTGTTTAGGCAGGCGAATTCAAAATGTCAGTCACAAAACTAACTGTCCGTTCAATTATTTGTTTTGGTGGGAGGTGCAAGTGTAAATCGGTTCCATTCAACATGAATTACGCCGAACGCCTTTTCTTTGCCTAAGACTTGGTCTCCGGTCATTGTTTGCACGTTGTGGGAGATTGTGTTACTAGCTCTCGCACTGTTGCCGAAGTGACTCCCGGCGCCAGAGCCATTTCAAAGATTCATTCGCTACGGACGAGCCGTTCCCGGGCCGTGCGCCACTAGCTGCGGTGGAAGTGGATAAAGGAACGACGCTCGTCTGATCCGTCAACATTAGCAGGAACATCGCCGCCCGTGCGCGTCCCCGCCCGGCCCGGTGACAGCGAAACCGAACTGTAAACGGACACCGAATGGGACGTTGATACAACCGCCGCCGACAGTCGCCGTCCGGGGCGGCTCGTCCATGCCTCCTACCTGTCAACCCTCTCAATGTCACTGCGTTTCTGGGCGTCCAAACGCTCCCGTCCCCCGCTGCCCTCCATCGCTGCGACCCCGAAAGAGCCGCCGCGCCGACCCCGTGTTTGTCGAGTGAAAGCAGCAAACAGGCACGGCGAGGTCCGGGAGCCGAAGACAGCCACCGCGCCGTCAACCAGTGCGCAGGAGCCGCCATGTTTGTGGCGCGGCTGTGAGAGGCCGGTCTGCGCGTGCGCGGGGGGAAGAGCGATTTCCGGAAAGGGCGTTCCTGACCGGAAGCGGGGTACGGAGCGCAGAGCGGTCTTCGATAGCGAAAAATAATGCCCGTTTTACTCCCACTGAATCTGTGTTCAGGTTTTCTGGTGTATTGACAAGGTAGGTTGTTGACGAAGCTTAAAATCAGACGCGAAGCTGTTTGCAAACCCATTAGTCTAAAACCCCTGAGATGCTAACCGGCTAACAACGGCTAAAGAAACAGTCGCCGAAATATGACGTCACTGAGCCGCTGTCAAACCCTCAGAGGGGGCGGGGCCATATGGGGAATCTGTTTACATGTTTCCATGACGACCACCATCGCTTTTGCCGCGCGCTGCCTTCCCATAGGAAACCTCTTTCGTGAAATGTTTGCACAAAAAGTGGAATGTTTTCTAAACCCCCATGAACTAAAAATCCCAAATGAAATAGATGCGTGAATATGTGAATGATTCCACCTCTGTTTGTATGATGGAGGCAGTGACAGTAGATGGCGTCGCTAAGCTGTCATTGAGCAGTCTGGACTTCAGCAATAGGAAAAACCTTATTTTGTCGTTTTCCTGAAGGGATGTTGAGCATTATGTGAAACTACTTTCTAATTTAAGGAACGAAAAGACTATCAAAACACTTAATATCTGTATGTTTTTATGCTTGATATTTTTGTCCAGTGTAAACCATCACCTGTATACTGAATGTATACTATGTTCCATTCTGTTGTTCATTTTATGAAATGCCAGAATGCCCTGTTTTTTACACAGCTGTACAATTCTGTTATTGAATAAACAAAAAGACATTCTGTCTGTTTTCCTACTCAGGGGTTACCAAACCTTTTTCATGACAAGGCCAACTTGAGAGACTAAACTCAGACCAAGGGACCCCCTCCCAGAAATGGTGTTGACACTTTATCTGCCTGTCAAAAAAATGCAAATCTCCCAACAGTCCAAATCCCCACCATCTTTCGTGAGGTTGAGTATATATATATATATATTTTTTTTTTTTTTTTCTTTTTTTTTTTTTGCAGAAAAAAATATTTTAAAAATCAATCTTTTAAAATATTTATTTATTTAATATATATTAATGAAAATCCGAATGTCAAATAAATAATTAATACATTTATAATAATTTTTTGCTGTGGACCTCCTGCTTTACTTTGAGCGGAAGGGGACCGTGGACTGCGGTTTGAAGCATTTTGTGAATGAATCTTTTTGGTTATCCAACAGGTCGCTTGTTTCTATGACAACACCGGTCAGAATCTAATCTCACGGTCACAAGGACTTCACGTCATCCCCTGTGCCTTAGGGTTCGAGAGTTCAAAGGTCACTAAACATGGTGAATGGAAAGACCCCCTCCCCATCAGTAGAAGGCTGGATCATTTTTGTGTTGAAGTTTGAAAATTTCAAAGTCGAAAGTATCGCCCTTTCCTCAGAATTCTCCCCTGCACACTTCACAAAAGATAAGACAGCACCTTTCAGGAAATTCAGCGAAAGGATGATTTGAAAGGACAGCTTTGCTTCTTTTAACCCAAGTTTTATTAAAATGTTGTCGCTTCTCATCGGGCTTAAATGCAGTCCAATGGGGCAAACATTTAAGCCTGAAAATGTTAAATATCCTTTTCGAGTTATAGGAACCAACATTTAAATGCGGTTTTTGTACAAATTCTTTGTGGCTGTTGCATGGTACTGTGAGCGGATGAAGGATCTACTGTGGTCGTTCAACCTAAATGATAGACTATAGCAGTGACACCAGGCTTTGGGGCTAAAAACCCATTGAAACTGCCCTCCTATAAAAGGTATTGTGGCAGACCAAGGGGCGTGGTTAAGCCGCAGGCTGCACACGGGAGTGCGGCTTCATTCCCGCTGTTGCACACCTTCCTTGAATCAGCCTTATCCGCGGCAAACACCCTGTAACACCTGGTAACACCCGGCATTGGTCATCAGTGGGAAAGGTGAAAACCCGGGTTTCAGTCCCAGGACAAATGATGCTGCAATAGACTTGTGTTTTTATTGGCTTCAAACAGCTCTGATGTGACCAGGACGCCTTGGCCAACCCGCTCATTTTGGCCTTTACCTGTGTGATTTGACCGCGTTGAAGTTCCGGGCGCTTACACATAAATAGACCGGAATATCCCTGTATCATTCCATTATTTCATAAACGGTGTGCACACCGGTGTTTCACAGTTTTATAACCTTGTTTAAGTTGCTGGCTCCTCTACCGTTTTGTGCCCAATCACACCTGGAATCATGACACGCCCCTTTTCCAACGTCTTCGTGACATCGCACTGGAAAAAAAATCAGCATTTCTCCTGGCAATGGGAAAGGTGTCAATCGTCCATTTATAGCAGGTTACACTCAGTTCTGGTGACACAAGCCAGCTGCCTCCTTCTCCTCTTCCATTCCCCCCCGGGGAGTGACCGACCGGTCACAGGGATCTTACCTGTTGAATTATGTGCAATTACTTTTCCCAAATATATTCCCCTCATATTTCGTGAGCAAAAGCAAAACATCCTGATGGCATGGCAGCAGCAGCGGCAGCAGCAGCGGCGGCAGCGGCGGCAGCGGCGGCGGCAGCGGCAGCGGCAGCAGCAGCGGCAGCGGCAGCAACAGCAGCAGCAGCAGCTGGATTGATGTGAGTGCCAGTGACCCGATGACTCTCTCCCTCTCTCTTTCACGCTGCGCTTCATTCATCCCTCCACTTCTGTCTGTCCCGTTTCCCCATTCCCCGCCATCTCCACGGCGACCGGGAAAACAGCATCACAGCTGTGTGTCTGTGGGGAATGTATCACCAGTGGAGGCTGACGTTCACCACGGGGTCCTCGCTTTTCGGTTCCATCGATGCCCACGTCCAGTCTCGCCGCCAGATTAGGTTATTCAAGACACAGTTACATAACGAAACAGTTGAACGTCCTTGTAGAGCTTGTAATCTCACCTCAGTCAACGTACAGAGTCAATTTCCAATTATAGGACAAAAGAGATTGTGGATCAGCTTTTGGGATTCAAAACTAAATGATTTGTCCTTTTGTATCTATTCTATGATCTCTCACACACTCCTACATGCAAATACACAGTCATATATGTGCCAATATTATTATTATTATTATTATTATTATTATTATTATCATCATCATCATCATCATTATTATTATTATTATTTGTATTATTATTTTTGTCATCATCACTATTATTGTTTTTATCATTATTATTATTATTATTATTATTATTATTATTATTATTATTATTATTTTATTATTATTATTATTTTATTATTATGCCTTTTTTTGCTGCGAGCTGCATCGAAATTTCCCAAGGATCTTGATTACCCTTTGGGGGATCAATAAAGTACTATTTTATCCGTCGGTCTGTCTGTCTGTCTGTCTGTCTGTCTGTCGGTCATTCTGTACATACACACACACACTCCTCACTGCCCATTGTGATTCCACAAAGCATGAGTTTGGAAGTGGCCTCCTGAACTCCTGGAAGGAGTTTGTTTTGCGGTTCATCAGCCTGGACGTCAAGCGGTGGAACAGACGTGTCAGACTTGGGGCCGAACAGCCGACACGCCGCAGCCACGACCTGGACCGTCCCAGACGAAAGACGAGCGGCTGAGTGAAGCCATGGGTGTTTTGTTTTGTTTTGTTTTGTTTTGTTTCGTTTGCTGACAAACACATGCACATCTGTTTTTCCTTGCCCTGCCGACGAATATTAGTGCACATTATGGTTCGGTACATGTCACTACTAGAGATGGACTTGGCCTCGAAATCGCATTCCTGTAGTTCCCGGCGTGTTTGGGAGCGGGACATAAACACTCTGCCCACTGCCAGTAAATGATCTGTTTATGGACTCTATACTTTTATCAGCTCGCTTGTGTAACTAGAGAGTATAGAGCCGGGATGTCCTATTATATCAACCAATATATTAGAATATACAGCATATAATCAATGGTCCTTGCTTCGGTAGGTTTAGAGAGATTGAGACTTTATTCATCCACGGAGGGAAATTGCACCGCACATCAGATCAAAATAGACAATTAGAAATTAAAGAAAATAGTGACAGAAAACAGAAAGAAAATCGACAATATCGAAAAAAAAAAAATCGTCCTACTTTGTTTGGCTCTCGTAACCAAAACCTGTGAAAATTGCTAGATTTCCACACCCGATGGTGCGCCCTTTCCCTTTCACGGACCTGCCGACCTTTCGGTCACACGGACGTCCTCCGGGGGTCGCGAGCGTCGGCAGGGGAGGGTCACGGACCACGGCCTCTGAACCCAGAAACATCATCACTTTTGGTGATGAACGAGTGACTGATGAGGAGTGTGAGAGCGAGAGTGAGCGAGAGAGAGAGAGAGAGAGAGAGCAACCATCCTCCATGACGCTCCGCTCTCCTCTCTGTTGTGGATACAAACTGAGCTTCTGAAATGCACGTGTCTCCGTGGACACCGCAGTAACTCTGGGCTGCAGGATATTCGCAAAAATCAAATATCAAACAAATTTCAAACTCTGACTTTAAAGGGACGTTCTGCAGTTTCAGTGGTAAATACTGTAAAGCGGCGCGATAACAATTCCGCAATTCATTCATTGTGTATTCCTTTTCCGATTGCGCTGCCAATTCAGCCCGCTGCCGGGGCTCCGTCCATCAATCACACCGTTTAAATTTAAATCCAAGCGAACGAGCCGAGCACAAGAGTTCAAACTCGTCTGCGATGATCTAACTCGCTTCAGTCGCAACGTCGGGCGGGCGAGACGGGCGGAGCTCCAGCCTGCGAACGAAAACAAGTTGCTCCAAAAGGCAACGGCTCAATATGAGTAGCTTGTACGCGTTTCTAAGTGCGTGAACGCAGAGCACGGAGCTCCATCATCTTCATCGGCGTTGAGCAACAGCTTCTAGACGTCTCTACCTCATTGAGACATTTTTAAAATGAAAGTAGATTATAAAACCGCTCTGGCCACCGGTGAACTTGCCTCTTTGGCGTATTCCTAGAGCAGAGCGGAAAGAAAGAAAGGACTCCTTTGTGCGTCTATATTAAGTCACTAATCTCGACCGTCAACAGAGGGAGGTTTACTCGGCCCCTGAGGTTCTGTGGTGGTGGGCATGTTTGGGGATGGCTGCCACTGGGCCTGTTAGTAAATGTCTGTGGTTTCCTCTCACTCCTTTTCCCAAGACTATGTGTGTGTGTGTGTGTGCGTGCGTGTGTGTGTGTGTGTGTGTGTGTCTGCTTGTCTGTGCGTGTGTATGCGTGTGTGTGCGTGTGTGTGTGTGCGTGACTGATGGATATCTGCTTCAAATGAGAGGCTCTTTCCAGCAGAATGACTCCAAGGTTTATTACCGTGAAGCAAGTTATTGCCACCGTGCACTATGGCAGCTTTGTGCACAGGCCTGTGTGTGTGAGTGAGCGAAAGATGGAGACTACTGCCTAAGAGAAGTGATGTGCCTTGCAAAGTCGTACATATATATAGTATGTATTTATATATATATATATATATATATATATACATATATACAGTATTTAGAAAAAATACAAATTCTCCGACCCAAAATGCCTCCGGTCAAAGTGACAGTACCACATTTACATTTTTACTTAAGTATTTAAAGTTAATATCGCTGCATAGAATTTCCAGTATCCTGATATATATATTATATCATAAGAGCCGGTGATAATTCATAAACTATAGTCGATACTATGACACCTTTTCTTCTGCAGATCCTGATTAAAATGTACAAAACACAATATACTTCATGTGGCATCATATTCTATTTGAAATGCAATGGAATAATAGCTGAAATTCTCTGAGAAACGGAATAAACTTTAACAAATACAGATACTTGACGTAAAAATGTACTTTAGTACACGTAACAAAGTACTACTTTCCACCATTGCTCTTTGGCCCTGCTGGAACTGGTTTCCACACACACACACACACACACGCACACACGCACGCGCGCACGCACGCACGCGTACGCACACGCACGCACCCACACAGACACACACTGTGGGTACATATACAGAGTACAGTGACTAGGAGGTAAACGGAGCGTCTACGAACAACGTAGAACAGCTGATCTCTGGGCTCTTACGTGGTGCATCCAGCCTCATTTGGGTTCGGCTGCAGGAAGGAGGTAAACCCTGCAGATGACCTTTTCTTCCAAAAGCCCTGCGCTCAACTTTCTACTTACCTGAAAGCATAAAAGATCCGTGTTAAAGTGTTAAAAATCACTTATCACTTATATTTCGGTGCAACCCATTGGACCCCCGGTGTGTTAACTTCTAATGCTTCAGTGAAAAGTGTTGATGGTCCTTCTTTTGGGGTAATTTTTCACCACATTTATGAATTACCCTTTGAGTAAAAATTAATGGTACTTGCGGGTTTTGCAGATAAATGCAGTGGAGTAAAAAGTATGACTTTTTGTTTTTAAAATGTATTTCAGTAAAACTATAAAGTCCCATTAAAGTGGAATTACTCTTAAGTAGAGCACTCTACTACTTAATCGCTCCGAAAACTCTTTACTCATGCTGTCATTTATGGATCATAAACTGCAATCAAACCAGTGATTCTGCGTGGGAAACCCTAACTTTTTCCCCCCCTTTTAAAATTTTCTTTTATACGACAATGAATGAGAACCTTTGTGAAGGCCCGGCGTAAAAAAAAAAAGAGCAAAAACCCTCCCCTCTTCCATCCCCACACCTCCCCTGCCCTCACCCCCGTTTTTATTCTTCTATCGCACTCTCAGCGCTTATCCCTCTTTCCATCTAAGAAGCCTCTGAAATGGTGACGTCTTGCGGTTGATTGTTCAAAGCTTTCCCAAAGAGCCGCTCGGGCATTTGGGAGTTTGGAGCAGAATGTTCGTGGTTTTGCGAATTGGTGGTTTCCACCAGGGAAACATTTTTCACATTAACTGATAAAAATACAGCCCTCGATAAATAAAGTACGTGCTGTAGCCGGTTTCCCCCGCCCAACCCAAAATCCATGTGTGTGTGTGTGTTAGTATGTGTGTATCTGTGTGTGTGTGTTTATGTAGATAAGTACTGTATGTGTATGTTGCATGCGTGTATGCATGAGTGTGTGTGTGTGTATGTCTGCGTGTGTGTGGGACAATATCTGTACATGCATGAATGTACAGTATATTTGCATCCTTGCATGTAAATGTGTACATATGTATATTGTGTGCGTGTGTGTGCGTGTGTGTGCGTGTGCGCGCGCGCGTGTGTGTGTGTGTGTGTGTGTGTGTAACGGCGGCCCAGAGCGTCTGGAACCAGATGCGTGCCCCCTGACCACCCACCCTGAAGCTGTAGCACAGGGCCCTTCCCAGACGTTCCCAGTGTTCCCACTTCTCCCAGCCAAGTCGGACCGCGATTCCAGATCTGAGGGACCGGCGTGCGCTAATGAGCGGAGGTGTTTTCATAACGACTACCAACTTCGGCGCGTTCGGAAGTTCATAACGCCACCGCTGTGTCGGATGAGGTGGGATCTTGCTTTCCACTGTCCACCAACAACAGGTTAACGAGGCGCCGGAGAGAGTCGACTTATTTGAGCGCCGCTACGAATTCGGGAGCTCGCTCTTATCGTGATCCACGTGATGCTGAGAGCGAGGGGCAGGACAAAAATTTATGTATCTCGTACCAGTTTTAGTCATGTATTGTGTAATTGTACAAGCCTGACGTCTCTGAAGAGAGCGCTCATCAAGAAGTCACATCGGTTTTCTTACTTTGAAAAGGTCACGTGGAGCCTTTGGCGGCACAGTGTGTTTCCAATTTCCACAAAACAGAGCATTATCTGACATTGATTATCTGATCTGGACAATGGGGAATGCTGCGTTGGCAAAAATATTATATTGCTTTGTATTGTTCACATTCTTTTCACTCCCACTTTGCCTTAAAGCACGTCCTTTAGATCACTGCAGCCAGCAGAGGGGGGGTCAGCTCCCCAAATAATGGTCAAGTACCACTATCCTGTACCTCCGTAACTATGTCTGTGTGTGTCTGTGTGTCTCTGTGCGTGCCGCGGTGTGTCTGTAATTGGAACAAGCAGTCCGCTCCTGCACTGCGAGGCCTTTGTTTCCCGGGAAGCCCAGCTATCACTCCCATCAGCCCCCCACGGCCCGCCCGACCTCCTCATTCCTCCAACCCTCCCAACTCTTCCCTTGCCTCAGGTGTTTATTCACCTTTACGGGGAGTGGGCCGCCTGACGACCACTCTCGGTGACCCCCCTCCCCCGTGGCTGTCTGCTAGTCAGTGACTGCTCGCAGGTTTTCCCCCTTAGGGAAAGTTGCATCCACGGACTGCAATTTTTTTAGAGGCACGGAGTACTGTATGACATCAGCAGGAAGATTCGGGAATGTCCCAAAGGGGTGAACCTACCTGCATCTGCACGCCGTGCGGACAACTCGACCATTGTTGATGACTCTTGTTGATGCACGTGCTGTCTGTCTTTGTGTCCAGATAGCCTCACATGCCGGCAAGCGCACGAACACACACACATGCACCCTGCTCAACCAGGACCACCAAGGCCGTCAGGTAGGTCTTCCGTCACTGGAAGGGGCTGCCAGTCAACCGCAAAGGCCCCGCCCCACCTCACATCCCCTATCCCACAAATACAGAGTTGTCGTCAACAAGGGAGTTGTGCGCGGGTTACAATACGTGCTTCAGGGATGACTGACGAGGGGTAACCTTTTCTGTGCGGTGTTTTGTCAAAGGGTGAAACAAAGCGGAAGAAATGCAGACGTGCACTAGTCTGGCTTTTCTCCCATCAATCATGAGGCCTGGCACGGTTTTCCGTCACAATCTTCACCCCTGTTTCCGCTTTTTCACACAAATTAAGGGGAGCTCTACCTGTAATTTGGGTGAAACACTGTGGAAATGACAAGTGGACTGCTGCTTGTGCTTTCGTGGCCACTAGGGGCGCTCAATGCACTTTTAAAACTACAGTACGGGCTCCAATTCACCCACACAGAGCAAAGTCAACTTAGCGTCGCCTCGATCACGTCGTTTGGTGCGGATACAGGCCGAGAGCCTCGCTCAAGGTCACCTCAGCACTTTTTTTGCCAAGAAGAGATGAAAAATTCACCCGAGGACCCTCCAACTGTAAGACGACTGTTCCTGCTGTTGAGCCGCTGCCAGAGGACAGTGGGTACCAGGTGTGTATGTACTCAACTCAAGGTGTGTTCGGTGCAGTATCTGACGGTGATGGTAGATGAAGCACCAGACTGCCCAGTTTGGCTGACGGTGTTCATAAAATATCCTGTCCGACCGGGATCAACTGGTTGCGCCTGCTTCTCCACCTCTCGGCCATCTTGATCTGGTTCAGGGGAGCAGGGGTGACCCGCGTGAACGCAGGTAGCGGTGGGCTGAGGGGTGTCGACGGCACACATTCCGGTCTCACATGTGCGCGGGACTCCGCGTACCAGGAACAGCAGCGTCCGTTCGCGGGGCAAACTGGCTTTTTCAACCGCGTATCACAGCAGTTTCTCGTTTTCCCGCGACCTCTGGGAAATCTCCGCAAATCCCTCCATAAATTGGCCTGTCGTCTTCTTTTCCCTCGGCTTGTTAACTCCCTGTGTCTACCGTTGGTGTTTCTTTTGATGCCGTCGTTGACAGAAGTTTTGCCTTTTTGTCAGGTCCCCCCCCCCAAAAAAAAAATAAAAAAAAAAGATTTTGGTGTGCCACCCATCTGGCCACCCCGCCGAAAAACATCTGCGGGCGCCACTGTCTGGAGACCTCTGTGCAACCCCACAGGCGGAATTGAGGATTGGGAGGGTTGAGAGATTTTCATAGCAGATGCCAAGAATGTAACTCATCGCCAGTTGACAGTCAGTCTGATGTTCTCACCGGACCAGCGAGTTCAAATCTGCTCCTGATGTTAAATCGTAACGCTGTGCTATGGTGAGGCAACTTTGCTAATTTTCCTCAACTGTAGCGAGATCCAAAGGATGAATATTTTCTCAACGGACAGTATAACTGTTACGCACTGCATTGCTGCATCTCATGGGTACGATGCACATAGACATGCATCGCACCCATTGAATTTAAGAATTCAATAGATGCTATGGATGGCCCATGTGCAAATCAATCAATTTAGTTCATATTGCTCTACTTTCCATATTCTCCAGGCAGCTATTGTGGTCAATATTATTATTATTTTTTTAACTTCACTCTCTAAAACTCTCTGTCCCTCCCCAGTCTTTTCCTCCCCCTCTCTCTCCTCCTCCGTCTCCCCCGCCCCTCGCTCCCCCCGGCCGGGCCCTGAGTTTTATGAATGTTCCTCCAAAGTCTCTGAAGTGTCCGGGCCCCTAATCCCTAATGTGGCTCAAGAGACACTTGTCTGCCACTTCTGCTACTGTTTAAGCCCCAGGGGGAGAATGAAGTACTGTTCTGAGGTAGGTAATGGCAATGGTACTTCACTTTGAAGAAAATATATTACTTTTCACTCCATTTTACATCAAATATTTTTTTTTATTTAATCCACTGCAAATATTATATATTGTTTTGCAAATACATTTTCTCAGGCAAACGACCCAGTCTGGGAATTTCTTTTTGTAAAATAAGTTTTATCTGACCCAGTAGGTGGCTGCATAGAAGAGGTTACAAGAGGTTCATTCGTTAAGGTTTGAATGTGCCTTCACACCGAAATTTGAGATCATTATGTTGAACCGGCACTTCTGATCGGACTTTTGATACGTGACTATATCTAGTATCAGCACGGTCCACCTTAGGGGTGTCTGAGATCGTATGACAGGATTCTTCCAGGCATGAAAATGGGAAATGTATTGTAATGTTTACGATTACAGGTAAGAAGGATGTAGAAATGTTTCAACCCCCTTGACCTCTTACCTCTTTTGGGGGTGGGTCCAAGTTTTCATTTGGGGGTTCAGCACCACCCCAATCGCCACCGTAATTCCAACCACGTCAGTATATTTAATATCATACGGAGACCGAACAGAGGAGAGAAAAGGAACCTCGAAAGGCCGGATAGATTAAGCGCTGCTTACTTTGCCAATATGAACACAAAGCGTACTTTCCCTGTTGATCTAGTGTATGCTTGTGTGTGTGTGTGTGTGTGTGTGTGTGTTTGAGTGTTTGTGTGTGTGGGTTTGCGCGCATGCAGCAGTGTTATTTTACTGGTATATTTTCGGTTTTCTTCTTAATTCTGCATATCTTGGCTGCCATAACTGCATTTACCTCAATGAGTGAAATGTAATGATGTAGTGATGTTGTCTTGTACAAATCCTGACATAACAAAACAAAACAAAACAACACAAAACAAAACAAAACAAAACAAACAACACAAAACAAAACAAAACAAAACAAAACAAAACAAAACAAAACAAAACAAAATATAATTTAACAAAACATAACTTAACAAAACTTAACTTTACAACACATAACATAACGTAACATAACAAAACACAACAAAACATAACGTAACATAACGTAACATAACGTAACATAACGTAACGTAACATAGCATAACATAACGTAACATAACGTAACATAACGTAACATAACGTAACGTAACATAGCGTAACATAACGTAACATAACGTAACGTAACGTAACATAGCGTAACATAACATAACATAACAAAGCAAAACACAACATAACATAATATAACATAACATAACAAAACAAAACACAACATAACACAATATAACATAACACAATCTAAAATTACCCCCCCAAAAAATGTAATAACCTAAAATAAGGTTACCTTACTGTAGGTAATCTAACATCCTTCGAGATCATTTAAACGAGGCACAATTTAACAATTTATAACGTAACATAACATTACATCTTTACTCCATTTTTTTGTCTGCCCCTATGATTGTGCATGTGTTATGTTGTCTTTGGGGATCCCTTGTAATCTAATGGAATCCAATCAATTCTAATGTAATGTAATGTCATGTCATTAAATGGAATCTAATGAAGCACATGCACGTGTGTGCACAGGTGTGGACCCAGCCCCCTCACGTGAGAGCTTCTTGTTGGGATCCCGTCCCACTGTGCGCACCTGACACTCAGACAAAGCCAGTGGGGGAGGTGGTAGGGGGGCTTGGGGCAGGGGGTTCAAAGGTCGAGAGAGGACTCTCCCAGTGGAAGCAGGAGAACAAAACGCTAAATCACCTCAGGACAATTAATCTTCTTTTTATTAAGTCTCCGGCTCAGGGGGGGGGACGCAGCAGAGCAGCTGTTTTGTTTCTCGGGGGGAGCAGGTTTGATGGACTGGGGGGTGGGGTGTTCTGGCCGCCCTGGTGCTCCTCTCGGTGCTGAAGATTCCCACCAACTCCCCCTCTCGTTTTTCCTCTTCTAATCACTATTTTCGCTGAGCTCCATTGGTGTAACATGTTGCGCAGGCGGCAGCGGCTGAAGAATTGATATTTGAAAAGATAATTTTTTTAAGATGAAGATCCTGGGCGTGGCCGGGGGTTCTTCCCCCGTGGCCCCCGCCGGGACCTCACACCCCCGGGGTCCACCGCTCCTCCAAAAGGCAAAGACAAAAGCCTTCGCCGGGGAGCTTTTTCCGCGGTCGCGACGCCGAGGTGACCACTGATGGACGAGGGAGACGCCCTTTGTCTCCCGGCTCATGGCTGACCTGTGCAGGTACCGCCGTGCCGACGACCCCGTCGGACGACACGTCCCCTGGGAAACATGGCGCGGGCGCAGCGCCGGCCCTTTTTCGCCGCCCTGCGTGGTGCCGCGCCCTATTTTTTACTATTTGTCGTTTCGTTTTCGACACCTCTGAGAACTCACGAGCCGAGAATTATTTTTCAAAATTTCACCCACAAGAGGCCCAGCTGCCATCGTCACCGGGGGGAATTCCTGTTCCAGCGATCGCTGTGTTCAGGATCTCAAGCTTCCCCCTCGGGGGGAGACTCTGTTTGTCAGTTCCTCAGAGCATCTCTCAATGCTCACTCAAGTAATAAAACCTGATTTATTATTGGCCCAGTGCCCCCTTATGCCTCCGCATCTATCCTCCCCTCCACGGGCGTGCCCTTCCTCTTTCAGCCCATTGATGTCTTTCTCTCCTTTATCCGCCCGGACATGAATCCAATGGAATGCTGGATTTAGGGTCTATACTTGGAAAGCCGTGTAATTCAGATGAACCCAAACGTTAAAGTGCCAAGTCACTCCCTGGGCAATGTATCATAAACCGTACGGCTCATCTGCACGATGTCAACGAGAGCAAAACAAAACGGTCGCCCAACAATAGCCCCGATGGCGAGAAAGATTTAACATTTTCGTCAAAGGGTTAAGAGGTTTAGCCTGTGGCTGGTCGCCACACACACGTTTCACATTAAACAACAACCTAAAAACCATCTCCTCGTCCTCCCGACGAACAGGGTTGCTCATTGTTTGTCAAAGTCACTTTTGCCGCTTGAAAAGAAGGATGCGGCGTTGCTTTAACGCGTGAACACGGTTGTCGGCCCGGAGATAACTTTATGGTTCCTCATCATATTTTCAAAACCCCAAAATATATATTTTTTGCCCTATCAGCAGGAAAAGGGTCAGGGGCAATGCGATGTGTAGAATGTGTGAAATGACCAGTAAACAAACACACTAAACTGAGTTTGACACCAGTTTTGTCCTTCATGTTTGGGAACTAAAATGTTAATAACCGCGGATTAACCACGAGTCCCAAAACCATCCAGTGAGTGTGAGGCCCGCCGCGTAACGTGGCTGTTAACCCTTTATGTTCTTTAGAGCGTGCAGGAATAAACCGTGGTCGCCATCTTGGGTACCGTCTTCCACGCCGGGACCGTTCCTGGCGCTCGCTGCAGATCTCTCTCTCCCCCTCTCTCCTCTCCCTCCCTCCCTCTCTCTCTCTCTCTCTCTCTCTCTCTCTCTGAGCGTCACGGCGACGGCTCTGCGTCAGATGACAATGCCGCCGCAGGGGGATTAAAGGGGCGAAGGGAAAGAACCCTCCGGAGCGAGGGCGGCAGACACCGGTCCGCGAGGCATCAGCCGCTAATCTCTGCACAAAGCAAATGGGTCCCGGCTCCGCGAAGGACGCTTGGTCGACCCGCACCCGGCGTCACATGACTCACCGCTGCCGCTGTGTCCGGGCATTACGGTGCGCGACGGTATGCACGTGGAGGGTGGAGACACCCACACACGCACACACACACGCATGCAATACATTTAACCTCCCGCAAAACCCCCCACCCCCACCCACCACCACCCAAAGCTATTTGAGTGACGTGGTGAGTGCATCAAAAAGCACTTAGCGGCGTCCTGCGGAGCCGCTCGCAGGACGAGGCAGAGACAATGCAACGCTGCAGGGGACGCAGACCATGGGATCAGGGCGGGTGTGTGTGTGTGTGTGTGTGTGTGTGTGTGTGTGTGTGTGTGTGTGTGTGTGTGTGTGTGTGTGTGTGTGTGTGTGTGTGTGTGTGTGTGTGTGTGTGTGTGTGTGTGTGTTTTAAGTAAGGGAGCGTGGATGACAGCAGGGAGAGGCTATGTCGTGGCCGGCTCAGTGTCTATGTGTTGCCGGGTTTGGTTGAGTTTGGTTTGAGTTGAGTCAGGTGGTCAAGCTGCGGTCACTTCGAGGCCACTGCCTTCCAGCCCCCCTTTCCTTCCTTCCTTTCCTCCTTCCTTCCTTCCTTCCTTCCCTCCTTCTCTCTCTCTCTCTCTCTCTCTTCTCCCCCTGCACTTCTTCCTTTGCTCCAGTGTCTCTCTCTCCACCCCCACTGACTGCCATCTGACCTTTGCCCTTTCCCAGCATGCATCCGTCTGACCGGCACCCGTACCAACTGTTGTATATGTCCCATAACTCACTGTTTGAATTGCAAGTGAAGGCAATTCTTCGTGGAGAAACTGTTTTTATTTAAGTGTGAATCTGGAAGATAATTATTTAAATCCCACATGTGATATGTGACTAGCTAGCACTTGATAAGAAAGAACTTCTAAACTGAAGGAAGTGACTTCCTTAGACCTTGTTGTAGACCCAAGACGAGGATAAACTGGGATGTTGAAAACAACCTTGCAGTTTCAAATGGAATTCTGGGATCTGTAGTGTAATCCATCCAGCCACAGACAATCTAATGGATATCCACTTTAATCCAAACCACACTTCCCTAAGCACGGCCTGCATTACTCTGCTCCGCTTGTGTGTGTGAGTGAAGACAGCCCCGGCGTTCCCCGTGTTTAAGTTATTGTTTATCTGGTGGAAACCACGCAGGATGAGGTAGAACTAAATAGAAAAAAAATAAAAAATCCAAAATCAACACTTGGAAATGGATACGTCACGCTCGGTTCCAGTAAGAACATTCTGCACCGCCATAATGTGACACGCCTGCCTCGAACCTCGAACACTGGAAAAGGGCAGCTTCCCAACTTCCAAGCTGGAGGGGAGATGGCAGCCTCCATCCAGAGTCTGAACTCAAATGACTCAAATGTGTTCCAGGGTGAAGTGACCGAGGAGCCAGCGCCGGCGTCGGAGCCTTTTAGCGTGGATGGTGTGTGTGAAAGCGGCACGGAGGCCATTTCCTGCGTCGGGGGGGGGGGGGGGGGGGGCGTTTGCTTCTCAAGGAGGGTTTCCGTCTTATATCACCACGTGTACGTTTGTGCGGTCAAACGCACCCTCAAGCTCCCTTCGATGAGGACGTCCGCCAAGAATGAGCTCCGCTGTGTCCCATGACGTGTATTAAGTAGACAGTATGATAAAGAAAAAAGCGTCGCAAAAAAAGGAACAAGTGTCAAGTGTTTTTTTTTTGCAGGGTATTCAATGTGAACGCCGTGGGAAATGGAAAAGAAAACCAACGCAAAACCCCCTGTCTCTCTGCTCAGCTCCTCTCTTTCATTAGAGAAGAATTCATGAGTAGGAGTAATTTCACGGGGACGCTGTCTGTGGTAATCACTCTGCGGATTCCATCCGTCCGCCTGTCTGTCTGTCTGTCTGTCTGTCTGTCTGTCTGTCTGTCTATCTGTATGTCTGTCTGCCTGCCTGTCTGTCTATCTGCCTGCCTATCTGTCTGCCTGTCTCAGCGCAATCTCCTTCTGTATAATTGACGCGCAAACTGTGTCTGTTTGGTGTGCTCTGTATGTGTCTATACAGAATGTCTAAATGTGCCTTTATGTCCACATCTATTTAACCATCAAACGACCTGTCTGTCTGTCTGTCTGTCTGTCTGTCTGTCTGTCTGTCTGTCTGTCTGTCTGTCTGTCTGTCTGTCTGTCTGTCTGTCTGTCTGTCTGTCCGTCCGTCCGTCCGTCCGTCTGCCCGTTGTTTTCTGTCTGTGTCGTTGTGTATTTTGGAATTTGTTTCCATCTGTTTAGCACGAAGGACAGGTTTTACAGACATTCCTGAGTGGGATCCAACACCAACACCATACACCATACACCAACATAAGCGTTTCTTGAAAGAAAGAAAAAAAAAAAAAAAAAAAAGAAGAAGAAGAAGAAGATGAAGCTGTTGTAACTTGTTGAGAATTCTCTCTGAGTTGTCCCTGATCCTTGGGGCTTAAAATAGAGAGCGGTGTATTAGCTCCACACACGCTGTGTCCAGAAGGCTCAGCAGTCAAGTGTAGCTATCATGTGCATTAAGCTGTATTATTTTCCAGGTCAGGGATGAAACACTGGGAATCGGGTTTTCACGTTGAAGATTAAGGCAGCAGAGAGAGAGACAGAGAGAGAGAGAGAGAGAGAGAGAGAGAGAGAGAGAGAGAGAGAGAGAGAGAGAGAGAGAGAGAGAGAGAGAGAGAGAGAGAGAGGTGTATTTTCTAGCTGAAAAAAAACAAACAATTTTTCAGTTTTATTTTTAGTTTATCTTTACTTCAGAAGTCGCGGATGTAACCGTGGTGCCGTGAGTTCCTGGATGAATGGATATTACCCTTCGCGCTCTGCGCAGGTCGAGACATAATGTCAAAATGTCAGACGTCACCACCTGCGTCCGGCCTCCGGGGGTCTTCGCCATTGAGTGACCAACCACGTTGGGGCCTGGGCCGGCCACCACTGGCGGTGGACCACCACTAGTTCAGATGTTGACCTACCAAGCTTCCTTGATGTGAGGGGGATGCTTGGAGGGCGGCGTCATTCATCTCCCTAATCTCTGTGCCCCCCGTGCATGGGTTGCAGTAAGTTTGACAAGCAGAAGAACCGATAGAGTCGCCGATGTGAGTTGCCCTGGCGGGTGTATAATATTCCCGCTGTAGGAGGCCGTCAGCGACACGGCACTGAGGCCTCTGGCTGAGGGGCTTGTCCTTCAAAGCCTCATCCCGATGGAGGAGCAGGGAGGGCCAGTGCATGTGGTTTAGGCCCTGGTCGCCTGCGTTTCCCACTGAGACAATAGTTCCGGGTGGGCTCTCCCAGCAGCACTTTAGTTCCTGCAGGAAGGCAGGTGAGGAGGGCACCTGAAAGGGTGGAGTCCTCTGAGGAACAACGGTTTGGTCACTGGGGGGCGAACACCAGTGCTGAGGCCCAGCTTGGCTAGAGCAGCCCGTGGCGTAGTACACAGGGGCGTTGAAACTACCCCAGCTCCTCCGGGACGATCCAGAGCCATGTGAAGCCTCCGGGCACATGGTCCCTGCCCCCCTGTGAAGCTTGACACGCTATTGTCGCTCTCATACCCTGGCACCCCTGCTTCTGGAGGGGAGTGGTCTTTTCAGGCGGCCGCGGCATCGCCTTAATACAGTGCAGCTCGGCCCTTACTGCATAGCAGCGCTGCTCCTTGGCCCCGATTCTGAGGCAGCCGCTGAACCACCCCTGATGGTGGTTGTACAGCGCAGGTTGTACAGTCACCATTTGAGCTAGCATGTCACTAATCTGCTTAACAGAGCTTTAAAAAACTGTAACCCCCCCCCCCACCCCGACCTACCACCACCACTAACACACACACACATACGCACGCACACACACACACACACACATACACACACACACATACACACCCACGCACACACACACACACACACACACACACACACACACACACACACACACACACACACACACACACAAGCACACACACACACACGCTCACACGCGTTCCAATTCAGTTTCTGATTTCAGAAATTCCAATTTTACAGCTATTGATATGAGAAATGAATATACAGTCATTTATATCTATTATTACACATCTCTCATATCTCCAGCCGCACTCATTCTTCATTTCCTCCATCTGACCTTTTAGACCCTGTGCACAGTCTCAGCCCCATCTGTCTGTCGTTCTCTTTCTTTCTCTCTCTTCATGCAGGGACGGGATAAAAAAAGCACTCCTACCTGACACTAAAGTCAAAGTATAAATACTCTACTACCTATCTATCTATCTATCTATCTATCTATCTATCTATCTATCTATCTATCTATCTATCTATCTATCTATCTATCTATCTATCTATCTATCTAATTATTGGTTGGCTCAGGCTTAAAACATGGCGACAAAGCCTGATCAAATCTTCAGTTCTGCTCAAATCTCTGCCCCAGATTATTTTTCCTCCAACAGCCGATCGGCAGCCTGATCGACGTTCACACACAGAAATGGCCAAAGCTCGGTGCACAGTGTTTCCCTTGTTCGGCTTTGCGTAGCCTCACTCAATTATGAAGTTTATGTATTTACACCGAGACGCGGGCCAACTTCTGCACACGACATTCACGCCAAGTCGACCCAGAGCAAAACGCCGGCGGAGCAAGTTGCACAACGCGACCACAAGCGAGCATGAAACCGGAATCCGTCTGCCTCGCCTCCGTTTCTCACCACCACAACCAACAAACCCGCTTGTTTTGTGCATTGTTCACTGTGTTACTTATAATAATCATTTTTATTTTCACTGCAATATTACTGTCTCACCAGACTATGCCACGATCCTGTGACATACTGTATACTGTAGGACTGGGATCGTGTCCATGTTCCCTCAACACAGTAATAGTAGTAATAGGTGAATGACTGTGGCTGACTGGTCGATTGACTGCCCTTTGTGAAAACGTGCACATTCGGATGTTGTCCAGTCGGTGGCGGTAGTATTTACAGCAGCCCAGCATTGACCAGCGCTTGCCTGGTTCACTCTGTTTGTCTGTGAGCAGGATATCTCAAAAAATGAAGCACAGAATGGCACCGAATTTGGTGGAACGTTTGGTTACGAGGCAGTTCATAAATTATGAGCGTTTCACGCTGAACGGCCAAAAGGTGGGAGTGGCGGTGGGCGCATAGCTGAGTAAGTGACTGAGTGAGTGTTACAACCCAAAAGCGTCGAGGGGGAAGAGAGGTAACATAAAGACAACAGAGGGGAAAACTCAGTGAACCACGTGTTTTAATATGGGACACATACGACTTTCAAAGTCAAAAAGTAGGTAAGACTGCCAGCTGGGTTTTAGGGAACTTACTGCCCTGCACCATTTAAAAGGAAAGATAGAAAAAGCCTATTTTGACTGAGAAAACAAAATACAGGAGGTGGTAACCACTTATATAAAGCGTGTGCGCAAATCAGGACTGTGACTCGGTTCTTACCACAGCTCAATCCAAACGACAACTTCACCAATTATACAGGTTCTATAGCTGGGGCGTGTCTGACAGTTATAAGCCCCTGCAGGAAGATCCTCATCAGGGTTGGAGTCTTCATCTGGACTACGATTGGTTCCCCGACTCTTGAGATCCATATACCAACCACAGGCCAGCTGCCTTGGGAAGACCAATCATTGGCCTGGAGTGGCACGGTGTCTACTTTCAACTATCAAACTAATAATAATAATCATAATACTGCAAACCACACACCGTGGTAGGTAACAGTGAGGACCTATCAGAAATGGGTGGTCACTCACTCACTCACTCACTCGCTCGCTCGCTCACTCACTCTTTCAGCTCCTGTCACTGATCTCGGTGAAAGGAATAAAGGAAACAGGGCTGAGGGAACATAGCGATGACCCCTCTTATTACTGTCTCCACACTCATTCAGAAGAGGCTGTGACTTCATTATAAATCACAGGGGTGAAAGTTGCGTGGAGCCACGGCGCATTATTTTCAGATGGCAGTTGGTGGTGTTCCACTTGGGCTGTTGGAAAGGCAGTATGGGTGAAGCTCAAAAGGCTTTGGTTTTGGATGAGGAGTATATGCCCTTAACCAAAACACACTAAAATTTACAACCCTCCTCCTTCCTGCTGTTTGGCCGGTTGTTAATTGGCTGCCATTCCTGTAGCGGCACAGTTATTCAATAGAAGCCAAATTGCTTGATGAAACAACTCTTGTATTCATGATTGAACGTGTCTATCTGCTCTTTAAAAGCAGACGCCACATTTATCGCTAATGTCAATGACATAATTACCTTGGCTCAGTTTAAAGCGGCGATTCATGAGACCGTCTGCGTTGGGTAAATTACACCACAAGTCCCACAATTCCATTCAAAACTATGCTTTTTTTTTTTCAACACATTACCCTTTACCCTCCATTTCGCTCTGTAAGACGGTCATATTTTGTAAATGCTCATCCACATCAACAGTTTACTAACCACAACAAGCTACGCTGCTCTATCAAACTCACCACGGCTGCCTTCCAAGGCGGATCCACCGCCACCAACAATGGAAACTGCATCTAGAGGAGCACATGCATAACTCAAATACATTGACTGGTTGTTACGTATGAAGTGCCATCCAAAAATAAAATAAATTCTTAACAAAATAATCGCATGGATTACCATTTTAAGTGTAAATGTGAAGGGATTAAAGGAATAATTCCCAACAACAGCATGAGGCCACGGGAGCTAACTCACTGAACTCTGGTCCATTCAACCACTCAGATATGGTTCCATAACACCAACGCTGAAAATGACGATATTCATGTTGCAATTAGCGTTGCAGGCAAATGATCAATGACAAAACCAGTTCAATGTTCATGTGTATATAAATAGTTTATTAGTATCAATAACATGTACAGAGGATTTCTCTCCAGTCGTTATGTGGATAAAATGCCAGAAATAGAAAACGACATTGATAGAAAATGAGAGGTTACAAAAATAGGAGGATATACAGTATGTGTATGCATGTCTATGTACAGTATGTGTGTGTGTGTGTGTGTGTGTGTGTGTGTGTGTAATCATGTGCCGATGTGTGTCTCTATCGGAGAAGATGTGTAAGTACCGTAATAAAAAAAAAAAAACACAATCACTGTCAGTGTCCGCACATCTTCTCGGAAATTCAGAAGGACTGTGCCAAGTTCATGATCCCGTGTTGCACACTGGAGCAGGCATCCCAGAATGCATCCTCCACGACGTCCCCAACACCTCCCACCAAATCGTCCATCCTCTTTGAAAAAAAAAAAAAATGTCGTTCTATTCTTCCACGGAAGCCGTCCGCCTCCTTGCTCAAATCAAGTCTCTTCCGCTCAGGGACCTTTATAATAATTGGGCCGGGATGTGTCGCTTTTATGGCCAAACGCTTTAAATGTCACCACAGCGCTGATCAAAGAGGGCCACGGCCAGCGTCTGCAGGCTGTGCATCGCACCTCTTACGTGACAAGTAGGTTAGTTGGGAGGTGGGGGGGGGGGGGGGGGGGGTTGAGCCCTTGACCGGTGCTCTAAGGGAACAGATGATGGAGGCAGAAGAAGGTGCCGCTTCAATCTCTTCTCCTCCCGTCTCGTCAGGGCTTTACCTGATGCCTGTCGGGAGAAAGGAACGGTTAAGGGCAGATATCGTGTGGGTGTCGTTTTTTCAACTACTGGGCCATGACTCGCGGGTTGCAGCGCCGACAACTTTACTGGGAATGGTAAAGACGAGATTCTGGGACTCACCTCCTGCAGGTAGATACAAATACAACATAGCGTTTACTTTCTGAATTCCAGGTGTACATCTAGTTACTGATGTTTTTTAAACAAGCAGGACTGCAGTTGCTGCAGGACCACACCCTCTGATCTACAGCAGGACCTAAAAGAAATTCTACAAACTGCCTCTTAATTATGACTGATAATGACTGAATTATGAATTATTATTTGTATAATAATACACAACATACCATGTTAGATACATTGCTTTGATAGTTCAATCAGGTATTTAGGGTTTTAATTGGATAATTTGATAAATAGAGGGCGAGTTGAACCAAACAACTTTTCACGCTCATCCTCATTATAAATCTCCAAAAATATTATTATCATGATTAGAATTCAGTAGCTTCTGTCTATAAAACTATAACTGTGAGTTATATTGAGGAAATGGACAGAAGAAAAAAACACTTTTTAAGGAGGTAAAGTCGTTATAAATCAGTTATAAAGTGGTTTCTAGGAGTGGCTTGGCCTGTCTTTTTGCCTGTTGGAAAATTGAGGCTGGAGGGGTGTGTGTGTGTGTACGTGTACGTGTACTTGCATGTGTGTGTGTGTGTGTGTGTGTGTGTGTGTGTGTGTGTGTGTGTGAGTGTGTGTGATTGTCCCCGGGGTATAATTTGAGCAGAGAGGAAAAACACAGTAAATACCTCAGATCTGTTATCAGCTGCTATCGGTGCGGAGAGACACATTCAGACAGGAGCGCCATTCACATGGGAAACGGACATACGCACGTACACACAGATGCGCACACACGCACGCACACACACACACACACACACACACACACACACACACAGTTGCATACCGTTGTCTGTGTGTGCTGCTTGGCTGATGTGGTGTTTGCTCGTGCACGTGCACTCCAGGTGCTCCTCCAGCTTCACCTGCACCTCCCTCAACTTGGGACGCCTTCGCACATACTCCACCTTCGCCACCTGGACGGAGAGAGACGTAGAGAGGGAGAGAGAGAGAGAGAGAGAGCAAGAGAGGAAGAGAGAGGGGAAGAGGGAGAGAGACAGAGAAAGGAGGCGTATTAGAGCTAAGTCAAGGTAAGTATATTTGTACAGCACGTTTCATACACCAGTTATACATCAATTCAAATTGCTTTATTAAGACATAAAATACATTAAATATAAATATATGAGTTACTCATACAATATATATTATTATATATACGTGCATATATTCAAAAAGGAATATATATGTATATATATTCCTTTTTGAATATATCTTAATAGAGTTATAGGGATCTAAATATGTCATATTATACATTAATATAATGATATAATAAATATATATATATATATATATATATATAAAGTAATATTACTTCCATAGATATTCATATATATATGTTACTCTATTCAGTTTTTGGTCCTTATTATAGAACAATACATTTAAAGATCACAATCATTCCTCAGAGCATGATTTTCAGTGATGATTTCATGATCTCATAGGCAGCTAATTTTTGCTTCAATGCGGTTTTTGTTCTCATGACAATGAACCTTGAAGCTTGAAGAGCTTGCACACATTACTATACCTACTTCGTATTGTTTATTTTTCTATGTGAACAACATTTTTCTCTCAACTGCCACAAACCTTTTTTTTTCTTCTTCATAGTGAGTATGGTGAGCAGCCTCAAAGTGCCCAGAATGCGGTCACGATTGAAAACTATTAAAACGGTAAAAAAAAAAAAAAGGTGCTGCACCAGGTTGGTGTTACAGCAGGAAACCACTTCCAAATGTTGGGAAGGACGGCTAAACCTTTTTCAGAGCGGCCCCATGTGACGTCAGCCGATCAGCTGAGCCGCGGTCTGTCATTATGGACACAATGTGCACGTTGCATGTGCTGCTTATTCAATATCGGCACAAAAACAGCTCCAGGCGACAGATCGGGATCAAGCTTTCTATCCCAGACGCTCGCTGCTTCGCGAAAAACACACCAGCTAATTCCACAAACACAAACGCACAGACACAACACGTACCAACAACCCACGTACGAAAAAAAAGTCAGGTCAGAGTATAAACAAAATGCACATGCACACGCAGACTCATGCACAAGTGCAGATGTTGGCATCCTGGACCTGGAGCCAAAGCTGCAGAGCTCCAGGACTGATTACACAAGGCTTCAAGTCTGAACAGACACAGTGAGACACAGGGAGCAGAGAGAGGAGGAGGAGGAGGAGGAGGAGGAGGAGGAGGAGGAGGAGGAGGAGGAGGAGGAGCAGGAGGAGCAGGAGGAGAGGAGGAGGGTGACAGGAGGAGGAGAGGATGGGAAAGGAGTGGTGAGGAGGAGGATGACAGGAGGAGAAGAGGAGAGGAGAGGACAGGAGGAGGAGGAGGAGAGGAAAGGAGAGGAGTGGCGAGGAGGAAGATGACCGGAGGAGAAGGGGAGAGGAGACAAGAGGAGAGGAGGAGGAGAGAGGAGAGGAGAGGAGGAGGAGGAGAGAGGAGAGGAGAGGAGAGGTGGGGGAGGAGGAGAGGAGAAGAGAGGGGGAGGAGGAGGAGGAGAGAGGAGAGGAGAGGTGGGGGAGGAGGAGGACAGGAGGCAGAGTGGGAGGAGGGGGGGAGGACAGGAGGAGGAGAGAGGTATGGAGATGAGGAGGATGACAGGAGGAGAGGAGGAGGAGGAGAGGACGGGAATGTGCCATGTTATTCCAAACAAATCTACTCTCACCGCTGTTATATCAAAAACATGCAATGTCTATGTGTGTGTGTTTGTGTGTGTTTGTCTATGTGTGTGTGTTTGTCTATGTGTGTGTGTTTGTGTGTGTGTTTGTGTGTGTGTGTGTGTTTTTCTATGTGTGTGTGTTTGTCTATGTGTGTGTGTTTGTGTGTGTGTGTGTGTTTGTCTAAGTGTTTGTGTTTGTGTGTGTGTGTGTGTGTTTGTCTAAATGTTTGTGTGTGTGTGTGTTTGTGTGTGTGTGTGTGTTTGTCTAAGTGTTTGTGTGTGTGTGTGTGTGTGTGTGTTTGTCTATGTGTGTGTGTGTGTGTTTGTGTGTGTGTGTTTGTGTGTTTGTGTGTGTGTGTTTGTGTGCGTCTGTGTGTGTGTGTGTGTGTGTGTGTGTGTGCATGCGTGCGTGCGTGCGTGGGTGTGTGTGTACTGAATCCCAGGATTTGCGGCAGACTTTACTTTTGATTTCCTCTCCTGCAGACGCTTTCATCTCCCACAGGGCATCACAGGTCAAACTAACTGCCTCCTCTTCCTCCTCTTCCTCCTCCCACTTCCCCCCCCCCTCCAGGCGTCCCTCTTCATCCTCATCATGTGCCTGCGTCGCCCTCCTCCCCTCTCACCCCCCCCTCCCTTCACTCTCTCCCCTTCCTATACCTTGTTTACATTATTCTCACCGTTCTCTTTCCCCTACTTGTCCCCACACGTTCCCTTGGTGTCACCACGTAAGGAAAGGGGATAAGGAGGGCTCCTTTTCCCCTTTCCTTCCTCCGCCCTCCAGTGAGAGGTTGCGTCAGGCCTCCTCGCCTCCGGCCTCCGTGACGTGTGAACGGGAAGCGCCAAATCCCTCGTCCAGGACGTGACGTATTTGGGAGAAAGTGACCCTGCTGCTTTTAGAGGGTGCCTGGCTGAACGCCTCGACTCGAAAGAGCGGGAGACCGGGTTCACGGGGCGTCTCCCAACGTTAAGACGTTGTTCCTGCGCGGTCCTTAAGTGAGGAGAGCCTGAGGGGGAGAAAACCAAACTGCCGCTCTTCACAGGAACTGAGCACGGAGTGAGAGTTCGGCCCCAAACAAATATATACAGTGGGGCAAAAAAGTATTTAGTCAGCCACCAATTGTGCAAGTTCTCCCACTTAAAAAGATGAGAGAGGCCTGTAATTTTCATCATAGGTACACTTCGACTATGAGAGACAGAATGGGGGGAAATAATCCAGGAAATCACATTGTAGGATTTTTAATGAATTAATTGGTAAATTCCTCGGTAAAATAAGTATTTGGTCACCTACAAACAAGCAAGATTTCTGGCTTTCACAGACCTGTAACTTTTTGTTTCAGAGGCTTCTCTGTCCTCCACTCATTACCTGTATTAATGGCACCTGTTTGAACTCGTTATCAGTATAAAAGACACCTGTCCACAACCTCAAACAGTCACACTCCAAACTCCACTATGGCCAAGACCAAAGAGCTGTCAAAGGACACCAGAAACAAAATTGTAGACCTGCACCAGGCTGGGAAGACTGAATCTGCAATAGGTAAGCAGCTTGTTGTGAAGAAATCAACTGTGGGAGCAATTATTAGAAAATGGAAGACATACAAGACCACTGATAATCTCCCTCGATCTGGGGCTCCACGCAAGATCTCACCCCGTGGGGTCAAAATGATCACAAGAACGGTGAGCAAACATCCCAGAACCACACGGGGGGACCTAGTGAATGACCTGCAGAGAGCTGGGACCAAAGTAACAAAGGCTACCATCAGTAACACACTACGCCGCCAGGGACTCAAATCCTGCAGTGCCAGACGTGTCCCCCTGTTAAGCCAGTACATGTCCAGGCCCGTCTGAAGTTTGCTAGAGGGCATTTGGATGATTTAGAAGAGGATTGGGAGAATGTCATATGGTCAGATGAAACCAAAATAGAACTTTTTGGTAAAAACTTAACTTGTCGTGTTTGGAGGAGAAAGAAACATGAGTTGCATCCAAAGAGCACCATACCGACTGTGAAGCATGGGGGTGGAAACATCATGCTTTGGGGCTGTTTTTCTGCAGAGGGACCAGGACGACTAATCCATGTAAAGGAAAGAATGAATGGGGCCACGTATTGTGAGATTTTGAGTGAAAACCTCCTTCCATCAGAAAGGGCATTGAAGATGAAACGTGGCTGGGTCTTTCAGCATGACAATGATCCCAAACACACCGCCCAGGCAACGAAGGAGTGGCTTCCTAAGAAGCATTTCAAGGTCCTGGAGTGGCCTAGCCAGTCTCCAGATTTCAACCCCATAGAAAATCTTTGGAGGAAGTTGAAAGTCCGTGTTGCCCAGCGACAGCCCCAAAACATCACTGCTCTAGAGGAGATCTGCATGGAGGAATGGGCCAAAATACCAGCAACAGTGTGTGAAAACCTTGTGAAGACTTACAGAAAACGTTTGACCTCTGTCATTTCAAACAAAGGGTATATAACAAAGTATTGAGATGAACCTTTGTTATTGACCAAATACTTATTTTCCACCATAATTTGCAAATAAATTCTTTAAAAATCAGACAATGTGATTTTCTGGATTTTTTTTTCTCATTTTGTCTCTCATAGTTGAGGTATACCTATGATGAAAATAACAGGCCTCTCTCATCTTTTTAAGTGGGAGAACTTGCACAATTGGTGGCTGACTAAATACTTTTTTGCCCCACTGTATATACTGCAACACACTGTAAAATACCTGTATGAAGGCTGCTGCGGCTAATAAACCTTGGTGAGCTGAGACACACACAAACAACACACACACACACAAACACACACACACACACACACACACACACACACAAACACACACACACACGTTTTTTTCCTTGGTAAAGAAACACAAAAAAACACACGTGCATGCACCAAACTTGTTTGCACACATCAAAACAACACGCACGCACACACACACACACACACACACACACACACACACACACACACACACACACACACACACACACACACACACACACACACACACACACACACACACACACACACACACACACACACACATACATCTTGCTGTGCTGGAAGGCCCCATGGGGCTCAGGGTCATCTACAGGAGTGACACTTTGGCAAGGTGAAAGATGGCCGTCCAGGCCCCAATATAGTGGCCCTCACCTCCACCTCTGCATGTTGTTATCCATGTGTGCAAATTGCCGTATCATGGCCAGAGGCTCCACTGCGCAAAAAATTTTTCAAGCAATTCTATGTTCTTGAAGTCGTCATTTCTCTAAACCCGAAACCGATAAAATTTAAAATGACATCAATCCTGATTGCATTAATGCATTATACAGTCATGTTTCGTGCAGTAATGCATTTTCCAGTTCATCCGTTACATCGGAAACCAAAACAAGAATCGACCGATGGACTTCCCCACCGAACAAAGATGATGTGGCTAAAATTAGACTAATTCTGAATAAAATTAGATTAATTCCTGGTGTCAATTCCCAGCTATTCCTGCTGCGCTGGGACGTAAACGCCAGTAATAGATTAGTATGTGAAGTATTAATCCACGAGTAGAGCTCTCCATGTGGGCGTCCCTCACCTTGACGACGCGGTGCTGCTTGCGGGACGCTTGGCAGAGCATGTTGCTGGTGTTGCAGCAGCCGCTGCAGCGCTTCACCTCCACGCAGGGCGGCCAGATGATGAAGTTGGCCGAGGTGGCGTCCACCTGGCTCCTGGGGATCTCGTAGATCATCGTCCGCACCTTGCAGACCGCCGGCAAGGCCTCCTCCACCACTGGGAGAAGGGTTTCGGAACGAGGTCACAGGTCACATGTGTGAGATTCATGGCCTTTTAAGCGAAAAGGTAAAGTGTGTTGACGGTATGCCTGGAGTGCCTTTCCAACGGCTGCAAGCACTCGACAATCATTGGCCCAAGATTCCACCCAGCTCATCGCCGTCAGTCAGAGAAATGTGTCGTTCTTTCTTCTTTTGCCAGAGGATCAAACCGGCAACCCTCAGATTGCACTTTCTGCCGTCCTGCTGCCTGGCAGTTGTTTGTGTTCTTGTACAGTGTTAATCTGTGCATTCATGTACTAGCTAAAGCATTGCACGTACAGTAGGTACTTAATACCGCATGTTAGGCAAGAGATAATTCTAGTGCTTAACACTTAACGACTAGTGGCGACACTAAATATAACTGCGGCCACATAAGAATTGTTTAATACAGGGTTGGCAAGACAAGGTTGTGCGTGCGTGTGTGTGTATGCATTTACATTTCGTCATTTAGCAGACGCTTTTATCCAAAGCGACTTACAATTATTCAAACACCAACGGACGCAGCCATCAGGAGCAATGAGGGGTTAAGTGTCTTGCTCAAGGACACTACAGCATGCAAGCAGGAGGAGCCTGGGATCCAACCAGCAACCTTTAGATTACTAGACCACCAGCTCTACCTCCTGAGCTACCGTCCCCTATTTATGCGTGTGTGCGTGCGTTCGTGTGTGTGTGTGTGTGTGTGTGTGTGTGTGTGTGTGTGTGTGTGTGTGTGTGTGTGTGTGTGTGTGTGTGTGTGTGTGTGTGTGTGTGTGTGTGCGTTTATGCGTGTGTATTTGTGTGTGTGCGAGCCTCACCGACGCTCCTCCTGTGTCTGGAGTGTGTGTGCGCTCTCTTCGGGTCTGGGAAGCGGTGTTGTGAGTCCTTGTGGAAGCTGTGTTTGGTCTCCTCCGTCACCTCATTATCTGAACAACAGACACAACAAAACACACACACACACACACACACACCAGCACACACACACATTTTGCTCGATAGAATGGATAATGAGTGAAATAGCAAACTATCTGTCTATCTCTCTATCTATCTATCCGTCTGTCGGTCTGTCTATCTATCTATCTATCTATCTATCAATCAAGGACAATAAATTCTTCGTAAAATAGCACTACACTTCTGTTTAAAGTGAACTCCATTCACCATCAACAGACACAGAACAACAAAGAAACACAGCTGAACAACCTCAGTCCACCCCTCCGTCGCTCTTTCTCCGTCTGTCAGGAATTCCACTTCAAAGCTTTCAAGGCCCTCGTGGGCCACTCACAGCAGTGAGCTCCTCCACCACTTCACCTGAAAGGGGCAAACGCTCCGTAATCGTCACAGTGGAAAGCCGCGCCGTCGGCCAGAGGAAGCCAGAGGACGGAACGGGCGACAAACAGGTTGCCAGAGAAACTCTCTCTCTTCTGGTTTGTCCTCGCTCACCCAGGGTCAGTGAGACTCTGTGTGCACGTAACTCACATGGCATTCTTGTTATTTTTCTTTTTACTTTCATGGTTTGCGGGCTTGCAGCTTCAACTGTGCAGCATGGACCTCCCTCTCTCAGATGTGGTTTGAATAGAACTCAGGAAAAAGATAGATACATACCATATGCTACTTTTGTTTTTTTAAACCACCAGATCACAGATCCGGTGGGACTTCTGGTTTTGGGGCTGTACAGATATTTTAGTAATTCAGTAATCCATACTGCGACCCCACGACTTTTACCTTGCGGCGGTTAACCCCGTGAAGTCTTACTGAAGGAACTCTATGATCCTGTGTGTGTGTGTGTGTGTGTGTGTGTGTGTGTGTGTGTGTGTGTGTGTGTGTGTGTGTGTGTGTGTGAGTGTGTGTGTGTGTGTGTGTGTGTGTGCCTGCGTGTGTGTGTGCCCGCGTGTGTGTGTGTGTGTGTTTGTGTGTGTTTGTGTGTGTGTGCATGTGTGTGTGTGTGTGTGTGTGTGTGTGTGTCTGTGTGTGTGTGTATGTGTGTGTGTGGTTATGTGGCGGTCAGGGACTGTTTCCACCCCAGTGACTGTACCAGCTTCTTCACTAAAAGTGTGTGTGGGTGTGTTAGTGTGTGTGTGTGTGGTCGCTCTCCAACTCATGCACCATGAGCGGCTGAAGATTAGGAGTGTGCGCATATGGAAAATGTGTGTGCGTGTGTGTGTGTGCGTACAGTATGTGTGTGTGTGTGCATGTGTGTGTGTATTTGTGTGTGTTTGTGGTGTGTGTGTGTGTGTGTGTGTGTGTGTATCGTCTGCCCTCAGGATTTTAGTATGAGTCGTACTTATTAGGAAGAGTCGTCATCATCTCACACAGTTTACACCGTACACCCAGTAAAACACCACTGGGTGCCAAGAGGAGGTTTGAAGATTTGAAACTATGCGATTTAAAATTGATTATTTGAAAATATTTAACAATGTTAACATTAACATAACACTGGTGATGAACAAGGCTGCCCTCAAGCACTTGGAAATGTATTCAAATCTAATTTTACACAAACCAAAGGATCCCCCAGAACATTCCGTCAGGATTGTGTGTGTGTGTGTGTGTGTGTGTGTGTGTGTGTGTGTGTGTGTCTGATCCTCAGAAAAAAAACTTTAAAAGATGTCTGAGTAGGACTCATTTAATTAGATTACAAACCCTCACAGTTTGTACAGACTGTGTGTGAATGTGTGTGTGTGTGTGTGTGTGTGTGTGTGTGTGTGTGTGTGTGTGTGTGTGTGTGTGTGTGTGTGTGTGTGTGTGTGTGTGTGTGTGTGTGTGTGTATCCAAGTGCCTGTTTATCCCACAAAGTTTAAACCCTCATCTACTTACATGCAGGAACTCACTCCCGAAATGTATTAGTACACATTGTGCTTTTGAAGCACAACAAAGTCCACCCCTCCCGTTATCACCCTGTTTGTATGCGTGTGTGTTTGTGTGCGTGTGTGTGTGTGTGTGTGTGTGTGTGTGTGCGCGTGTGTGTGTGTGTGTGTGTGTGTGTGTGTGTGTGTGTGTGTGTGTGTGTGTGTGTGTGTGTGTGTGTGTGTGTGTGTGTGTGTGTGTGCGTGCGTCCCTCTCTCCACCTCTGACATGCAGGAATTTGGGCATGAATTATCCATGGCTGCCCAGCAGCCCTCCAGCGGAGCGGCTCTGCAGCGTGACAGCAGCATAATGAGCCGTCACACTCCCATTTGCATTTCAATGATGCCAGGACTCATTGCGCCTCCGTCCAGGCAAAGAGAAACACAAAACATCAAGCAACAGTTTTTTTAGCTCATGCAGCCGGGGGTGAAGGAGAAGTTTCCAAACCAAAAAAATATTCCCCGGGGCTGAGACAGGAATTTATTGCCCGACTTGGGGGCGCGAAACACGATGACGCCTGTTTTATGCAACACCTATTTCCTCCAGTGTCGCCTCCCGAAATCTATCGGTGCTGATTTATTACTGAGATAGGATCAAGAGGTCTGAACTGCTGAACTGTATTATTATAATGCAATTATTACCATTATTATCACCAAACTATAGATAAGATATATACTATTTGCACTTCACATTATTGTACTCGCCCATGTTGAGATCACTTTGTATTTTATTTCATTTATTTATGACACTGTTCTGTCAACCTCTGCAGCTCTGATTTCTACTTCTGACTTCTATTATTGAATCCCTCCCAGGGTTCAATAAAGCATTATCATATCTCTTCAAACATGTCTTGAGGCTTCAATTGCAATGCGGCGTATGCAGGACTGGTTGGTTACTCGGCTAGAAGCAAAACTCTAAAAGAACCCTGAGCAAAGCAGTTTGCAGAGGCTGTTCAGCAGCCTCCGTCTTTCACACTGAATGCGCAAATTCTACCCTTGCACTCCAAACCTGCGGGCCATTTGCTAGCGTTTCAGATACTTCCGGATCAGGACATAGACAGGTGTGTGGTGAATAAACTGCGTTTTCCCAATTCCTTCAGAATAGAAAAAAAGAAAAAAAAGAAATGCTACTGACTTAGTGATAATCCAACTGTGCCCCGTGCAAAATGACAACAGCAGCGTTAGGAAATGCAAGAGCAAAAACAAATTTGACGGGGAAAGGGAGAGGAATGTGTGCAGATGCAAATGTCCCAGTTTTAAACATCAGCCTAAATCACAAGACTGTGACGGGGACGATTAAGTGTAACTTCACTCATTTTGTCCAGGGAGAAGTTTCCATTTGATCCGGCAGTCCGTATTTGGGCAAAGGTTTGAACTCTGCCTCCCGTCACACTTCTAAGGTCTATTGTGTGCAGCGGCATCGCGAACAAACAGCACATGGCGGGCGGAGAGCCGCTCCTGCCCAATGAGGTTGCACGTGATGTCGAGCTAGTTGACCTTCTGCACCGTGCGTTTTGACCTGGTCAGCAGAGCAGGTGGAAAAAGTGCCAAGAAGCTCACAGCCAGGACCACACCGTCTCATTAATCAATGCCACATTGATGTCACATATTTCTGTCAAGATACCAACAAACGTCGTGGATCAGTAGAGGTGGAGAAGGGGGACGTGCGGTAGAGTAAATTAGAGGTAGAGTAAGAAAAGAAACAGTCTTTAATCGTCACACGACAACACATGCTTGCACACACACACACACATGCACATGCTTGATGGTGGCCGGTGAAATGGCTCCTCTGCTTTTGACGTGAGGTGGAGGAAACCCCATGTGAACACGGGGAGAACATGCAAACTCCACACAGAAAGGCTCCTATTTGGGAGATAACCTGCCGGAGCACGGTGCCAACAGCGCCCCAGGAATCGAACCCAGGACCTTCTTGCTGTGAGGCAGCAGTGCAATGCACTGCGCCACCGTGCCACAAGAGGTAGAGTAGAGAGAGAGAGTACATTGAATGTAGAGTGGAAGTACACTGTAGAGGTAGGGGACCTATCATGCTCCTTTTCACCAAGTTAATATAGGTCTCTGAGGTGCCCAAAACATGTTTCTGAAGTTTTTCTTTTGCCAAGAGTACCACTCAGATTATGCATTCCAGGCGTTCTAACACGCTTCTAAAAGATCCCGTTCCAGGACGCTCACTTTCAGTCGGTGGCCCCTCCTGAGGCCTCGAGTTCTGAGAGCCGTTGGGGTTTGAGCATGACTTCCGGGTTCGGTTTTATTTAGTACGTAAACTTTCACTGATCTCAACTCATCAGTCCACCAAAATCTATTCCCGCACAAATGTGACCCACCACATCCCAACACTGCTGGCTAGAAGTGAAAAACATCGGAAATTCCTTATTCGCCCAAGATAAGATCATAGCAGATTTATGTTCCTCAAGATGTCTTGCATCTCTCAAGTTATTTTCAAAACTGAGCTCGATTTCTATATATTAGATGAATATTAAATGGAAGAGACTACATGACCTACCAGCATTACACAGGGAAAAAAAGTCACTCCCTAACTTGTTGAAGGCAGGGATCGCTGTTTGCGATCCTACGATTCCCTTTGATGCAAACATTAGGATCAAGATCATCCTTCCATATACTGTGTGATGTCAAGTCACAATGTGAAACCGCTTTGATCAAATAAGGTTATGAATGGACCCGGACTACACCGGGGCTTCTTCGCATGGTAAAGAAATGTTGCGCTGCAAGGCCTCGGAGGACACAAAGAAGAAGAGCTGACGTACCATTTCCGTTACAATGCGTAGCTCTCAGTTATATCGTGGAACTGGCAGCGGGAGGCAGCGGGTGGCGGGGTGCAACTAGAAAACAACAATTCCCAGAATGCAAATGGCTGGAAGGACCTCGCTAATAGCATTCTGTGTGTGATCTGAGTGGTACTTTTTAAATAGAACAATTTATGCAACCACATGTTTTCTGAAACAGGCAGCTCACAACTAACTGACTGGGTTGTCTTATTTCACAGTTTGTGTTAGTAGGCCCATCAGAGACCCAAATGTATGTGCAGGTGAGTTTTTCCTAATAGGTCCCCTTAGAAGAAGAAGTAGAATTAGAGTAGAGGGAGGTAGAGCTGCATAGTGGTAAAGTAGAGTTAGCGTAGAGTATAAAGTAAGCCTAGGTGGTTTAACATAATGCAGATTGGTGAGCTCTGACACATTTCACTGGCTCGCCGTCTGGGAGTGCGACACTCTTCCATTTTTCCTTCCAAAATGGTGCCGAGCACCGTGCACCGGGTGAAAGGCGTGTTACGGTGCACTGAACCACATCCCACTCATACGTCCATTCAAATTGTTGGTAGGGCGCGGCATTCAGAGCGGACGACGCAGCCCTGGCCAGCCCGTGCCGGGCTCTCGAGGCGCGGCTCGTTCTCCAGACTGGATGTGACGATGGCGCACAAAGCACGGCATGTGGATCTTCTTTCTAACTGTGTGGACCCCTCAAACGTGACGGTCTAATACTAAGTTTGACATGTCGGTGGATCATTGTGTGTAGATTATTGGCCACTCGACCTTGAAAGGCAGCCTGGGGCTTGTATACAATGCTAAAGGTGAGGTTAAAGGTTAAACATTTTACCCCCTCACTCCACCACTGGCCAAATGAGGAGGCGCTGTTTCCCAATTCCAAAAATGGCCATTGTTTCACAGCCCCAGCCCGGTCGATGCAGGTTGGTTGGCTTCGGATTGGACCGCTCTTTTATTTGTGAGGGCCACTGAAACTCCCAGTCTGCATCAGCATCCTCCCTGCACGCGTTGTGCTGAGTTCAACCCGTGAGGTGGCGCTGATATTTGATCACGTTCATAAAGAAAATTTAATGTCATGACCAGGCAGGATCGATTTGTTTCATTCAAGAACAGTCATATATTCCGGTTTCCAGCTCGAAAAAAAAACTTCTGGTACGCAGTATCTCTTTGCTGGCGGAGCAACTAAACATAGACGATGTATGGGTGACTCCACGATCTTCCCCCGATATCGATGTTATGGATTAGCCCTGTGTGCGCCCTGATGGGAGACGCCCGCTAAAAGGGTCAATAGCCCTTTTCGCAGACTTCCCACATCAGGATCTATTCTCAGTGGGGTGTGAGCGTCTACGTTATAACAAAGCGCATTACCTACGGAGTCTATCTCGAGCAGCCGCTGGAGGTCGCTGATGCTGCGAATCTCACTGCGGGACAGACGCTCCAGCAGCTCCCGGGGAAGAGGAGTCTCCTGACGATGAGGGAGGAGGAAGAGAACAGCCATGAAGTCACTACACGCTGAAATACAGTAGGTTACAAGCTTTAAGTCCAGGGGGTCCCAAACTGGGGTCCGCCGCCCCCTAGTGATCCCTGAAGGAATTGCAAGGGTGCAAAAATTATCAATATTTTATGGTTTTAATTTTGTTTTATTTAATATTTTTAATGCCTTTTCCAATACTCATTCTCAGTAGAGAGAGTGGGTTTATTTATTGTGTGGTTTACACTTTCTGTCAACAAAGGTAAGGGTAAATGATATACTTGCGCTACACACAAACTACATGGCGGCATATTATATAAGGCAGATGAGGTGTATACATTTTTTTTTTGGAGGGGGTCCTGAGCCAGAGCTAGGTCTGCCAAGTGGGCCATGCCATAAAAAAAATGGGAACCCCTGCTAGTCTACATTCAACAATGTGCATTTGGGGCATAGAGGGAGTAAGTAATCGCAGGTGTTGAAATGTATTGAATAAACTTTATTTCAAGACGTTTTTTATTACAATAAAGTGAAAATGTGTTAACGGAACTAATTGTAAAAACAATATATTGCACCAATTTCATTGCATTTTGGAAGGTAGTCGTGCGTAATTACGCAGTAAGATTCGGTTAAATCCACTTGGTCGATCGCAGGTTTTTGCAACACAATTCTAAACTGTATTTTATTGGGTCAAATTTGAGTCCAGCATCCTGGTCCTACCTCGGCGGCGGTGCGCAGCAGGCTAAGGCAGCAGAAGAGGAGCTGCACCGACCGGGCTCTCATCTCCTCTCGGGGCCGCTCGGCACCGTGCGGCGCGGGGCCAAGTTCCAAGGAAGGAGCCGCTGTGTCGCTCCCAAGCCCCGGGAGCGCAGGACCATCCCTCGGGAGGACCTCCAAATGTCTGATCAAAGCCCGGAAAACAGCCCCTCCAGGCGGTCTGATCCCGACAGAACCCAAACCGGGTCAAGCTGATGTCCGACTCACCCTGCGATGGGTGGTGATGTGAAGTATCATTCCGGGTTTAGTCTTCATTTTTTCCTCTTTATCCTGTTTGGAGAGTGTTCATCATCTGGCCCCTGATAGTGAAATCACCCACATCATTAAAATCACAAAAAAGAAGCAACGCGTGCAAATCCCGCTGGGAGCAGGGAGACGCTCCTCTGAGCTCGCAGGAGTTTGTGAAGTTGTGGGACGTGAAGTGACGGATGCCTCTGCGCCCCGCTGCCCGTGCGCTCTGCGGCTGAACGAAGATGCTCCGAGTCGCTGCCGCCTGGAGGAGGTGCGCGCCCCCGCGGCGCCGCTGGGAGCGCGCGTTCCGTCACACGCACGGTGGCGGAAGGAGCGCCCCCCCCCCCCCCCCCCCCCCCCCCGGTGCACGACAACGGTGGTGAAACCGAAAGAACCACATTGGCATTCGTCCTTAAGTTAAAGTATATGAGCCAAAGTACTTGTCGTATCAGGGCTCCGTTGTAACAGTCTACAGTACTTCTTTAAGTACTGTTGCCCCCCCCCCCCCCCCCCCTGCAGATGAAGCTCATGCAGATCCCGATTTTTATTTCCAAAAAAAAAAAGTAGTTGCGCTGTTTGTAGTAATTTCCAAGGACATGAAGCTCATCAACCATTGATGAGCAGTTTGATGGACCCAACGACTGATCTTGACGTACAGTGTCTACATATAAATCCTGATGAAAAAACAGAAGGACGCCACTCTGTGTGTGCGCGCGTCAGCATGTGCTTGTGTTCGTGCGTGTGCGCGTGCGTGTGTGTGGGCGTGTCTGCGTGCGCGCTTATGTTTATGCGTTTGTGTGCGTGACTGCGTGCGTGTCTGCGTGCGCGCGCGCGCGTGCGCGTGCGTGCGTGTGTGGTTAACAGGTGTGTAATAAAGCTCCTTAAAGAAAACACAAAACACGAAGAGAAGCGGAGCGAGGGGCAGAGAGGGAGACAGAGAGAGACAGAGGGAGACAGAGAGAGACAGAGGGAGACAGAGAGAGACAGAGAGGGAGAGAGAGAGAGACAGAGGGAGGGAGAGAGACGGAGAGGGAGGGAGAGAGACAGAGAGGGAGAGAGATTTTTTTTGATTTTTAAAGCATCTTTATTTTAACATTTTCTCTAGTTCACAGTTACAGACAATACAACAAACACACTTGGTTCACTAACAGAGTCCTACACGTTAAAAACAGACTGGAAGCACAGGTCGTCCTCCACCAGGGAACAGATGGCGTCGTTAAAACACCACAGCTTGATGAAGACGTCCAGACTCTTCATCAGTCTGTGAAAGTTAAAATCAATCAAGACTCTGGCCCTGACCAGCGCTACAAACACTCTTCCTAAAACACTCTCCTTTCCCCTCAGTTTGTTCCTCCTCGTGAGGTAGATGGCCATCTTCGCTTCCCCTACTAGAAAATAAAGCAGTCGCCATTTCTCTGCGTTGGCCCTGTAGTATCTCACCCCGAAAATAAAACCGTTTCTGGACCACTCCTCCTTAAAGAGCTTAAAACTTTCCTTTAAAAGACTGAGGGAGAGAGAGAGACAGAGAGGGAGGGAGAGAGAGACAGAGAGGGAGAGAGAGAGATGAAGAAAGGAGGGAGAGAAAGAAGGAAACAACAGATAATGATAATAGGGAGACGGAAAAGGAGGTTTGACAAAATCCCTCGGGAGATTCTCCGTGGAAAGAGCAGCATCAGTGACTAGTTACATCTGGAAACTCTGCCTTTTACTTTAAAGGAGGTAAAGTACTTTTTTTTACTCAGTTACATTTCCGTCGGTCTCTTCATTTTCCCTTTTAGTTCAGTTCCATCTCTGCCACAAGGGCATCGGCTTAAAGGGCACATTTGCCATTTTTCAACCCAGGCCTTATTAAAATGTTGGTCCCCAACTTCCCATAGTTTTTAAGTGTTCATAGCACGTTTTGTTTCTTTCAAGTTATACTGTTTACGCTTTACTGTTTGTCTGCTGCAGATCCCACTGTGCTTGGATGCAGCCTAATGGGGCAAACGTTCAAATCTTAAAAAAAAAAAAAAAAAACCATTAAGTTATGGGAACCAACCCAGGCCTGCGTTGAAAAATGGCTTAATTTATGCTTTAATCTCACCAGGTTTTCCCTCAAGATTCAAGATTCAAGATTCAAGATTCAAGATTCAAGATTCAAGATTCAAGACCTCAACACCAAATGTAAGGGCACTCGAGCAAGGCATTCATCACGAACAGTAAGGGTGCCGGTCGTGCTGAAAAACAAAACGTCTGCCCTGTCAAGTAATGCCACGCGCACACTACACCTCCGAAGTGGTCAGACCGCTGTACCGTTGACACGACACCACTTTCCGTCTCGTGGTGGTGAATCTTGCAGCCGTGGTGGTTTCACACCTGACAGACTACGTTTTGTCACGAAAACAGACGCGAGAAGTGAGACCGTGCGCGGTACAGGATCATTAATTTTTTTATTCCATTCTTGATCAGGTAAAAAAAAAAAAAAAAAAAAAGAACAAAAGCAGCATTTAAATAAGAAATATATTAAAAACCTAGAGAGGTTTGTTGTGTGTTTCTGGCTGCTGCTCCGTGCTCTCCTTTCGTCGGCTGTGTCTCCTTGCGTCACTCCCGAGTCGATTCCCCACACGAGCAGATTTTTAAACCTGCTCGCACCACGCCCTCGCCGCTCACGGGAGCGCTCTGTGACTTCCCTCCGATCTGGGGCTTTGCTCGGCGATCGCCAAAAACCTGTCGTCGAGGGGAAAACCTGGCCCGAATCAGGACGTCTGAGGGCTGAATTCGACTGAAATGTCATTGTTTTATTTAACGTTCGGTCACTCCCATTCTCATCCTTCCTCCTCTTTCTTCAGGTGGAATTCTGCGTGTCTTTGTATAAGTGTTGAAAAAACAAAACAAAACAAAAAAACGGCACATCAACGCGAAAAGGAATGCGCCGGAAGACTTTGAGCCGCTTTGGAGCCAAAGCTGTCAAAAGTGGGCCTGGAATCTGGAAATCCAGCGCCAAGTCATTGAGACCGGCACGTACACACGGACCATGTCAGGACTGCCCCTCTCTCTCTCTCTCTCCCTCTCTCCCTCTCTCTCTCTCTCCCTCTCTCCCTCTCTCCCTCTCTCTCCCTCGCCCCTCTGCGGCCTTTAAAAGACGCTCTCTCTCTCTCTCTCTCCCGGGTCATCCCCCACCCCCCACGTTTTGCTTGCTGTCTCACCCGCACACAACCACAGACAGTGCTTATATTCCCCGTTCATTTGATCACTTGATCGAGTCTCTTTTTCCCTCCTCCGCCCTGTCGGCTGTTCCAGGACATTGCATCCGGACCGCGGCGCGCTCCCCGCCAGACGCCCCCGGGGCACCTCATCGGCACCGCCACGCCGAGGTGTCCGCGTCCCCCGTGGACGCGGGCTGCCGTCGCCCGGCGTGGAGGCGCCAGCATGGTTCGCGGCCGCGTCGGCAACTGAGCAGCGGACCGAAAAGACAGGCAATGAGTTCGGAGCCGGTACGTGGTGATCGCTCGCCGATCTCCCCGTCTGCAAATGGTCAGTTTCTCGATCTTTGGGAGTCCACCCGTCCAAGCTGCAATACACGGTACAGGCCACGGAGATTACCGTCCTGGCAACTGCGGGCCCTCATGCTACTCTCAGTAACGCATCAATTGAAAAGAATGCGGTGCCTTTGATCGCTTGCTCTGACTCCCAGTGATTGAAAAGTAAGGGTTAGGTTAAAAAAAAAAAAAGATGCTGGGGTTTTGAGGAAGAAGGCAGAAGGAAAAGTAAAGCGAGGAAGAGGTAGAGACAGGGTCTTAAGGAGCCTGCTCAAGCCAAGAGGAAGCCTTATTGGATGAGTAAGAAACTGTGGTGTGACCAAGGAGGGACCTTGTGTGTGTGTGTGTGTGTGTGTGTGTGTGTGTGTGTGTGTGTGTGTGTGTGTGTGTGTGTGTGTGTGTGTGTGTGTACGTGTGTGTACAAAATCTGGGGTGTGTTGGGGCATACATAACCCCAATTAAATCCTTTTTAGGCTGACTGAGGCTAATTCCGTCACAACGGAGGACTATCTCCTTCCATCTCCCCATGAATGGGTCCAGCGTCCCGGCACACACACACACACACACACACACACACACACACACACACACACACGCACACACACGCACACACACGCACACACAAGCACACGCACGGCCACACACACACACACACACACACACACACACACACACACACACACACACACACACACACACACACACACACACACACACACACACACACACACACACACGTCCAGACAAAGAAGGGGAATCATGCAGGAGAATTGGATCAGAACCGCCTCGGAACGTGAACGTCCGATGCTCGTGCTGTGACATGGTCCCGGCGCCGACCGGCACCAAGCGCTCGCCGTCTCACCTCTCTGTCCGCGGGTGTTTTGCTCCGGGGGTCAGAGGTCGGTCTTCCTGTCTGACTCCCGGTATTCCCGGCGCCCTCGAGGCCGTTGCTGCATCTGCTGCAGGAGTAAAAGAGGGACTTCAAGTTCAGTCTCTGCTGATTGAATTTAAACCCTATATGGCCCATAGAGCCTCATAAGAATGCCAGTTTTATCCACCTTTGAAAGAAATGTAAAATCAAGTCAAATAATTATATCTTTTACAAATTAAACTTAACCTTAACTTGCTTCATAGGGGGAGTGCATTACATTGTAGCCTTTGCACCCTTCCGAACTGGAACACAGATTAACCACATTTATTAGTTCACCAATTTGGGTTGAAGCCATTTTTGCCTGCAGCAACTTATTATTATTATTATTATTATTATTATTATTATTATTATTATTATTATTATTATTATTTTGTCTTCACTAGATGTGTTACATGCATTTTGTGACTAAAGATTGTAAAATGTATTGCCAGCTCCACCAGCTCCACTACACCAAAAGTCCAATGTATTGGAATGACAGCTTGACGCATGTGGAACCACTGACGCACCTGCACTATAGAGCTATACAGAACATAGCTTCCAGGACAATCAGCTTCATGCCTTGTAGTGTTCTACAGCAGGAGACATGCACTGTTGCTAATTAAATCATTTCTTTCTGGAATATTGTATCTTTATCTTCTTATTGCTCAGCATTGCATTATATTACAGTAAATTGCGTTGATAGTTTTTCATTCTGAGTTGCAGAGGTAAGTGCAGGTAAAGTTGAGATGTAACCTGAGGGCATGGCTCTCTGGTTTCCATAGTGATTCAGTTGTTCTGGATGCTGCTGGATGAGAAGTCCTCACAATGATGGTGGTGCTAGGTGACCAGCGAAGGTGGAGGAGTGGAAGGAAGCAGCTAAGCAAACATTGCATGCAAGAAGGAGATTGTATTGTTTAGTGCTGCTTCTTATTGATTCAAACCATCTCATGATGTATTGTATCATTTTGCATCGTATTGTACCTTATCATATTGTATCTTATAGCATCATATTGTATTGCATCATATTGTATCATATTGTATCGCATTGTATCCTATCAAACTGTATATCACATGATATTGTATGATATTGTATCATATACAGTATCATATAATATTGTGTCATACAGTATCATATCATGTCATATTGTCTCGTATCATATTGTATAATATTGTATCATACCATACGGTATCATATTGTATCATATAATATTGTATCATATTGTATCATATAATATTGTATCATATTGTATCCCATCATATTGTATCATATTGTGTCATATTGTATTATATTGCATCGTATCATACTGTGTCTTATCACATTATATTGTATCATTTTGTGCCATACTGTATCATGTAATACTATATCATATGTTATCATATTGTATCATATTGTATCCTATCATACTGTATAATATTTTATCATATTGTGTCATATTGCATCATATTGTATCCTATCATATCCTGTTCATCCTGTATCCTGTATCATACATACATGGAAACCCACTGCTCCTAGATATGTCAGATACTCGAATGGGTAAATGCAAAGAAATTGCTAATTTCCCCGTTGTGGGACTGATAAGGGTTTATAAATAAATAAATAAATAAATAAAATACATTCTATATCGTGTCATATCAAACTGTATCATATCGTATCATATTGGATCATATTTTATCCTATCATACTATCAAATTCTATTGTATTGCCTCATATTGTGTTGTATCATATTGTATCTTATGATACGGTATTATATTGTATCATATTGTAACATATCATATTGTATAATATTTTATCATATTCTGTATAATGTTGCATCATATTGTATCATTTTGTATCATATTGTATCATATTGTATTGTATTGTATCATGTCATACTGTGTCATATCATATTATATCATATACTTTCATACTGTATCATCATACTGTATCATATTTTATCATATTGTATCGTATCATATTGTATCATATTGTATTGAATCATACTCTGTCTTATCGTATCATATTGTGTCAAGCTGCATCATATCATACTGTATCATATTCTATTATATCTTGTCATACTGTATCATATTCTATCATATTCTGTCAAACTGTATCATATAATCTAACATTCTATATCTTAATCTATGTAATCACATAAACACACAGTATATGCACACACATAATGAAGAACACAACCTCATATAGCCTGTCACATCTTTATTTCAGCACAGTGTTAATTCTCTCACACACATGTAGGTGATTGCGGTCAGCCTTGGACTCCTGCCAAATATATTTGCTACAGTACTATATTATTGTATGATCATATACTGTATTATTGTATGATCATATAATCAAACACAGGTGTGTACACTTGTTAATGCACATACTCTGCATACTGTGTACACTTGTCTGTACACTGTGTCACAATAGACAGTTAAAACCAGTTCTAGTCACCCCATCATCTGTTACATTGTGAACAAACTCCTATGTCACAATGCAAACCATGACCATAAAAACTTGTCTGTGTCCTGAGTAAACTGTTTGTCTCCAAGAGCTGCTCTCGAGCACATCTCTGACCCGACCCTTGATCAAGCCAAAACCAACATCTGTCTGCCTCTTTATTCAAAACCACCGACTGACAAACTGCAGATTAAAGCAACCCTTTAATTTCTGTAACATAATCTGGCGTCACGAACTGGCTCGGGCTGCGTCCAGGGGGACCATCGACGACTGAGCTGGCATCGACTAAAACCCTCGTTTGGAGGACCGTCCTTAGGTGGGACTACGGGGCGCAACCTCCATCTACATTCCTGATAGCAGGGTAAGACAGATGTTGTGCAAAGTGTTTGAATTCTGGATTCATTTTATGATCCAAATACTGATGGATTGTTCTTGAAGTGAAGACATTGGTTGTTTTGTTCTCAAACTTTTAACTGAGGTTTAGAAGAAACCTGGAAATATAGTGACGACTATGTTTAACTAGTGTTCTATTAAGACCGAAATAGACTCAGACTCCGTCACACAAGGAAATTCTCTGGCTGAAGCATACGCAAAAGAAGCCGCAGTCACGGGCCCAGTGCATTTATTTGTGGTGATGGACCTGAACACTGACAATGACGCCACTGAAATGGCTACCATTACCGAGATCCAAACGCTAGCCACGAAAGCAAGACGACAGAAATGGAAAATTCAGGGTTCCACGTTCTCCAACCGAATCTAGTATCGGCCTAATGGTCTTCCCTGTCTGCCTACTGCTGTGTACCTCCCATTTATCAAAACAGCGCACGGCCTTGATCACGCTGGACGCGATGCGATGGTGCTCCGGGGCTCCAAACGGTCGTCCAGTCGTGGGTATCAAACTGCATGATCTGTGCACGCCACACCCCTGAGGGCACAGCCCAACTGCCTGTACTGGCTCAACCCACTCCATCACAACCGTTTCAAACCCTGATGCTCGACTTAATAGAACTCAACCCATGGCAAGGGAAAAATTACTGTCAAACCATCGTCTGTATGTTCTTTAAATGGATTGAAGCTTTTCCGGCTATAATCCAGTCCCCTCTTACTGTTGCAAAAATGATCCTCCGTGAAATCATACAGTGCTGGGGTATGCCAAGGAAAATATCTAGTGATAATGGCCCTGCCTTTGTCGCTGATATCTTAGCTCAACTCACTTAAGCTCTGGACATTAACATGCGACACCACTGTGCATATCACCCGGCTAGTGGTGCTGCCATAGAACGTGAAAACGGTACCAACAGATGCAAACTGGCTAAAATGGGTGAACCCGCCGCCCTCTCTTGGATTGACTGTCTCCCCCTCATTTTGTTTTGCATGCGTATGCGTTCCCGTGATCGGTACAAAATCTCCCCATATGAACTGCTGTACGGACGTCCACCTTGTATCGGAATGCACCGCAGCAAGGCCACACTGACCGGCATCGACTCTGACATGGATTATTGCAAAGCTCTTGTCACTTGCCATGTCAACTCTGTCCTCCCAGGTGAAAGCAGCTTAACAGCCACCTGAGCACAAACCGCTCCATCAGTTCCAACCTGGGGACTGGGTCCTCGTGAAGAACCTACGACGATCAACTTGGCATAATCCCTGCTTCAAGTCCTGCTTGTCACCAACACCACCCTCGAGGTCGAAGGCCGCGCCTCCTGGATTCACGCCTCCCACTGCAAGAAAGTTCCTACTCCTCATATGGTACTCACTGAGGAGATAACGTGAGTGTACGCCGAACGCTGCTCACCCTTCAACTGCGATGGAACCACACCAACCACACCTGCTGTCATGGCACCCTTTCCACGTTACAGGGTTTTGTGGCCTATGCACTGTTTGTTTCTTACTCGCCATTGCTATAATTGTTGTCATCCCCATATTCATCATCCATGCTCATTCTCCACCCATAGCCATCCCCTCCCCTACTTTCATTCCTAATTCCACCCCAGCTGCTAACGTTAATTCCTCCCCAGCTGCTAACGTCTCTTCCTCTTTCAAAATGCGTGTCAGAAGAACCCTCTTAGATCACTTAGATCACGATTAGCTTCCCGACAAAGTTCACCATGTATACGCCACTAATCTATGGTGCCGCTACACCAATTACACTGCCCACCACTCCAAACATACTAACTCAGGGGGCTCTCTTTTATCACTTATGGGCTACCATAACTCAGGCTCGTGACAGCTTCCGGTGGTGTTTGTTGACAACAAGTTAGCCAATGCGTTGGTCACTTGGTTGAAAAGTGATTCCGGAGTGACACTAAGTGGAAGGAAAATATATCCTGTCACCCAGTGCAAGGTACAGAGGACTTAGGAAGTGGGCGGACTCAACAAGAGTAATCAGTGACCTAATAAAGACAGCATAGTGTTGCAATATGAAAGGGAAAAGAAGTTGTACTTTTTTTTGGAATACTTGAAACCCTTTCTTTGTGGAATACTTGATGCGGCCCAGTCTCACCACCCAGACTCTTACCTCCAGCGGCCCCCAGGTAAGCTAAGTTTGAGACCCCTGTACTAACTGCTATGTCTGTACTCATATGCCACTCTCCGCGATCGCCTAGGGTTACCGCCATTCCCCTGACCACAACCGAAGAAATGTGTGTTTTGGAAGGAGTTACCAAAGGCTTTTACGACACTTAACATTGGCACCCCACTGTCTGCTCCACTGTTGAAAATCTGCTCCCCATTTGAAAAAGCCTGGCCCACCGCAGTTGACCTGGTGGTCCTGGCTGTTGTACGACTCTAACCAGGCGCTAGGTTTGATGCTTGCTATGTCGCCAGCGGTTCCCTACATGACATGGGTCGTATACATATTGGCCTGTGCACACAGATACTTTAACATCCTGAGAACATATTAGCCCCAACCACTATTAATCTGTTCCCCAACCACTATTATCTGTTCCGGCCCTACGACATTTAGTGCTGACTCAGCTCCCGGCATTAACGGCACTCGCCTACTTAACGATGTTTTCTGGTTATGTGGCCATAAAGTATACACCCATCTCCTAGCCGGCTGGAATGGCATTTGCGCCCTGGTTTGGCTGGCCAATGACACCTTTTTATCATTTCCGTTTTCAAAAACACTGCTAACATCCCCGCCACTTGCACTAAACGCGCCATACCAAACTTCCGTTGCCACAACTCCATTTGGAGCTCTGACGTCCCAAATAATCACCAATTATGGAATACGGGCCAAAAGATACTATTCTCGCTCTTCCCTTCAGCCGGGATTGGTAAAATTATGCCACGCATTGAAACTTTACATGATCAATTTACCGCCTTTATAAACGGATCCCTCCTCATTACCAATGCCACGATGCAAGAACTTTGCGCGCTCCATCTATTTTCCCTGCAAAACTGTTTGATGCTGGACCAGCTTACAGCAGCACATGGTGGGGTCTGCGTCCTCGTCGGAACGCCTTGTTGAACTTTCGTCTCGCCGACTCCCATGTCATAGACCAAGCTTTACATAGGCTTACTCAATTACGCGACGTCGCTCCTAAGGAGGAAGTCAACGACGCTCAAAGTGGGTTCCGGTGGTTCCTTATGAATTGGTGCCGCTGGCTCACTCTTGGTGCCGCTGCTTTTGCCGCTTGATTATGCACTTGTTTGGTTTGCATAATACCATTATTATTACGCCGCATGACCACCCAAATCGTTAAAAGCTTGGTTGCCATGTTTTCCTGGTTTGCACACATATATATATATATATGTATATATATATAATATATGGTTTGTTGGCTATTTTACCATTTATTATGCTTATACATTTTCTGCATTTATCGTGTTTTACATTTTCAGCATTCTATTTTGATGTTTTACATTTACATTTTACATTGTTTCCATTATTTTCCTTATGTTTATATGATTAAAAGGGTGAAATGTAACAACATATCTTATATATATTCACACACATACGTAATGAAGAAAACAACGTCATATAGCCTCAGTCACATCTTTATTTCAGCACAGTGTTACTTCTCTCACACACATCTGCCAAATATATTTTCTCAAATACTATATTATTGTATGATCATATACTGTGTTAGTGTATGTCTGTGTCCTGAATAAACTGTTAGTCTCGGGGAGCTGCTCTCAAGCACATCTCTGATGCGACCCTTGATCAAGCAAAAACCAACGGCTGCCTCTTTATTCAAAACCACCGACCAACCACGAACTGCAGATTAAAGCGACCCTTTAATACTGTAACAATCAGAATGTAACCAATTTGATCATATTGTATTGGATCATATTTTATCATTGTCATACTGTATCATATTTTATCACATTGTATCTTATCAAATTGTATCATATTGTATCATATTCTACTGTCTTATTGTAGCATATTGTATCATATTGTAACATATTGTATCATATTGTATTGTATCATATGGTATCAGATCATATACTGTATCACATTGTCTCACGCTCTGTACTGTGTGACTTCCCACCAGGGGAAGAAAACCTTCATCTCTACAATGGCGCCAACCTGGAGTCATGTGTTGTAGTGTAGAAAGCAGAGCGAGAGAAGTGAGAAGTAGCAAGCGTGAGGAAGAGGTGGAGTAGAAAAAGAGAAGATGGTGTTCTAGAAGGTTTAAAACGAGGTCATTTTCACAGGTTGGGTGCAACCCCCCCACCCCCCCCCCCACCCTCCACCCCCCGCACACACACACACACACACACACACACACACCCTCAAAAAAAACCCCACTTTCCATAAAGTTTGTTTCCCACTCCAGACCTCTTTTTGGCCAGAGGTCAGTTATAAATTTGTTTGCCAAAAAAGTCAGAAAGAATCTCACCGTAAAACCCCGGCTAAGTCCGCTGTTGGACATCGGCCCAAATCCTATTGTGTGATGCATGAATGTTTGGACACCGACCAACTGGGGATTTATCCAGGATTAGAATCTCAAATATGCTGCCATTTACCTATATCTACTGCAGCCCACCACTTAGCGCTGTGTGCCACTGTTCCACGAGGCTTTGCAAAAAAATATTTAGGTTGCTTTGGGAAAACAGAGGTAGGTCTGTTCCCTTCCTTTGGACTTACAAAGAAAGGGGGCAGCCTGACTGGGAGACCCTTCCACTGTCCCGACTCCACTCCAAGTCTTTATGTTAAAAGGTGGCTCGAAGCCCATGAACCCTCTAGTTATGGCATAAGTGTCTCTCCAAACACGAGGCCGCCCTGAGGTCCCGAAAGTCTGGCGGCAAACCCCGAGAATCTTCAGTTTATGACAATTCTGTTTACTTTAGATTATACAAAGAGTGAAAATATTTCGAGAGTAGATTCCAAGGAAATTCCTTCAAAGACGCAACTGTGAAAAGGGAGCTGTAAAAACGGGAAGAAGCGGTGTGCCCGTCCTTATCGAGGCCCTGGGACACAACATCAGTGGAACCTCCTGTTCTCTTCGGAACATCTGTGACCTGCATCACTCACCGTGGGTCACAGAACAGAAATGAGCATTAAAGTGGCAACCCCTGAAATCGTCTGAGTTTGGGTGGAGTACACTCCAAACGTCCCAGAATTCTGATTTTTTTTCTTCGTCGGATGGTGCTGGTGCATTTTTGAGAACGTTCATCTATAGCCACAGTTAACTGAGCTGGTTTATCAAATTCACTGCAGCTGCTTTTCACTCCTTGCACAGGTCCGATGAGTGTGTTCCTGCCAGGAAAGGTGGATCCCGCCACCGTCAGTAGAGGGCACATGTAGAATGCAACAACAATGAATGGCCCTTTCGTATAAAGTGCCAGCTAAATGAATATGGCATGAATACCTATTATGGGATTTTTTTTTTTAATCCATATCTTATGGATTCCAAATTGTCAAATTACACGGCAGAATTCTAAAAACCATGAGTGTTGCTCTATTGCAGTAAAGATAATTGCTGTCGTCCTAATTTTGTCCCTATGCACATGTTACACTTAGACAGCTGGAGATAAGCTGACTGGAGATCACATTAATTCGCTATCTTGTGTCTTCCTGCTTTCCTCTGCATGTCTGGTGTACTTCCCGCACAGTGTGGAGGGGAGTGGGGAACGCAGCGCCTCTGAACATCTGGGTAGAAAGATTAGAGACACGGGGACCGACTGGTTTCACCGGCATCCCTCAAGGCCTTGGTAAAACTATTTGGTTTCGATGGAGGACACTATGGGTTCAGTTTTTTCTTGCACTGTCCCTCCTTTTTTGATCACACTCTTGAGAAAGAGGCGGAAAGTAACGAAGTAAAAGTACTTTGTTACTGTACTTAAGTACATTTTTCAAGTATCTGTACTTGAGTATATACTATACTATAGACTGAGTATAGACTTTCTAAATGTACTACTACATTTCAAAGTAAATAAATATCTACTTTTTATTCTACATTTCTGCACGGTCCTTTTTTATTTCAAACTTTAGTTCGTAAAATAAATTAGGGACTGGATCCATTAAAGTAGGACGGTCGTTCCATTATTTATGTCCATTTCCTTGTAAATGACTGACACCACACTTGGTATTTACAGGATCTGCATGACCAACCATCTGCAGAAAAAAGGGAAAGTCGTACTTTGTGAAGTATCACAGGCTCTGTTATATCACAGCACCTGGATACGAAAAAGTACTTTTACTTTTAATGCATTAAATACATTCAAGAGAAAGTACGAAACTTATCTACTTTAACTTAAGAGGACTAACTTGGAATATTAACCAAAGCACTTTCACTTTTGCGAGGGTCATTTTGTGTCAGGGTATTTGTACTTCATATCTCCACCTTTTTCCTTTTCCCACTTCCAGCTATTCTAAACCCTGGCTGCCGATTGATTCCTCTGTACACAGATGGCGGGAGACCACACTGGAAAACAACGAAATTAAAAAAAAAAAAGAGCCGGAGTCCAGCTGACAGCTGTTGGGGAGTGTGAAACCAGGCGGAGTTGGAGCAACCGGGTCGGTGGAACGTCTGACTGGAGCCCGGTCCTCCGCCCTGATTGTTCTCTGGTTCCGTCGGACTCTTTCCACGTCCCCTAATCCGCCTCCTCGGAACTAATTAGGAAGCAACGAGAAAGCTAATTGTGTTTTGCCTTGATGAGTCATCCAGGAAGTGTTGCTAAACCCTGACGACCACACACACACACACACACACGCACGCACGCACGCACATTCAATAACAAATAGGGACGTGGATGCACATGGATACTTGGACACAAAAACGTGTGCACGTATTTCTATTTTAACATTTTTAAGGAGGTTTTCTCATTGAAATCTTGAATCATTGAAAGACCTTAGAAAAATAATGACATAGTTATAAAATAGACATAAACAATTCTGCCGTTATGAAATCGCATTTCACTCATTGTGTAAAACATAGTGTCATTAAAACTCAACAATTACAACTTGAATACATACACACAAATACACGCACACGCACACACCACCCAGACCTAACTCTGCCTCTGTTTCTGTCTCTGCTCGATGCTTCCAGTGATTCGAGGCCAATTAGGGCAGCTCTCACGGCAGATCTCTCCCGTCTGGGAACGTCACGGTGCAGAAATCCCCCCCGCTCCTTTCCCTAAAGCGGGATTTATGCCTCTTTGTCGCTCTCTGGGTGAGAGCGACGGACGGATCTGTTCCGTTGGCTCAGGTTGTTTGTTTGGAGGCCTGAAGCACACAGGCCTTCGGCGAGGGAGCCGATGTGGCGAGTTTGGCTCTCAAACAATGCAGCGCTGTCTGTGTGTGTGTGTGTGTGTCGCGGGCGAGCATGCTCAGGGCCGAGTGCTTGCATGTGATTCAGAGTCAAGGTCGGGACATGGCCTCATATAATTCTACAAACAAACAAAAACAAACAGAAGCACGCACGCACACACACACACACAACAAACAGAAGCATTCACGCACGCACGCACGCACGCACGCACGCACGCACACACACACACACACACACACACACACACACACACACACACAGGTGACATCATTGCCATCCTAGCATTCAAATGGAGGAAGTATCGCGTTAGCTCTTAATCAGAGCCTTGACACAGATGCTCGACTGATTGTGAACAACTGTGCAGCAGGATGACAGAGTAGGAAACTTGTGTGTGTGTGTGTGTGGGGGGGGGGGACCCTCACCCACCCTCCACGGATGGAGCTCCTTCTCCCGAAGATAAAGTGATGAGCGCTATTGTAGGTTAGGATCAGCAGCTCCTTGAACCGCCCCCCAGTGTGTGTGTTTGTATGATTATTAATTAAGTATTAAGTATTATATAATATACACTATACAATTGCCCGAGCACCTGCCCCTTTGCCACCACAGTGCCCTTTTATGTATTTATTTTAGGTGCGTGATGTGTGCACTGCGGAGCGCAGGTCACGGGCGCCCCCGCCGCGCACCATCACGGGCGCCCGTGGTCCGAGTTCCGCTGTGACGGAGTGACGGGAACACTCTCTCGCTCACTCTCTTAATGGGGGCAAATGGGGATCTGAGTGGGCCGATCACGCACGCACTCACTCAGCACGCACGCACGCACGCACACACACACACACACACACACACACACACACACACACACACACACACACACACACACACACACACACACACACACACACACACAACCTGCACCTGTTATGGGCGTGAACCTCTTCATCACATTAACCATTTCCTCCGCTTGATGGAGTAGTGCGTGAGGACTGGATCAGCCTCATGAGAAACATCATTGGGCTTAATGCAGCTTTTCCCATCGATAGTATCAAGTTAAGATCGGAGAGCATTGCTCCATCCAAGAGTTCTACCAAGAATGTTTTCACACACCACATTGTTTTGGTGTGTGGGCAAGAACAACTTTGGAGCCATGCTCCAGCTCCGCGTGCTGACTGTTTGCAGAACCCGCATTGGGCAAACATTATAATTCAGCAAATTATATTTCAGCAAATTTGGAGTTATTTCGGCAATACATCTTGCATCTTTATGACGGGGTAAAAACACCTAAACGATATTTAAATGCGGCTACATTAGGAGCAACTATAACAGAAAAGAATAATTTCCTGGACTGGAGCATTTAATAACCAAACGGTGAAAGACAGGTGCTTGTGTCCATGTGTTGCCTTTGTGACACTGGAGATGAGGCGTTGCTTGTCGTCGTGTGCATCTCTCTTGAGTTATTCTTCTATATGTCTAAGCTACAGATTTAATCAATAGGGAGCGCCTTGCATCTGAGGTGCCAAGGTCACATCTGCTGAGCTCCCAGTGGATGTCACAACGTGGGCCAAAGTTCACGGATCAGGAAGTGCCGCGTGTCTTGACTCACGGGTCTTAAGGAGCTATTTCAGACATGAAGTATGACGTGAGACTGTGGGTGTCAACCAGGCGAGCGGGCAAGGCTGTGCTGCAGCACTGGACAGCTTTAAGCAGAGGGCTACAGCTCATTCAAAACGCTGGAAATTCAACGAAAGTGAGAGAAAAACACCTCTCGCACGAAATTTCTTGATGACAAACCATGTAAATGTTTCTTACGAGTTTTGTGGCCGCTGTTGCTCCGCCCGCAACATTTTCCCTTGACGTCATACCCTTTGCATTCTTCCTCAATAAATCGTTTTGACAGAATTACATTATTCTTGTGAGAATTCCATCCACACTTCGGAGCTCAACCGGCTCTCCTGACTCTTGTGACACCCACTGAATCAAACGAACGAAGGGACAGAAAACTGAACAAATCTTTCACTCGTGTCACTCGTGAAGAGCCAAATCTCCCAAAAGAGGCACGTTTTCCATCACTGAGCACCGACAGACCTTCTGAAAGTATTTAGTAAATGTCTTGCCATTGTCCTCCAACCAAACACCAGCTGACGTGGAAAAAATGAACATACATTATTTAATGAAATAAAATATTAAAGGATATAAAATATTTAAATCTGGTACTGGGCTGCAATGAAGGCCCGCATGTCCCTGGCCCACGAGGCAAAGAGATTTGCACTGATTATTTTCGTGAATAGCATCATAGTGTAACATAGTATGAAACTGCGTTTTTTTAGAAACACACAATGCTCTGCATCACTTACACTCAGGTCTCACACACCAGTGTTTGCTGGAAGTTGGCGTGCTACTGCCATGTAGAAGTCCTTTGTGGGCACTCTGAGCCGAGGATTAATGCCATATTGGCTTAAATCTCTCTTTAACTCCCCATTCTCTCTCTCTCTCACTCACTCTATAAATCGCATTGTCTCAGATCCTGCGTTTAAATCTCCCTTGATATGGAAAATGCTACTGCGTATTAGTCCTGCCCACGCCATGCCCACATGTGTGCCTGACGGGGCAACCAGCTGCCCAAATTTATGCTGGTTTGCATACACGTGTGTGTGTGTGTGCACTTTGGGCTCCTTCCCATTCAAGATATGGGAATAAAAAAACACCAGAAAGAGGTGGGAGATTGCGATCTTCCATTATGCTGAGCTGCAGAAATGAAATGGTTTGTGCAGCTGTGAAGCAATAATACACAATAAAACAATTCAACATTTAGCCAAATGAACCACATTAAGGGTTAGGGTTAGTGTTAGGGTTAGGCATGGAATAAAACATGCATTCCAAATGTGTGTGACGGAATTGATTTTAAGATACCGCTGCGCATTTACAAATCTCTCAAATGAACTACTTGCTGGACCTGGAGTGAAGACAGGAGTGGAAGATGCAACATTCAGCTACTATGCCACACATTGTTGGAGCAAACTTCCAGAAGCCCCCCCAACACGCACCTCTTTTACAGTAAATGCAAATTCTCAGAAAATGCTCAAAACATTTACAGTATTTGCATCTGCTTTTCAGTTAATAATCGGCCTGTTTTATATTGCACTTTAACCTTTTATCGATGTTTTTTAATACGATTTTTAGACGTTTACTTCTATCTTACTTTCTCACTTATGTCCTCACAACCCAAGCTCCAGTGCTGCCATGTTTAAGCGCGTTGGCTTCTTTACAATTGCACTTAAACCTTGAATCTCTGTTTTTATGATACTATTTTTAAAATCCATTTCTGCTTTTGATTTCTCGGATTTTATTGGTCTTTGCTTTTATGAAATACCTCTTATGTGAACCACTTAGAATTGCCCTTGTGTATGAGTTGCCTAGGGTTTATTCTGGCATTACAAAATGTAATTAAGGACTTTGAAGAACGATTTTAAGCAATATTGTTCATTTAACGACTTCCAAAACAAATATAATCTTGACTTGATTTGTAGAACAAAACAAGAGGGAATATCACAGGTTTCCAACGATGGTGTTTTTTTTTCCAAGCACTACAGCACAGAAGGGGCTATTTTTTAAGGTATTCCAGGTCTTGAATGAAATTCAAGCACTTTAAGCAAGCACTCAAGGACCTGGTAAGAACCCTGCTTGTTTTGTGAATGAGCGGCAGGTACTTGAAGTATTAGTTAGTAGTATGGGTCAATGACGAGAGACAATTTTTCCATGTCCATGTGGTGTACGGGTGGTGTTATTTGAGCAGCCACACCTGTCTTGGGTCAAGGTAATTGGGCCCAGGATCAGTGTGGCCACCTGTACACCTGTTGCTCGTTAGAGTTATCAACAAGCAACAGGTAAAACCCCCAGAAAGCATACGTTCTGTTTACAGTACTATCGTCTACTTGCAATACTGTATACAGTAATAATTGAGTACTGTATTGATATGCAGTACTACAATCAGAGTAGATTTCTTACCTTTTCTCATTTGGGAAAGTCCGGACGATGAATCTGCTCAAGTTTGGTTGTACTCTGGGCCCCGCCCCCCTCATTGTTAGACCATGTTTGACCACATGGTCAACCAAAGCTGCCCGGATTTCAGAGATTGTGGCTCTCCTCGCTCTGCCTCTTCCTCTCAATTGTTTACGCTCCAACACCGGTATGTGAGACACATGACTACAACCTGTAACTCGTGTATCAATGCCCTGAAGTGATTCTGCTGAAAAACAAGCACAGTTCCTGCTTTAAACTCACATTGCAGTTGTAAACCACATGTTTTTCAAACCCTTCACACAATTCTTTATACTTGGCACACTCCTCATGAATAATAACCTCTTGTCTTCACGTGGAACAAACTGCCAATCAAAACGCTCAACTTCAATTTCCTACTTTCCACACAATGACTCTGAACACGGACAAACACATGTCGCACAATTGTTCAATTAGAGATCAGAGCTTGAAAGGGCCACAGGCGAGCTCTTCTGTTTTGAAGCAACGGATGGAACATAGAGAGAGAGAGAGAGAGGAACAGCAAGAGGAGGAGGAAGAGAAGGAGGAGAAGAAAGAGGAGGAAGACGAGGGGGAGGAGGAGCAAGAGAAAGAGGAGGGGGGGAGGAGGAGGAAGAGCAAGACCAAAGAGAGCCATAATCTCTGATGAAATCCAGGCCACTTTGTTGACCATGTGGTCAACCACGGTCCAACAATGAGGGAGGCTGGGCAGAGAGGACAACAAAACTTGAGCAGGTTCACAGTACTCAGTACTGTAAACACAGTATACAGTACAATGTTCTATTATTTGTTCTGTATGTAGAAAACTTTACACATGCAACTTTGTGTTTGTTGGGATGTTTACAGTATTTTGGGGAAAAAATAAAAACATATTTTTGTTTATATTACTGTATATTTGTGTGTTTTATATTTGACTATAAAAACTTATACAGATATATTTTACAACAGACTACTGTACGTAGTAAGTTTAACACTGAAGTCTCCTGATAAGGCATTGGTATGATTTCCATTCATAGTGTTTACATTGAGCACATCAGTGTTCAGTTGGTTCTTACAAATGTCTTTTCACATGATGGTGTGTGTGTGTCATTTCCACACAGAATAGTTATTGAGAAGACATCACATTGTTTTGAAGGCAGAGTTTCATTTTGCAGGAGATTTGTGGAGTTTCTGGATTTGTGTGTAGACTTCAGAGAATGTGAGGTATGTTTTCAGAAAACGTGTGTGAACAATTGAGAGGGCATACTTCATTCTGTTCAGTAGCTCAGAAATAGCCTAATTATAGAACAGACAGACAGCCAGATTTTAAATACATGTATGCAAAAGATCATCACCATCTCTGGAGGTTAGGATACTTGTAATAAAAAGATAGAAATATTCAACTGATATTCTCCTTTATGTCTGTAACTCACAAGCGGAAGCGAGCTGAATCATGCTGTATTACAAATTGACACAACGCCGTTTTTAAAGTGCAATAACCCTTTAACCCCAGTATTTATAACCAACAAATCCAATTATAAACGATCATATCAGTAGCCTCATGTTACACTGACTTTGTTTTATATTCAAGGGGGTTCCCAATCTGGGGTCAATATGTTTTTTATTTTATTGTTTTCCATGTTTTAATATATCATTTCATATAAACAGCCACATGTAGTTTAATTATTGCCCTGGCTGCAGCCATTTGGTAATGAATTGAAGGGGGTTTTGTAAAAGTATTTGAAGTTTGTGCTGCTCGGCCTCACAGTCCTTGTTTTTATTTATTTACTTGTTTTTAATATTGCCAATTTGATTCAGAGTTTCTTGTGTTTCCAGTAGAAGCCATTGATTATAGAATCCAGAGTATTGAACCGATGGCATAGCGACTCTTTCTTTTGCAATTTGGTAACTGCAGCCAGAGACTCAGGCATTCGCCGAGATGCGTCATGCAGAGGAGTATAAACAGACATACATTAATAAACAATGTTCACCTTCTCCCCAAAATATGTAACTATAAATACATGCATCACAATGATAGTGCCACACCCAGTACATTCACACCAGCTCTGATCATTTTCTCCTAAACTAATAACCCAAACTTATTTCCGATTAAGAAACACATTTCAGCCAAGTTTATGAATAAATGTTAGCATCATTTTTTATTACAAGTGAAAGAAAGGTGTAATCAATCAGTGGACAATACGGAGTCTCTTGAAAATAATTTAATTTATATGCTGTATCATTGCAAGCAAAATACTTGCAATGGTGAGCATTGTGTTTGTACAACAGAGATGGTCAGCATGACGGGTGATTGGAGTGAGTAACTTCCTGTCAGGATCCTGCCCTGTGCTTGTTTTGTTATCTCCCTCTCTAGCTCCCTCTGTCTCTAGTTTTAAGATTGGATTAGATTCAACTTTTTTGTCATGGAACAAAGTACAAGTACTGAGACAGCAAAATGCAGTTTAGCAGCATATGTATAAAACACAAGTATATGAATAATATATAAATAGATTTAAGTAGTGGGTATGGATATAGTAAATATGTACACTATGAACAGAATTTAGAGTATTGACCGAATTAATATGAATGCACTAAAATATAAACAGTATTAACAGTATTACAGAATGGATATTGATGCAGTGAAGTATATACATAAGGAGAAGTATTAGCAGCATTAACAGAGTGTGGATAAATGGTCTACAATATCTTCTTTCTTTTTCTTTGGGCTGCTCCGTTTAGGGCTGGCCACAGCGGATCATCTGCCTCCAACACCTTCTGTTCTGCGCATCCTCCTCCCTGACACCAACCGCCTGCATGTCCTCCCTCACCACATCCATAAAGCTTCTCTTTGGCCTGCGCAGAACAGAAGGTGTTGGAGCCAGATGATCTGCTGCGGCCACCCCTAATGGGAGCATCCCAAAGAAGAAGAAGAATCTGTTGAACTTGAAGAACTTGAAGGTGCAGTGTGTAGAAGTTAGTGGCATCTAGCGGTGAGGTTGCAGATGGCAACCAACTGAACACCCCTCCCCATGGCGGTGCAACGTGGCAGCTTCCGTGGGAGAGATGTGGACGCGAAACTCATGAAAAAGGAGAAAAAGGATTCTGACAGTCTCTACTGTCAGGATCTTCCCCTGTGCTTGTTTTGTTATCTGTCCGTCTTTAGCTCCCCCTGTCTCTCTCTAGCTCCCTCTGTCCCTCTGTCTCTAGCTCACTCTGTCCCTCTCTAGCTCCCACACCCTCTATATCTAGCTTCCTATGTCCCTCTCTAGCTCCCTCTGTCTGTCTCCATTCCACAATCTCACTACCTGTCTTCAGCTTTCTCGTCAATACTCGTGTATTTAACCTGTTGCAGATTCACTCTGTCGGTGTCAAATTATTGTGTATGGTATTCTCTGTCGTATTCACTGTGTCGTACCTACTGTGTAGATTCTTTGCCTGCATCCCTGGACCTCAATTCTCTGCCTGTTTCCCGGGACCCCCATTATCTGCCTTTTCCTGGACCCCCATTCCCTGCTTGTTCCTGGACCCCCATTCCCTGCCTGTTCCCCATGACCCTGATTCTCTGCCTGTTCCTGGACCCTAAATCTCTGCTTGTTTCCCTGGACCCTGGTTCTCTGGCTGTTTCCCTGGACCCTGGTTCCCTGCCGGTAAGTTTTTAGTTTACCTGTTCCCCTGGTTTTGACCCCTGCCTGTTCTCCAATTAACCGTTATCCTTGCATCTACTCCTGAGCTTCTGTTGTGTTCTGCATTTGGGTTCACCAGACTGTATCCGTGACACTTCCCTTCTCACAATTGAAGAGTAAGGGAGAACACATGCTTCCAAATGCAGGGGAAGGAATAGGCATGTGAATATTTCAAATAAGACGCGGGCCACTGAGACAAACAATGCCATTAGACTTTGAGAGATTCACATTGCTATTAGACAAGATGATGGCCTCCTTCAGAACATCGGCTCTGTGAGTCTCTTCACTATAGACAGGGTGCTGAAGAGGAATGAGAGGGTTCCATTAAAAAGGAATAGTGAGGGGGTGAAGTAGCTAGGATACTGATATGTACAAGTAAGGTAGCAACGTTTTGTTTCACTGACACCATGACTGTCATGACAATTAGAGTATGTGTGCCTTTTCAATATCTACACGTATACTTTCAGACCATGTACTGTAACACAATGTGTTCTATACAGTGCATTGTGTTGTTTTCCATGTCCTATGTGGGTTTGATGTCAACTAGAGTTTTTTTCTATGTTACTGTATGTAGAGGGTAATGGAGCTGGATGCAAATAACACCCCACATACAGTACATTTGTGTATGTGGACGAGGCAGGATTCAACCTGAACAAAGTTAGACGACGTGGCAGGAACATCATAGGTCAAGGAGCCACATTGGATGTGCCAGGCCAGCGTTGGGGTAATATAACAATGTGTGCTGCGATCTCCAACAACAGTGTAATCCACCATGTTCCCACCACTGGACCCGACAACAGAGCTTGTGTTGTTGAATTACCTTGGGGGGGCTTTACAATGCGCTATCCCTAGGAATGAGAAGGAAGTAGTGAGGCCTGACTTACAAAATAATGTGGTGATTTGGGACTGTAGCAGTTCCACCTGCTACACGCCACCTGAGTGGCGTTTTCAGGGCCCTCCGACAAAGAGACACAGGCACCCTGATTCTAGGCCCAATTACCAAGACCCTAAGACAGGTGTGGCTGCCTAAACCACATCACACCTACACCACTTGCCCCCAACACTAAACGGGGGCAAGGGAGAATCCCCGGCTGAACCCCCCACCCCCCCAAACCAAGCAGAAAAAGATTAAACAGGAACTCATACCTAACAGAATAAAATGCCTGAACTCTGAAACAGGGTTCCCAAAACTAACAAAAATAACTAATAATAATGGGACAAGACGCTGACACAGGGTTCTCATACCGAAACAGGAGAAAAGACAGGAACTGGAACAGGGTTCCCATACATTAAGTAAAAGTGCCGAACAAAAAAACTCATGAGAACATGCCAACTCCACACAGAAGGGCCCCTGATCAGGAGATAACCCCCCAACAGTGCCAACAGCACCCCAGGCGGAAATCAAACCCAGGACCTTCTCACTGTGAGGCGGCACTGTGCCACCGTGCCTCACGTATATTTATTGTGGCAGTTTTGCTACCACACACCACCCAAATGACATGTTCAGGGACCTCTGGCACAGAGACACAGACGACCGGGGGTTGTAAACACCAGTTTATTGTAGAGATGCAGCTAGGTGGAATTAGCCAGGAGCAGATGGAACATGTTTTGACACAGCGCTCCATCTTGACTGAGCGTGTGGACGGGGTTTTTAAACCCTGAAGCTCGTTAGCCCAACCAACCGGCATCAGGTGTGGCTACTTAAGCCACCCCATCCACCACATCCCCCCCAAGCAGACAACAAAAATGAAAAAAATCCTTTGAACAGACTGTCACCTAGGGTTACTATACCTAAAAATACAGACTCTGACCCAAGGTTCCTTTACCTTAAATAAATAATACACCGGACTGTGAAACAGGGTTCCCATACCTCATACAAACAAATGTCCAAAATAAATTAACAGGTCCCCTCCCAGAGGACCTGCGTTCCCCGGAGCAGCACGGTCTACCCGCCTCCTTCCACCATAGCACCGACAGAATGCCCCCTCCTCCCTTCTGGAGCATGGGGCCTCGGGCTGCTGCGCTGCTGGTGACGGCGTGGCCGAACTTGGCTGCTGCTGGGGCTGCTTGGAGGGGTGGTCTGGCTGCTGTGCTGCTGGATGGTCCCGGCGATGCCTGCTGGGTGGAGGAGCTAGCTAGCTGAGATGCTGCGTTGCTTCTCCCCCCGGTGCTCCACCAGACCCCCAGGTGCTGCTGCTGCCAGTCAGGAGAGGGTTGGTGCTGGGGCTGCCTGTTGGACTGCTGGTGGTGCCAGGGCATCTTCGGACCGCCCTTCTGTGTCCCTTCCCTGTGCCGAAGCCCCACATTGGGCACCACTGTGGCAGTTTTGCCACCACATGCCAGCCAAGTGGCGTGTTCACGGACCTCCCGCACAGAGACACAGACCACGGGGGGGTTGATACCACCAGTTTATTGTTGAGATGCGGCTAGGTGGAATTAGCCAGGAGCAGAAGGAACACGTCATTACACAGGGCTCCCATCCTGACTGAGTGTGTGGACAGGGTTTTTTCATCCTTTACAAACTCAATGATGATGTACAAAGATCTAAAAATTAAATCCAGCAAGCTAACAAAACAAAGCAATGATTATTATTATTATTATTATTAAGAAAATAATTATTTACACTCCAAGTTGAGTCTATTGCTTCACACTGGCTGTCTCCCTGGCGATGCAGCGGGGAAAAAATGTGGTATGGTCATTTGTATTGTGTGTGAAAGCAATGAGAAATGCACACATTGGCTGAAAGAAAATCACTTTTAAACACCCCTTCCAGTCAATAATTGTGTTACTGTTACCTACTCTTGCAAGCATGACTGTGACTATACAGCTAATAATTAATGGGCAAAATGTGTCACTAGTGCACAGCCTTCATATTTTTTCGCATCGTTGAACTAATTGCAGTCTGCTAACTTGTTGTATTTGTGTGCACGCGCACACACACACACACGCGCACACACACACACACAGACACACACACACACACACACACACACACACACAACACACACACACACACACACACACACACACACACACACACACACACACACACACACACACACACACACACACACACACACACCTCGGGAGTACTCAGCTTCAATAGAACATAATTTTCCATCATCAAACCTTGCTTCCTTTCTGATGAGCACAGTGGTCGTTGTGTGGTTGATGGTGGTGACAGCTCAGCAGTGAAGAGGAAGCTACAGATACTCTAAGACCTCACGGCACATTTTGCGTAACTTCAGTTGATGACATTGCTTCCCAAGCATTGTAGTCTTTGAACCAACTGAGCATCACAGTCTTCATCAGTAAAGCCTCCAAAACAACAAGTAACATTGGTCTTCTCCACGTTACATAGTACAAGCGATTAGACAAGTAGGATGCAGATCCCAAAATGTCAAGTTCAGAGAGGGTAGAAAGGGGGATTTGGAGGTCAACAGTGACGAACGCAGCGGCAGCAGGATAGGTACAGAGGAGAGGAATGAGGCTCTGAAGAGTGAGAAGCCTTCAAAGTGTGGTGGCTGCCTGTTACAGCAGCTCCTCTACAGCAAAGTCGCTTCAGCTTCACTGGCTCTTGCAGGGTCCTAGCTCATGGTCCCAATTGCAATGTCGTCGTACAGAGGAAAGGACTGATGGGGACAGAAGAGGGAAAAGTCTTTTTCTCTTTTTCATTGTCTGTAACACAAATGAGTAAAAACACACTGGCACACAAACAGCACCTCCAGCTGACAGTCGTTGGGTGGTGGACTTACCTGTCCAGTCTGCTCTGTGTCAGTAGCGGTGCAGTTGCAATTTTTCCTCTTCCTGAAAAGAGTCAGTCCACCAAGATTACAATGAATGAAAATAAAATTGAAACATGAAAACAGAAGTACAGGGATAGAACCATTCTTTTTAGTCTTACATGATCAACAGGCAGATGAAGGACAGAGCAGCCAGGCTGGCGCAGATAACAATTCTTAAATATGTAGTCTTTGAAAAAGCTGATTTCCCTAGGAGGAAATATGCCAAAGAAATTTTTTTTACAGATTCAGCAATTGTTTGAAAATTAGCTGCATTTTGACCATGTCAAATGATGTTAAATTCAGTGCTCTTATTTTAAACGGCACATCTACCGAAAAAAATGTTACCTTCGCGAGTGATAGGGAGGCTGGTAGAATCTTTTTGACCAAATTGATTCCTGGCCTGACAGTAATATGCTCCAAAATCCTCAGATGTGATGTTAGTGATGGTGTAGCTCTGCCCTGCAGCTTTAGGGGAGTCTATGCTCTCCTTGTACCAGGTGTATTCTGCCGGTGGTTTGGCATCGCTGCTGCAGGTCAGAGTCACTGAACCGCCCTCCGCCATTTCACCAGAGGGACTCCTTGTCAGCGAGGGGGTCTCTGGAGGGTCTGGAAAAAGAAAAAGAAAACACACGTTTTAATAGAAATTCATCATGTTCATAATGAGAAAAGACTAATCAGCTACTGCCCTCGTCGTGTGTCTCAGCTCTACTCACATCCGACGGTCAGAGTCTTTTCAGGAGAACGGAGGTCCTGGTGGTTTCTGACGGAACAAGAGTAGTTCCCTGTGTGCCGCCGTTCTACCGGGTGCAGAACCAGCTTGTTGTTGTGTGCTGTGTGCTCCGGCGGGGTCAGAGGTCGTCCGTTCTGGTACCAGATGAAGGCTGGGTCTTCAGTCAGAGGACAGCTGGTGACGCAGCTCAGTGTCACTCGTCCACCATTTGTCGTTGTGGTGCTGGGTCTCATCTTCACCTTCAGATCTAAAACATTTTTGTTTGTGACAATTTTTTTTGTTTTTGTTCTTTGTTTTGTCATGAATATTTATATTGTTATTAACGATAATAATAATACCATTGATTTATACACCACCTTTTATACATTAAATTCAGCTAAAAGTGTTTCACATAAAAAATGGATAAAAGTAAAAGTAATTAAAACACTTACTTGCAAAGTGAATAAAAGGAAGCTTTAAAGTGCAGTTTGTAGAATTTAAGGAAAGGCCCTCACAGAAATGGGATATAATATTCATAAGTATGTCTTGATTAGTGTATAATCCCATGAAAATGTCCCATGTCTTAGCGTTACCCTAGAAAGATCAGTTTTTATCTACATAGGGAGCGGGTACGCTTCCGCGGAGGCCGCCATGTTGCACCGCCATGTTTCTTCTACAGTAGCCCAGAACGGACAAACCAAACACTGGCTCCAGAGAGGGCCTCCTTCTCCTTTTTCATGAGTTTCGCGTCCACATCTCTCCCACGGAAGCTGCCACGTTGCACCGCCATGGGGAGGGGTGTTCAGTTGGTTACCATCTGCAACCTCACAGCTAGATGCCACTAACTTCTACACACTGCACCTTCAAGTTCTTCAAGTTCAACAGATTCTTCTTCTTCTTTGGGATGCTCCCATTAGGGCTGGCCGCAGCAGATCATCTGGCTCCAACACCTTCTGTTCTGCGCATCCTCCTCCCTGACACCAACCGCCTGCATGTCCTCCCTCACCACATCCATAAAGCTTCTCTTTGGCCATCCTCTTTTCCTCTCGCCTGGCAGCTCCATCCTCAGCATCCTTCTCCCAATGTAACTCCCATATCTCCTACACGTGTCCAAACCATCTCAATCTGGCCTTTCTCACTTTTTCACCAAACTCTCCAACCTGAGCTGTCCCTCCAATTCAAGTTAACTTCAAGTTCAACAGATAATTCAGAGAATTTAAAATGTAAGATTACAAAGAGGCAAGGAACTGCAAATGAAAGAAATAATTAAAAGTGAAAGTGCTTGTAAAGTTTATGCAAGGTTAAATAAATATATTTGTAGTCGTCGTCTCTGTAATATTAATAATAATATTAATCATTAATAATATCTGGGTTTTTTTTCATTGGCGTCACAAAACACAATTAAAATCTGTAGATTTTCTCGGAAGAATTACCTGTTACATTTAACACCACCCCAGGAATACCAGCGTATTTTCCAGACAATGTATTTGTCAGGACTCTGAGTGAATATTCTGCTGAATCTTGCTTTGTCAGGTTTTTGATTTTCAGGATGTGATTGTTCTTGTGATTGTTAAAGTACTCCACACGGTTTATATCATCATCCTCTTGTTTCAGATCTTTAGGCTCCCTTCGTTTACATTCAGTAAACCAGAAAAGAGACTTGACTTCATTGCCGCTGGGAAATGAAAATCTGCTTAAAATGTCTACTGTGGAGCCTTGAAGGAAACAGATTCTCCTGTTGACATAATTTACACTCCAGCATTCCCTTTGAGGAAGACCTGAAAAACAGAGAAGAAGTGGAGTAATTTTTCTGCATTTCAGCAAGTTCCACTCGAGCTGTCAAACGACCGATTGTTCCATACTCACACACTGCAGGAGAGCGAGTTGTTTGGTTCTTTGTGGCGCAGGAGTAACTGTCATGAGAGTTTCTGGGAATGTACAAGTACTGTTCCTCAATTAGGAAGTGTTTGCCTTTATACCAGTTGTAGCTTGGCAGGGTCTTCAGAGTACAACTGGTGCTACAACCCAGTTTCACCTCTGTATATTGCTCCTCAAGCACCTTTACCTCCAGGTCTAAATGAACAGTTAGGAAAAGGTTTCATCCATCTTCTTGTTGGTAATCGATAAATGTTTTACTTGTTTAAAAATATTCACTAAGTAGAGATTGCATTATTATAGAATGATATATATGAACACGAGTAAAAAATGAATGATGAATAACTAACGAATAACTAAGAATTGAAGAACTGAATTCCTGTACCTGTGACCTGAAGACGTATTTCACTGGACACATTCATTTGTGAGCTTCCACAGTAGTATGTGGTTGAGTCACTTTGTCTGAGGTCTTTGAGTGTCAGGGTGGAGTCATCAAAACGGTTTCCATCGACAGAGAGCTCTCTCATGCCGTTCGCTCCATCCCCGTGTTTCGTGTATAATTTTTTATAAGAGCAGGGCAGTTCCACTGTTGAACCCTTTAAGGCACAAATGGTGATATCTTCTCCAAGAACACCTGTTAAATAAGCTGGTATTATTATTATTATTATTATTATTATTATTATTAATAATAATACTAATAATAATAATAATAATAATAACACTTGTTATTTTTATTATTATTATTTCTGTCTGGATAGGTTCCTTCACCTTTTTATTTGCTTTGGGACATTGAGAATATCTATCTATCTATCTATCTATCTATCTATCTATCTATCTATCTATCTATCTATCTATCTATCTATCTATCTATCTATCTGTCTGTCTGTCTGTCTGTCTGTCTTTCTGTCTGTCTGTGTATTCTCATATAGAAACAAAAAACTTCTCAACAGTAACAGTGATCTCATGACCATAAAATATAATATATAAATATGTATTTACTTTCAAGTTATTCTCTCTGCAAATTCTTTGATTTACAGAGATTATTTTTACTGGATAAAACTGGTAAAATTTATTTTTTGACAATAGATATTTAAAATAATTACTTTGTACCTGAGACATGCAGGAGTGAAGCAAGGCAGACGAACCCAGCATCTGAAAGCAGCATGGCTGGAGGTTCTCCCTTTATTCTGTCCGTCTACACCGAGGCTGAATGATGGAAGAGGTGCCTCAACATTATCAGCAACGCTGCATTGAGAACATCTGACCCAAACAAGATGACGTGTAAGTATGAGTTAAACATCACGGTACTTCCAGAGCGGGGATGCAGAGCACGTTGAGGGAGGACAACTTCCTGGTTATAGTCTTACTTGTAATATACAGGCAGCGAAGGCTTTGATAGAGGAACTGCTTCACTTCCTCCATGGACAAGTTACCATTTTGGACTAATAAGAGTCCAGTTTGTGAAAGTTTGGAAAAAAAATAAAAAATAAAAAAATCACAGAAGCTTTGGAAATAGAGGTGGGGCAGAGATTTCCCAGCATGCTTTGTTTATTGTGTGATTTGGGGTTGTCGGAAAAAGGGATGGTTTAATGTGTTCTTAGTTACAGTTATGTTAATTGTTATGCCGTTGTTAGTGTTAGTTAGCCATGTTTCATGTGTTATGATAGATTGTTATTACAATTATGTGTTATGATTGTTGCACCAGGAGTGAGAGTGTGTGCCGTTAGTGACCTGCCTGCCATGATAATAGTGTGGTGGTTAAAATTGCTGAGCACTCTGAGTAATAAAGATCACTGTTACTTGAGAAGTCAAATCTCCTGCTGCTGGCTTTATGGAGCCCTAGCGTGCTACAGTCTTATGTTGGTAAAATGGCGTATTTCTACAAAGCTCACAGATTTTGAGGCCCAGCTTTAAGATGGAGTTCCTGTTAGTGATGAGCACTACCTGTCAGCAGGCAAGAGGAAGTTACAGATATAATGTCAGCGTCTTCAGCTCTTTATTAACTCCTTAAACCACCGTCCCGACACAGCTGTGGTGGTGAATGGGGACTTTATCAGGGCGCACCTTAAAAAAGTTCTGCCTAATTTCTACCAACACATCATGTGTGCCACCAGGGGAGACAGAACTTTGGACCATTGTTACACACTGTACAAGAATCAGATCACACCACGATTTTGTTCTCGTTTACAGGCCTCTGATCGCGTGAGAATTGGTACATTGGGACATGTTCCAATCAAGTTAAAGTGACGTCAGCGAGTTTACGGAAGTAGCGGTGAGCTTTGTGGCCACGTTAGCTGACAGCGTCGTTCCCACGGTGAAATTTTGGATATTTACAAACCATAAGCCGTGGGTTGAGAAATCCATCCGCTGTGCTCTGGATGCTCGCACGGCAAGTTACAATGACAGTCTTGTATCCGGAAATATGGACAACTACAAAGTGGCGTCATACAATCTGCGGGGGGCGGTGAAGGACGCTAAACTGAAGTACAGAGAGACTGTGGAGCTACACATGGAGCAACGGAACACCAGATGCTTGTGGCAGGGGCTGCGTACATAACAAACTATAAGAGCAGCTCCTCCCCAGCCTGAACTCTCTTTATGCGCTGTTTGAGTCTGGCAACGGCACCACTAGCTCACCGGCTAATTGTAATAACACTGCTGGGGATGAGCGCGCACTCTGTTTCTGAGCATGACGTCAGGAAGGCTCTGATGCGGGTGAACACCCTGAAAGCTGCCGACCCAGATGGCAATATCTGGGCGAGTACTGAAGACCTGTGCTAACCAGATAGCCCCGGTGCTCACTACAATATTCAACTTCTCCCTGGCTGAATCAGTGGTCCCGTAGTGCTTCAAGAGGTCCACCGTCATTCCTGTGCGAAGATCGCCTCTCCTGCCTGCCTGAATGACTACCGTCCGGTGGCCCTCACCTCGGTGGTCATGAAGTGTTTCGAGAGGCTGATTAAGGATTATATCTGCGCCTCCCTCCCCCACACCTTGGACCAGTTGCAGTTCGCCTACCAGCAGAACAGATCCACGGATGATGTGGTTTCCCAGGTACTGCACACCACGCTCACGCACCTGGATGGCCAGAAGGGGGCCTATGTGAGAATGCTGTTCATCGATTATAGTTCAGCTTTCAATCCCATAGTCCCCACCAGACTGGCTGTCAAGCTGAAGGAGCTCGAACTGAATACTCCGCTGTGTGCCTGGATCCTGGACTTCCTCACAGCCTGGCCTCAGGTGGTTAGGGTGGGGAAGCACATGTCCAGCTCCCTCACCCTGAACACAGGATCCCCCCAGCGCTGCGTCCTCAGCCCCCTACTGTACTCCCTGTACACACATGACTGTGTGGCCAGGTCCAGCTCCAACACCATCATCAAGTTTGCTGACGACACCGTTGTCGTGGGCCTGATCACTGACGGCGATGAGAAGGCCTACCGCGAGGAGGTGGCTGACCTGTCACTCTGGTGCCAGGACAACAGCCTCCACCTGAGCGTCAGCAAAACTAAGAAGGTGATTGTGGACATTAGGCGTTGATTACAACCGAAGACGCACACGCCCTTGGTGATTAATGGGACTTCTGTCGACAGGGTGAGCAGCTTCAAATATCTGGGAGTCCACATCACAGAGGACTTAACATGGACTGTACAAACAGACACTCTGGTGAGAAAGGCGAGGCAGCGTCTCTACCACCTCAGGCAGCTGAGGAAATTCCGGGTCTTGGTGAGGATCCTCAAGTCCTTCTACTCTGGAGCAGTGGAGAGCATCCTGACAGGCAACACCACTGCCTGGTTTGGGAACTGTACTGCCCAGGACAGGCGGGCCCTGTAGAGGGTGGTGCATACAGCTGATTGTACAACTGGAACTACCCTCCCCTCCCTGCAGGACTTATACACCAGGAGGTGTAGTAGCAGAGCCCGTAGGATCATGAAGGATCCTCATCACCCCAACAACAGACTGTTCCAGCTGCTGCGGTCAGGCAAGCGCCTCCGCAGTCACACAGCAAGAACAGAGACTGAGACGGAGTTTTTTCCCGCAAGCCATAAGAACTGTCAATGCTGACCTCACCAGGGGTCCTCACTGAGCTAAACACATAGGCTCCACTACCTACTGTTCTATATGTAGCATACTGTACCGCATACTGTGTCACGGGTTGTTCGTGATGCCGTATTTCTGCGCTGTATTGTTGTATACTGTGCTGTTTTATCCCAAACACTACCTCACTTTATTCACATGCCACTTTAATGCACATATCTGTATATACATAATTGCCTATTCCATATACATAAGCATATTCCCTCTATCTATTCCATTTTATTTCATTTTATTTTATTGTATTTTATTTTATTCTATATATTTTTATTCTATTCTATAAGTATTCGACTTACTGTATTACGTTTTAGGAGTCAGTTAGTTGGTCTATTAGAAATACATTTTTCCTGGTACATATTGTGTGTTATCACCGGGTGCGTTGCATTACATTTCACTGCATATATGTATGAAAGTATGTATACGTATGTGACGAATAAACCTCTTGAATCTTGAAATCTTGTAAAAAAAGCTGTTGATTGACCTGTCTCTGTCCTGGTCCTTCCAGAACCTCAGCCACCTGCCGCCCTCCTACGAGCTGCCCGTCAAGCCTGACCCAAGTGAATACTCCTCCTCCCTAGAGAGATTAAGTAGGCGGTCCTTCCTGTGCCGCACGGCCTCCACCTCGTCTCGCTCGCTCGCTCAACCGTCTGCCCGGGTGGTGGCCACGCGGGTTGATCTTCGGGAAAAAGGCCGCAAGATTGCGTGTTGTTAATGTCTCCTAGTGACACATGAGCAGAGGTTTCTGCATTTTTTTTCCCAAATGTTCACAGTGGACACACTTGGGAACCTGTTGCCAATAGCAAATATTTTGGATTATTTTTTGGAAATAACTCCACGCTCATAGCACATGGAAACAGGCGGAGAAAATCTGGTGAAAGGGTAGATTCAAAGCAACATTTGAAAGAACATTTTGTTCAAAGAACATTTGAACATATTATCCAAGTTTAGCCGTCGCCCTTTCATTTGACATGAAAATAAATCTGTAAAAAAAAGGTGTCGATAGGTCAAACTCCAAGGTCGTCGATGGATCTTCTTCTTCTTCTATCTTTAGCTGCCGGCAGCTGTAGAGTTTCTTGAACTGATAAAATAATAAATCTGACTTAGAGAATTGATTTGTGCTGAAAAAATAAAAATAAAAAATGGTTCCATGCGTTCCTGGTAAACCTCCTTTGGTCTCATCAGAGGGTACGCTCAAGAGGTGAGGTCATCAGACGGGGGCCAGTAGGGGCCGGAAGCCAACGCTCGCCGGAAATTTTCCCTTGGATCAATGAACTAATCATCATCAAGCACATCATCAAATCAAATGTTCATGTGATCCCAGAGAATTGTGTAATCCACATCTTCCACCAAAACACACATTGTTTACTCTGCTCTATTTGGTAACGGTTGAGTTTCGTATTTTCGACAATGTCTTGCTTCCCCTCCGCGCCGAGAAATAATTCATTTTTTTCGACGGTGGGTGTATTACAAAAACTGAGAAAAATTCCATGTGAAGACATGAGGCACGTTCTGCTCTCTTCAACACAAATAAATGACCTGAGAGAGAGAGAGAGAGAGAGAGAGAGAGAGAGAGAGAGAAAGAGAGAGAGAGAGAGAGAGAGAGAGAGAGAGAGAGAGAGAGAGAGAGAGAGAGAGAGAGAGAGAAGAGAGAGGGGGAGAGAGAGAGAGAAGGAGAGACAGAGAGAGCGCACTACGGCCTCTTTTCCTCGTGAAAAGTGTGTTTCTTTTACTACTTCCACTGCTATTGTGAGAGAGTGATTGTTCTGATGCAGCTCAGTATCGCAGTGTTTGACTCCGCCCTCCTTTAGCCTCATTCACTGGCTGCTCATAACCTGCAAATATGGAAATGAGCAAACACCTTTTCACTGCACTCGTTGTGTGGTTGTTCTTTGTTTTTGTTGTTTTGACATTTTTTCTACCTTATCTTTGCCCCGGGGGATTGGTTTATCATCTCGTTCGCACACACACACTAACACACACACACACACACACACACACACACACATACACACACACACAGAAATAACCACTAGGGCAAATCCTATTGCAGTGCAGAGGTGGTTTTTCAGTTTGAACGGGGACTCGCTTCCCCTAGAGCAGGGGTCGGCAACCTTCAGCATTAAAGGAGCCATTTGGGCGTGATTCCCACCAAATAAAACCCACCTGGAGCCGCAAAACCTATTTGACCGCCATAATGAAGATAACCCCGGATATACAGTATAGTTTTATAACACTTATGCTATGTACTGGAGATGGACTGAAGTTGTTGAGTCAATCGACTTCATCCACTCCAGCCGCAAGGCATGGCTGACCCTCAACAGGCTGACTGGCAGAAAAGCATTACCCCCCAAATGCCCGGAGACAGCAGATGCCATCGCGTCGCTGCTTCTCAAGAATGGCCATTTCTTTGGAGCAGACAAGAATTTCACCCTCCTGACATCACGCGAGGTTTCTACCCTCTCCAGGGCGGCCAGTGCCGATGCCAACCTAACACCGTGATCAACAACTGTCTCAGGACAATAACCGGTTGCCTGAAGCCCACCCCTGTGTCCTACCTGCCAGTCCTTTCAGGAATTGACCCGGCCAGACTTCGACGAGAGGATGCTACCATCAACCTTGCCAGGAAAGCCCAGACACACAGCTGGCTAACTTTGTACCTCAACTCAACATCTCTAACATCTCTAACCTGAGTGACTTTTCCGGTTCCGGTGAGAGCTACCACTTCCGGTTCCGGTGAGGTTGCTGTTATTGCTCCTGCTTTGGTTTTGCTGTTGTTGCTGCTGGTGTTGATGTTGCTACTATTTCTGTTCTGTGGTTGTTTCTGTTGTGATATTACAGTTAGAGGATCATAAGTAGGGTGTGTTTTCGGAGAGAGAGACAAAAGGATCTCCCTCCCGAGGTCTGATTGAAAACTTGACCCGTAATTTAGGGACGCCAATTAAAGGGCCGTGACTGGATTAAGATGAGATGGTGCACACAGTTTAAATTTCTGTTTCCGGTGAGGGCTACCACTTCTGGTTCCGGTGACGTCTTTGCTGAGCTTTACTTCGTTGAGATGAGATGGTACACACTGTTGACTCAATACAGATGAGATTTCTGGTTCCGGTGAGAGCTACCACTCCCGGTCCCGGTGACGTCTTCACTTGTGCGCTGTTGCTGTTGCTGTTTTTGTTGCTGCTGTTGTCTACTGCTGGTATTGTCGTTGCTGGTGTTGTGGTTGCTGCTGCTGCTGCTGGTGCTGTTGTTGGTGCCACTAACCTTATACCTTAACTGGTGTTGTCGTTGCTGCTGCTAACCTTATACCTAAACTTAACTCTCGTTTATCTTATACCTCAACTTAATGCAACCTTAGACTTAACCATCTCTAACCTGACTGACCTTTCCAGTTCCAGTGAGAGCTACCACTTCCGGTTCCGGTGACGTCTTTGCGTATACGTTGCTGCTGTTGTTGTTAATGCTGGTGTCGATGTTGCTGCCGCCGTTGTTGTTGTTTCTGTGGCTGTTGTTGCTGCTGTTGTTGTTTTCTGTTGCTGTTGCTGCCACTGTGGTTGGAGTCGCTTTTATTGTTGTTTTTTGTCTTTGTTGTTGCTTTTGTTGTTGCTGTTGTTTCAGGGGCATTCTTCTGTAATGACCGGCTGACAACTACGTTCTCTCTTTCTTTTTTGTATTTCTTTGTAAAGCGCATTGTGTTGCCCTGGTATGAAATGCGCTCTATTAATAAAGTGTGACTTGACTTGACTTGACTACAACAAGGCGGTACAACAGATGCTCCGCTCAATCCCGGAGGACTTGTCCACTAGTGCATGGCTGGTGGCATCCTGGAAGCAGGAGTGGCGTCGGCTGGGCCATCACGTATGCACGTATGCATTCAGGACCCGGGAGATCGGGTTGAAGGAGACATCTCTGGTAAACGCATAGGCGGTGGGGTCTGCATTATGGTTAACTCTCGCTGGGGTTCGGATATATCAGTACTTTCAAAACACTGCGCTCCGGACCTAGAGCTCTTAACTATAAAAGTCTGTCCCTTCTACCTCCCGCGGGAATTCAGCTCTACTATAATCATGGCAGTCTACCCCCGCAGGCGTATAAAACGTGCGTGTTAGAGGACCTTTACAGAGTAATCAATGGACTGGAGAACGCTCACCCTGAGGCAGCTTCTATTGTTTGTGGCGACTTCAATATGGCTAATATGAGGAAAGTTTTGCCTAAATATCACCAGCATATCAACTTTCCTACCAGGGGTGATCAGACTCTCGACCCTTGTTATTCACAACTACGGGACAGCTGCAAACCCCTCCCTCGCCCTGCCTTTGGTAAGGCAGATCACACCTCCATTCTTCCCCTACCAACCTACAGACAGCGGTTAAAGCAAGGAGAACCGGTTTGTTGAACAGTCCAATGCTGGAGTGAGGAATCCACTGCCACTCTCCAGGACTGTTTCGAAACCATGGGCTGGCAGATGTTCTGTGTTTCAGCTGATGGGGACATCGATGCATACACAGACTCTGGCCCAGCCAACATCTCCAAGTGCAATGATGACGTCGTCCTGAGAGTCAGGGTCAGGACTTTCCCCAACCAGAAGGCCTTGGTTAATGGTGATCTCTGTGCTAACCTCAGAGCACGGTCCTCCGCCTATAGCTCTGGGGACCTGGAGGCCTTGAGGAAGTCCAGATATGACCTTCGGAAAGCCATCAGAAATGCCAAAAGAGCCTACAGGGACAAGCTGGAGTCGGACTACCACAGTTCTGATCCCAGACGCATGTGGTGTGGACTGCGCACCATCACAGACTGTGAAGGGAGAAACAGGAGTGATGCCCAGCCAGCCGCCTCTCTTCCCGATGAGCTCAACACCTTCTACGCACGGTTTGAGGCGAGCAACACCATCCCGGCTGCAAGGCTAGCGGAGGACCAGGATGACTGCACTCTGTTCCTGTCTACAGCTGAGGTGAGGAGAGCTCTTAAAAGAATAAACCCTCGGAAGTCTCCAGGGCCTGATGGCATTCCAGGCCATGTCCTCAGAAAGTGTTCCAAGCGGCTAGTCAGAACCCACATCTGCTCCTCCCTTCCTGACACCCTGGACCCGCTTCAATTTGCATGTCGCCTGAACAGATCTACGGACGACGCCATCGCCCTGGCAGTGCACACCACCCTCTCTCACCTGGACAAGAGCAACACATACGTGAGGATGCTGTTTGAAGATTACAGCTCAGCATTCAACACAATTGTGCCCGCTATGCTTGTTCCCAAGCTTAGGATCCTGGGTCTTAACACCTCCCTCTGTAACTGGCTCCTGGACTTCCTGACGGGCAGACCCCAGGTGGTGAGAATGAAAAAATCTCTCCTCCTCTGCACTGACCCTGAGCACCGGAGCCCACCAGGGCTGCGTACTCAGTCCCCTCCTGTACGCCCTGTTCACACATGACTGTGAGACATCTGTAGACACCTCTGTCAATGAAATGTACATCACCACAACTACATGTACATATCCACCGGCACTCCTTCACTTTATATCTATATCCATATCTTGTCCAATAGACTGACCTATTTCTGTTGGAACTGCTACAATGTTCCTATTATTTTAGTTTCCGTTTTAGGATTATTTTTCTTATTTTCATTTTATGTACATACACAGTGACCTCTTGCCCGTATTTGTAACGACTCTTACTCTTTTTTAATTATTTTATATTCGACTCTTATTTTATAAAAAATTTAATTTCCTCCTTAAAGTTGCCTTGTTATTTTATCTTTTTATGCCCACTGCTCAGTTGTTGCCTGTCATGCCCTGTTCAAACCACCGTCAGAGATCGGCCTCTTCCAAATGGGACCAGAGATGAGGGCGTGGCTGCAAGACACTGAGTTGGACATCTGAGGATGATACACAGAAAGAAGAAGTAAATAGACTGTGTTAACAGAATAAGATACTGTACAATAACAGGTTGCCATTTGGCCTCCATTGTCTGACGGCGTTAACTTTTATTCTTGTGGCTTTTTTTGTGTTTTCTTCCAATCCAACGCTCTAATAAATTTACAAATATTGATCTTTTAGTTGAGTCAAGATTCCACAATAAGTATTCAGTCAACAAATGTCTGCAAAAATATGTTAACCATTGATCTGTCCCATCATCTTTTGTACAATGACTGTTTCTGCATTTGGTTAAATCCATCTCTTCCTATCGTCGACTGGCAGCTTTGTTGTTTTAGGCACTGATCCAGTTTTACTAACTATGTACTTTAAGTCATTTTTCATTTCCCTTTCGCATATATTCTTGCTTTCATTGTTGGTATGGAAGTCCTCTTGTCCTGTGTGTGCCACCATCCTGACACGAGTCAATGTTTTTATATATATTATATATGAATTATATATGATATATTTAAAAAATATACATGAAGTAAACACGCTGTTATCAGGGGGAGGGGATTGCACTGACTGTGCTGTTGTTGCGTTGTGACACTGGTTAACCTTGTTGCATGCGTGCTGAGCTAAAGAAGACAGAGTCTGGCAGGGATTTATACTGTGAACCACTCGTCCCAACGTCTCCACTAAAGCGATGCCTTACTGTGTGGAATCCCATGCACTCATAACCCAAAAATCATGCTTGTGTAACGTGCCTCATGTCTCGGTGTCCGTGCAATACTCCCATAACTTACCAGCAGAGTAGTCCGGGGTATATTGTGCATATGTAACCTCAGAGGGTCTAGAGCAGGGGTTACTAACCTGGGTTATAGGGGTTCGCCCTCTGGTATAGGGGTACCAGAGGGCGATAGGGGTTTGCAAGGTGTTGGGATGATTTGAGGCATACATCTCAAAATAGTCAAATATTGGTTCCAAAATCCACATTTGTGGAGTGTTCGCTGAAATATAAATTGTCATAAATTGTTATGGTGTATTGTATGCCCTAAAAATCTCGCTCTTACTGTCATGAAAATATAACCAATTCAGACTAAAACGACTGCATTTCCAGTCACTTAGTCACTTTACTTTTCTACAACCACTAAACAAGATGTTGTTTAACTCACTTTACAAAGTTGTTTCTTGCACTCCGCCAGACTATATGTAGCATGTCGTCCAACTGTGTTCTGTGTTGCACCGAGGTTCTTTGAGAAACTTTATCTCATTGCACTGTGTACTGTGCATATGGCTGAAATGACAATAAACCCTCTTTCAATCTTGAATCTTGAATGTCTTCAGGGCCTTGCAACATGATCACTGGCAAAATGGCTTTGCACTGGCTTTTTAATTGTTTCAACTTTGACCCCGTTTACTGCTGACCTTTCAAATTCTAATCAATGAGAAAACAGTGTCATTAAAAATACAAATTGAGGAAGGCGAAGAAAAAGGTGAAGTGTCGGTGCAGGGAAAGAATGTAGTCATAAGTTCCAGCTGTCTGATACTGGACACTTGTGGCAGGGATTGCGGACTATTACGGACTATTTGCCTGCTGGTTAGCACGACAGAGGTGAGTTCCACCGACGGAAAGTGGGTGCACAGTCGGCACCTCGGAGCACGATGTGGGAAGGGCCCTGCCGGTCCGGACGGCGTCCCTGGACCCGTTTTCCCGGTGTTCGCCATCGTTTCAGCCTCACCATGGAGATGCATACATACATACATTGAGATGCATCGAGAATCACTGACAGTCGTAATCGTAATCGAATGGAATAGTCAGGACCCACACCTCTACTGATTATGTTTTTGTGACATCGCTTTGCGATAAATTGTTAAATGTAAGTCTTGAGGACATCAGGTATGATGCACAACAGCAGCAGAAATGCATCAGTTCTGGTTAATAAAGTTTGAGCTATTTATTTTCTCTTTTTTGCTTGTGTCAAAAAGCAATCTGCTGGATGAGATCTGCAGTGTTACAGCAGGGATTGGCATAAAACATCGGTAATTTGGTAATTCTAAATTTAAGGATATGATAAGTGAAAAGTACAGATGAACACAATACCTTCACTAGTAATATTGCGTGAGGGGATTGTCCGTTTTGGTGGGGTATACAGTAAGTGTGTGTGTTCAAATCCTTACCGGTTATCTTTTTCAGGTAAAGCTGGTAATTGTTTAAGTATAATTGAAGAGCATTATTTTTAGTTTACTCTGTAAGTAACCCAGACATTGAATATGTTAGCTGTTGATATACAGTATAACACGTAGGAAGTAGGTTAACAGAGAGGGTTTTGTTTCGTACGTGGGAGGGGTGATGGAACGCGTTCGCTTACTAAAAATCACTCAAATAAATGTGAAATACATTGGCTGACTCAATGGTTCTAATTTCAGCATTCCAAAATATTTAGTTTAAACTTGAAAATATTTTGTGAATCAAATAAATGCATTGATGAACATTAACCAACCCGTCTATTCAGTGTTCTATTTCCACAGTTTTAAGTATTTGAACAGGAATCCACTGAACTGCAGCCCAACCTCTGACCAGTGTAGAAGTGATTGTGTCCGATTAGGACGACCTGAGGGTTGAAACCGTTTTGATAGAGTTCAACCTTTAAATCGTACTACTTTTACACACACGGAGCCACTGTAGTGAAACCGCGAAGAAGAACAACCCTTTGCGTCACTCACCTACGTCACTTCCATAAACAGATAGTTTACAGCGCAGCACGGGGGCGTTTCGGTCTCACTTGTCTGTGAAAACCTTCTTCTCCATATTGTTATGGATTACACAAAGTGGGTGGCGGAAGATCTGAATCATATTTCGGACTTTAATCTGACCAGTGCGATCGATCAAAGTCAGTGTTAGCAGCGCGTACTGGACTTCATTTTCCGCGATGAGTCAGTTCTCCGACAGCGACGCGGAGAGCGACAGCGCTGCTGAATCTGTTATTACTCCGGACTCGGAGAACATTTCAAACAGCGGATTTCAAACTTAATGTGACGATGAAACTGAATATTTTCAAGAACCACCGAAGGAGACCAACGATACGTCCGTTGTTGTTACAACGGAAGAAGTTGATGACGTGATGAAGTCCGTTGAGGTTGGTGACAGATTTTAAGATTTCAGATTTTCTGAGACTCATAATTTTGATAGACTACATTTTGTTGTGTTGTCCGTACTTTTAAACTCCAAAATAATTCCACTTTTTTAAAACATGTATATTCTTACTGTTAAATAAAAGCTTTTTTAAAAACAAAATCAGTTGTTTGGTTGAGCTGTTCGTGATTGGCCCATTCAGCAGTATGTTAATTAGCCATGAGGCTTTGTTTGTCCTCCACCTCCATTTGCATTGTGGGAGCTGAATGAACCTGGTGTGGGTAAAACTTTGGAGAAGTTCAAAAATATTTGCTTGATTTGCACAACTGACACCTTGTTTGGAAGCTCTGATTCTCCACTTTCAAATGATGTGGAAAAAAAAAATCTTGAAAACTGCCAAATGACCCTTAAGTCCACGGTGGGTCACATTTCCAAAACCAAGTTTAATTTATAAAAAGTACAACAATTTTAAACCGTGGAGTTAAATATTCCCATTAGATGACATGGGAAAAAACAGTTCACTTACCCAGATGCTGAACAATGTTGAACAAGGCCAATCGATCGTTTCCTTTAAAGTCACCATTCAGGTGAAGATCATTCCTCCAAATTCCATGTGATGTGAAGTCACAATGTGAAACCGTTTTGATAGAGTTCAACATTTAAATCATACTCTGTTTACTTACACACTGAGACATTATTGTGTAGGGGGTGTATATCGACCAAGAAGTAATGCTGACATCACTTCCATAAACAAGACGAGGATTCGGTTTTACTTGTCTACAAAAACTTTCATCACCGCGTTGTTATGGAATATACGAGAAGCAGGTGGCGAAAGAGCAAAATCATATCACGGACCTTAATCTGACCAGTGCGATAGATCCAAGTCAGTGTAAGCAGCGCGTACTGGACTTGATTTTCCGCGATGACAGTCAGTTCTCCGACAGCGATGCTGAATCTGATACCGACATTATCTCGGACTTGGAGAATATTTCAACAGCGGATTTCAACCTGAATGTGACGATGAAACCGAATATTTTCGAGAACCACCGGAGGAGACTGACGATTCGCCCATTGTTGTTACAAGAAGAAGTTGATGACGTGATGAAGTCTGTTGAGGTTGGTGATGCAGATTATGAACAAGTAGAAATGGAAAAGTTCTCAAGTTTACCTGCAAATGCAGCAAGGGGCAAAAAGAAAAAGAAAAGAGGCCCCAAACAGGCTCTAAGAGTGTAGCTGGAGTAGAGTTGGGGTTAGCCCACATAATAACTCCAAGAACTTTGAAGATATTTGGCATACGTACATTAGCGTATTAAATGACACACTGAGGCTGATATACAGAGACCCATAAAATTGATAGACTCTATATTTTGTTGGGTTTTCTGCACTTTTAAACTCCTACATAATTCCACTTGAATAAAACATGTCCACTCTTACTGCTAAATAAAAGCTTTTTTAAAAACACTTGACACATTCCTTTCTGTGCTTCTTCTGTAGTATGTTTTTGAGTCACTTTGTCTGAGGTCTTTGAGTGTCAGGGTGGAGTCATCAAAACGGTTGAACCCTTTTAGGCACAAATGGTGAGAACGCCTGTTAGATAAGTTGGTATTATTATTATTATTAGTAGTAGTAGTAGTAGTAGTAATTATAATAATAAAAATAATAATAATAATAATAATATATTATTATTATATAATCAATATATAATTTTTCTTCTTCTTCTTCTTCTTCTAACCCTAACCCTAACCCTTTTTATTTGCTTTTGGACATTGAGAATATCTATCTACATATCTATCCATCCATCTATCTGTGTATTCTCATATGGAATCAAAAAACTACTCAGCGGAAACAGCAATCTCATGACCATTAAATATAATATATGTATATATTTACTTTAAAGTTATTTTCTCTGAAAAAGAAACAACTTTGATTTACAGTTATTATTACTGGATAAAACTGGTAAGATGTCTTTTTTGTCAATAAATAAATAAATAAATAAATAAATAAATAAATAAATAAATAAATGAACGAATAAACGAATAAATAAATAAATAAATAAATAAATAAATAATTTGTACCCGAGACCTGCAGGAGTGAAGCAAGGCAGACGAACCCAGCATCTGAAAGCAGCATGGCTGGAGGTTCTCCCTTTATTCTGACCGTCTACACCGAGGCTGAATGATGGAAGAAGTGCCTCAACATTCTCAGCAACGCTGCATTGAGAACATCTGACCCAAACAAGATGACATGTAAGTATGAGTTAAACATCACGGTACTTCCAGAGCGGGGATGCAGAGCACGTTGAGGGAGGACAACTTCCTGGTTATAGTCTTACTTATAATATACAGGCAGCGACGGCTTTGATAGAGGAATTGCTTCACTTCTCCATAATGATGATGGCTGTCATCATCATTATCATCATTCGTATCATCTTTCTTTAAAAGTAAAAAAGGGTTTCCTAAGCTTTTGCATTGGACATTTTTAATGGGAGTTAATAAGTGCCATAATGTTTTGAATTTTTAAAGCTGTTTAGTGACAAATATTGTCCCACGACATGAACAGTGAATGAATACCACCTCCTGCAATGTGTTGCCATTTGCACAAACCCAAATAAATTAAAAAATATAGATGAAAGTGCCACAAAAAAACATTTACACAAGACAATTTACAATCCTTAGCTATCTGCCGTGTGTTCAAATATATACAGGCAGTGTTTATAGTAGATTGCAGCGACTAACTGATTACTAATGACAGGACATGTATCGAAAACGTATTGCCCTGTGGCAGTTTCGCCAACCACATGCTATCCAAGTGACATTTTCAGGGACCTCCAGCACAGAGACACAGACGAATGGGTTTCAGACACAATTTATTGTGGAGAGTGGGCTAGGTGGAATAAGCCCAGCAGCAGATGGACGTGTTATGACAAGGGCTCCTCTCCAGGTGTGGCTGCTCAAACCACACCATCCCCACATTCTCTTTTACAAGGCATGGACAGTATCCACTCAACCACAGTGTTATGAATGGATTTTATTTTAAGCCTTATTTCATTTAATCTGGTTATATAATGGATGTGTGGTGATTTGAAATAAAATACATCTGTGGGAGATCCTACCACATTTTGCAGACATCAAATGTAGGCTATATTTCACAATCTGATGCTAGAAATATTTTGTACACAGATGAAGGTTCATTTCAACAGCCATTTCTGATTTAAAAAAAAAAAAAACCTTCCTGGCCTCATTTTGGTGTGGGGGGTATGTGGTGTGGGGATGGTCTGGTTGACCAGCCACACCTGACCTTGATCTAGGTGATTGGGTCAAAGGGGCTGCATGCCTGTTGCTGAGTTAATAAATTCGGACCAAAATTCAATGCAAAAATATACAATAGCAGTATACGGGTTACCAAGGATAGCCGGGTCCAAGCAATCCAGCCTGATTCAATCAAATCAGAGATCAATATAAGCACTGTATGGTTGGGATACTGGCTTAGGGTTTGGAACATTACATTACATTATTGATCAGACACTTTTGTCCAAAGCGATTTACAATATGTACATTTGTCGGTATCAAACCAGCTGTTTGTCACAGTCACAGCTAAACACCTAACCATAAAATAATCTATGTCTGTCTGTCTGTCTGTCTGTCTGTATGGTTGTCCTTCATTTATCTCGACAACCGTTCATCTGAACGATTTCACGCTTGGTTGGTGTACTGCTGAGGACCCAATGACGTGCAGTGTTGAATTTGGTGCAAATTGGACACGCAACACAATATTAATAAACTTTGAATATGCAAACGAACAGCAAGCCGCTCAGCTCTGCAGCAGCGGGGTGGGGCTTCAGGGCTCTGCGACTGAGTCATTAACATCCCCAGTGCAGCCCTTTCTGAACAGTGCAACCTGTTCCTTTGAACGGGTCTACACTTCTCTGAAATCAAGCAGTACTCGTAGAGTTCTACCACCAGGGAGTCTCATTCCATCAATATTCCAAACATTATGGCATTTATTTTCTATCCTATCCTTTCCCTTTTTTATGTAGAAACTGTAAAAACTTGTGACAGAAAGTAATCTTGCTTCAAATTTGAAACTTAACACGGTTCAGAGGTCCAGTCAGCTTAAGATCACGTAGATGTTCATTGGAACATGCATTTTGACACTCTGTTGTAAGGCACAGCTTTAAACTGGAGTTCCTGTCATTGATGAGCACTGCAGTCCATGGTTAATTTAGTAACTTGATATGAGGTAAGAGGAAGTTGAAAATGTGTTATATATTTATCATTTAGCTGATCTCAGTGAGGTGCAACCTTTGAGAGCCAACCAGTTCATAGCAATATAATTATATTTTAATATATGAAACATTAGTATTTTATATTTTCATATTACATATGTATTTTCTACATTTTGAATTTTATTCTCATATATAATTTAGAAAAGTTTATTTGAAATTATTATTTAATAACATATGTGTGTGTGTGTGTGTGTGTGTGTGTGTGTGTGTGTGTGTGTGTGTGTGTGTGTGTGTGTGTGTTATTAAATAATGGTGGATTGCTCTGGCCGGTGTGTGCTGAGATAACAGACCTGATGTCACAGCAACATAGTGACACACACCATTAACCTTGACCACAAGCAGGTACAATACACCTCATATCAGCATTGTATTGTAAGTAATAACATTCGAAAGGAAAGCTTTTATTGTGGTGTTATTCTTCTGCTTTTTCTAAAGTTGGCCAAGCTTTGTTCCTGTTTCAAGGCCCACCACAGCCCCAGACAGAAGTGTTACCATATAACTGACTCCTCCGTGATGACGTCGCATTTGCCAGAAGGACAGAAATAATGTCTTCAAGGAAATCGTCCCGAAACAAAGCATTTACATACTAAATCACCAAAATGTTCATGTTTTCTGTGTTGTAACGTCTTTGTAGGCGTACCCAGTGAGACAATTTATAATAATTTTCATATTTTTCGAATTTTCAAAAACAGATAGATACGGACAATATTTAAAAATCTAAAAATGTGACGCAGCGGGCAGGCGTCCCAAAATTTTTATCCCACTCAAATTAGCTTAGAACACATACACTCACACACCAATCCTACTCAGAACAACACTCCACCAGACCAGGGTCTGCGGGGCAGGAGGGGTGCGAGTGATTCGGGTTCGACATGCCTGAAGGACTCGCACCCCCAACCCTGCAATTTTAACTGCTATTACCATCGAGGTGCCCCGCGCTGAGCACACGCTGCCACATGTAGGGGCACTTGGCGCTCACGCCCGGTGGGGTGTCTGGTCGGCTGCGGTGGGGCCAGCCCCTGCACGGGCCGTAGGTGGGCATGGGAGCCCAGCCGACTCGCCCGCAGGGTGAAGGCTCGGGCGGGGTGTCGGTCTGTCGCTGCGGGGCCGGCATCCGTGCCTGCGATCCGTGCCTTGCGCCTGCAGCCCGGGTTCTGTGGCGGCGGCTGCGTCTTGTGCCTTCACCTGGAGGTTGGTTGTATGTGTGCGCCCCTGGGGTGTGAGGTCTCCTCGTGCTCCCTGGGACTGGGTAATGCTCCTCGGGGCTGGGCGTGGGGGTTGCTCCACGGACCTCTGGCTTCTCTGGGGGCCGGGGGGTCTTCTCTGGCTGCAGGGCAGGGTACTCGGGGCTTTCCTGCTGCCGTAGGGTGTCTACAGGCTGCGGAGTTCGGGGGGGCTTCAGGGCTCCTTCCACTGCTTGGAGGCGCCATGACATAATACCGACCTTCTAGTTCAAGTTCAAGTTCAAGAGATTATTTGTCACATACATACATACACATACGGTTGTACATATATGCAGTGAAACGTCATGACACCCGGTGATTACGCACAAGCTCTATAAGCTCAAAAAATACTCTAATGTGCGCAGGCGGTGCTCGCGCAGTCGGCTGCAAGGGGCGGCGCCACAATCGCGATTCTGGGTTCTATAATAATATAATAGAATTAATTGTCTGTGTTGTATTAAATATACATCTAAATCCTCCTAAATGAAACTATACCATAACTTACCTCCAGTACTTACCTCACAGAGTAGAAATCCTCTAATAAACACCCCACTAGCTGAGGGATGTTTATTGTCTTCACCATGATGTTTTGAACAACTGCTGCAAATTCCGCAAATGTGTTCACCCTCCTCTTTCTGAACAGCTTGATAAGTCCAAAGCGTGGGCCTTCCTGATAGTGTGGCCTACTATCAGGAAGTGTAGATCCATACGATGGTGCAGCACACCAGTACCAATGGGGATAAGTCATTTACACTCACCGGTGGACATCTTATACACACACACACACACACACACACACACACACACACACACACACACATACACATACAGGCGGTCCCATCACCCACGCACACACACACACAGGACCACACCTGCTTGGAGTGCACCCAGCACCTTCCTGGTTGCATTCCTTTCCTTTCCTCCCTCATTTACTGCCATAACTATGACAGGAAGAGGCCATGTGACCAGTTGTAGTTCCAGTTTTCCTGGACATAAATAATTGTTTTTCAATACATGTCATCCAATGTTTATGTTTTTGTGTAAATGTTGTTTGTTTCTATGTTTATTTGTCTCACCGTGGTCATTCTCCCCCTCTTGGAGTAGTGATCAGTTGCTTATAGACTCAAACATGATAAATAGTTCTCCAGAGTGGGGGGTTGGTGGTGGTTCTCCATAACCAAAAACTGTGCTCTTGTCATCTTACAGGTCATCCACAGGACAGAGTTATCGCAGCAGTTATTGATGATTTAAGAATTAATAAAGAGTTGCATTGCAGGTTGAGAACTTGAACTCCACTTGCAGACTAACTCTGCCCTGGATGCAATGGTATACAAATACTGTGTGTTGTATGCCCAGCATGCTGACAGCACAGGGAGAAGAAAAAAAAAAATCGAAAAATGTAAGCTATATTCAGGGAAATGGTCAGGGTTTATGTAAAATACACAGTACATGCTGCATATTACACTGGATAAAACTTGATTTGGTCAGGCCCCTTAGGGGCCAACTTATTGAGCAGCTCATAGTTTTGGAGTTGTAGTTGGAGGTGTGTAGTAGAGTTGAGTTGTGGATGTGGGGACCCATGTAAAGCAGGATGGTGATTACTGTCAGCTTCAGGTTTAGGTTACTTTACTTATACCCATACCTGTAGGTAGACTTACTTTGCAGTTGAGAGTTCAGGCCTCCATTATAAAGAAACATCTGAAACATAGACAAGGCAATAAAGTGCTCAAATTGGGCTTTTAAATAAAATAGACAAAGTTAAGAGCCACTGGAATAAATTAAGTAAAACTGTTTTTTAAACAAGTTACATTTTTGTTAAACTGAGCAATGGCTGCAGGAACAAAGCTTTGTTCTCCACCTTGGGACTCTAAACCTCTGACCAGAAAGACAGAGCTGCAACTCGCTGTGCAAAGTCGTCATATAAAATCAAGCTCACTATCCTCAGCATCGGTCTGATGTACAGGGACTCTGGAATAAGCTGTGACAGTCAGTTTTCTCGACCATTTTACAACATGATTTTAAGAGTTCCTGTTTTTAAAGACGGACCTCCAAACCATGACAAAAAAAGAAAAAAGAAAAAAAGGTCAAATTGATTCAATAATAGCATTTTAAAACAGAAGTGTCAAGATTTTGTCAATGTTAAAAAATACTTTCCTCAAGCAAAACAAGCGCCGAAGACCTTTTGTGCACACAGCTTCACAGTTTTCTTCCAGGTTCAGTTTTCAGTCAATAATTGTTCCGAGGTATTTGTAAGAATGCACACATTCCACTGTCTGACCCCTGGATGTGGCTTCATGCGTGTGTTTAAAAAGGTGATTGTGGCATTCTCTACTCCTCTGTGCAACCTACTGTACAGGCAAAGTGCATCAGATCAAGTGCATGTTCAGTTTTCCTTAGAATTTCTGCCCTCACCAGTTTTTCAAAGGTTTTCATTAAAACCAATGAGAGAGCAACCGTTCTCAAGTTATTAATACATTTTGGGCAGCTAAATCTGGGAAAGGGAACGACCACATGTTGTCAGGTCCCTGACTCTCCCTGACGCCTTTTCAACATCTCTTTGGTTTATGGCAAAATGCTGATTGTCTTCCAGTTTGTGTCTCAGCTCCTCAATCTCATTACTGGAATCCTATGGAGGAATCATATCGGTCAATTGTCAGGATCCTCCCCTGCCTTGATTCCCTGTCCGTCTGTCTCTGGCTCCCTTTGTCCCTCTCGAGCTTCCTGTCTGTCTGTCTGTCAGGCGTCACATCCCCATCACTGCACACCTGTCCCCAGTTAGTAATCCCACCACCTGTCTTCACCTTCCTCGTCACTCCTTTTGAATTTAACTTGGTCCCATTCACTCTGTCGGTGTCGGATTGTCGCATGTGTTCTCATGCATTTTCTAGCGTTTAGGTTCCGGCATGTTTCCCTGGGAGTGTGCCCCGAACTCTCGGTTACTGATTCCCTGCCGGCCCCCTGGGCCCCTATTCCGTTCCTTAGTCCCTGCCTTCCTGGTCACAGGTGCCTGCCTGTCCTGATCCTCCTTCTGTTGCGTTTGGGTTCATATGAGCTCATCCCTAACACCTATCAAAATTATTAAGGGCAAAAGCAAGCTCAGTATCTGAAATGAAGCCATGTATGCAGTTAAAATTGCATGGTGTGGGGGTGTAGTCATTCATGCATGTTGAACCTTATCCACTTGCACCCCTCCTGCCCCGCAGACCCTGATCTGGTGGAGTGCTGTTTGAGTTAGAAGTTATTATGACATTCTTTATGACATGAGTTTCTCTGATACCATACATCGATCTCTCGATGCCGATCTCTCAGACAGATGAAACATTTCCTCCCTGTGATGTAAGTTCTGAACCAGTTCAGGACATTCAGAAATTATATTTAATAGTATCCATGGACAGTAGGTACTACTGTCCATGGATCCTTGCCAGCACCCACCGTTTAAATCTATTGGAGAGGAAATTGTTGCTGATGTGTGGTAGTTTTGGTGGTTGCATTGACTTTTCCACACAGCCTCTGACTGGCATCTTTCTTTGGTGGTAAAACTAGTCTGACATCCTCTGTTACTGTAAACATCAATAACAAAGGAGACAGTTTTCACAATTCAGTTTCAAATATAGAAAGGAGGCCAAAAATAAACAAATATGAAAAACCAGCCTTTTATTACTCTTAGCAGTGGTGTAAGTACCGACGGTCCAACTGGCGCAGAAGCGCCGGGGCCCATCCCATCGGCGCACCAGGGATTGGTGCCTGCAATAGGGGCGGCTTCCATCTGTGCATTCCCGTGATAATATTGAAAAAGAAACAACCTGTGTTTTTAATTTTAGATGGAGGCTATTTTATTTTACTCCGTTCCATATTGAGCGAAACAAAAGAAGCCCGTCCCCGTCGACAGATTGCCTAGAGCCGCAAAATCACTTTTTATATTTACACCAGGGCCTATCACCAGCATGTTACGCCACTGACACCACCGAGTCACTCAAAAAATATTTCTAAAGACAGAAAAACACTACTACGCTGAAACCCACAACAAATATGAAAATTCAGTCAAATGCAGCTTTAAATTAATGGTCTCTTTAGTTTCCCATTTGGGAGCTATTATTAATCCTATCAATTTCTAAAACTATATTGTGGCAAGAGGTTTTGGTGGCATCTGCAGGGGGAGAGAGCCAGCACTGGCAACATAAAGAAGTGTGCAGTGTGACATGTGACAGCACTACAACACATGCATATACAGGTACATCTCATAAAATTTGAATATCATGAAAAAGTTCAATATTTTTTTGTCACTCATTTCAGAAAGTGAAACCAATATATTATATCGATTCATTACACAGAGTGAAATATTTCAAGCCTTTATTTCTTGAAATTTTGATGATTGTGGCTACAGATAATGAAAACCCCAAATTCAGTGCCTCAGAAAATTAGAATATTACATAAGATCAATAAAAACAAAAGAATATTTTAAGCAGAAATGTCAGGCTTCTGAAAAGTATGTTCATTTCTATGCACTCAATACTTGGTTGGGCCTCCTTTTGCATGAATTACTGCATCAATGCGGCGTGGCATGGAGGCGATCAGCCTGTCGCACTCTTCAGGTGTAATGGAAGCCCAGGTTGCTTTGATAGCAGCCTTCAGGTCATCTGCGTTGTTAGGTCTGGTGTCTCTCATCTTCCTCTTGACGATACCCCATAGAATCTCTATGGGGTTCAGATCAAGCGAGTTTGCTGGCCAATCAAGCACAGTAACACCATGGTCATTGAACCAGCTTTTAGTACCTTTGGCATTGTGGGCGGGTGCCAAGTCCTGCTGGAAAATGAAATCAGCATCTCCATAAAGCTTGTCAGCAGAAGGAAGCATGCGTGCTCTAAGTGCTCTAAAATGTCCTGGTAGATGACTGTGTTGACTGTGGACTTCAGAAAACACAGTGGACCAACACCAGCAGATGACATGGCAGCCCAAATCACTGACTGTGGAAACTTCACACTGAACTTCAAGCAACGTGGATTCTGTGCCTCTCCACTTTTCCTCCAGACTCTGGGACCTTGATTTCCAAATGACATGCAAATTTTACTTTTATCTGAAAAGAGGACTTTGGACCACTGAGCAACAGTCCAGTTACGTGTAACGTGTAACGAGGAATGCGACATTTGTAGCCCATGCTTAGGATTCGTCTGTGCGTAGTGGCTCTTGATGCATTGACTCCAGCCTCAGTCCACTCTTTGTGAAGCTCCCCCAAATTATTGATTGGATTTTGCTTGACAATCCTCTCAAGGCTGCGGTTATCCCTTTTGCTGGTGCACCTTTTCATACCACACTTTTTCCTTCCACTCAACTTTTTATGCTTGGGTACAGCACTCTGTGAACAACCAGCTTCTTTGGCAATGACCTTTTGTGGCTTAGCCTCCTTGTGGAGAGTGTCAATGACTGTCTTCTGGACATCTGTCAAGTCAGCAGTCTTCCCCATGATTGTGTAGCCTACTGACCCAGACTGAGAGAGCATTTCAAGGCTCAGGAAACCTTTGCAGGTGTTTTGAGTACATTAGCTGATTAGGGTGTGACACCATGACTTTCCAATATTGTACTTTTTCACAATATTCTAATTTTCTGAGACACTGAATTTTGGGTTTTCATTATCTATAGCCACAATTATCAACATTTCAAGAAATAAAGGCTTGAAATATTTCACTCTATGTTTAATGAATCTATATAATACTTCACTTTCTGAAATGAGTGACAAAATAATGAACTTCTTCATGATATTCAAATTTTACAAGATGTAGCTGTATATACACACACGTGCTTTTTTTGGGTGGTGGCCAGGGAAATGTGGCCTCTGCATTTCTCCCATCCTGGCTTGTCCTTCCTCTGGGGCAATGGTGATGTGTGCATGTTGTTGGTGGGGATACTTACTGTTAGATGGAGGAAACCCCATGTGAGCACAGGGAGAACAAGCAAACTCCACACAGAAAGGCTCCTATTTGGAAGATAACCCCGGGTGCTGCCGCACTGCTGTGAGGCAGCAGTGCAATGCACTGCACCACTGTGCCACTAGTGGACCCACCTGCTGAAGACGCTGAGATTATATCTGTAACATCCTCTTGCCTGCTGCCAGGTAGTGCTCATTGCTGACAGGAACTCCATCTTAAAGCTGAGACTCAAAATCTGCTTCTGTGAATCACCAAATTCTCTGAGGTTACATTGCTTCATCAGGGTTTTTTTTTTTATTCAAACTTCCACAAACTGGACTCTTACTGGTCCAATATGTTTGACATGGAGGAAGTCGAGCAGTTCCTTAAAGCAGTCGCTGCCTGTATATTATAAGTAAGACTATAACCAGGAAACTGTCCTCCCTCAACGTGCTCTGCATCCCCGCTCTGTAAGTACCGTGATGTTTAACTCATACTTACATGTCATCTTGTTTGGGTCAGATGTTCTCAATCCAGCGTTGCTGATAATGTTGAGGCACTTCTTCCATCATTCAGCCTCGGTGTAGACGGACAGAATAAAGGGAGAACCTCCAGCCATGCTGCTTTCAGATGCTGGGTTCGTCTGCCTTGCTTCACTCCTGCATGTCTCAGGTACAAAGTAATTATTTTAAATATCTATTGTCAAAAAATACATTTTACCAGTTTTATCCAGTAAAAATAATCTCTGTAAATCAAAGAATTTGCAGAGAGAATAACTTGAAAGTAAATACATATTTATATATTATATTTTATGGTCATGAGATCACTGTTACTGTTGAGAAGTTTTTTGTTTCTATATGAGAATACACAGACAGACAGAAAGACAGACAGACAGACAGACAGACAGACAGATAGATAGATAGATAGATAGATAGATAGATAGATAGATAGATAGATATTCTCAATGTCCCAAAGCAAATAAAAAGGTGAAGGAACCTATCCAGACAGAAATAATAATAATAAAAATAACAAGTGTTATTATTATTATTATTATTATTAGTATTATTATTATTAATAATAATAATAATAATAATAATAATAATAATAATACCAGCTTATTTAACAGGTGTTCTTGGAGAAGATATCACCATTTGTGCCGTAAAGGGTTCAACAGTGGAACTGCCCTGCTCTTATAAAAAATTATACACGAAACACGGGGATGGAGCGAACGGCATGAGAGAGCTCTCTGTCGATGGAAACCGTTTTGATGACTCCACCCTGACACTCAAAGACCTCAGACAAAGTGACTCAACCACATACTACTGTGGAAGCTCACAAATGAATGTGTCCAGTGAAATTCGTCTTCAGGTCACAGGTACAGGAATTCAGTTCTTCAATTCTTAGTTATTCGTTAGTTATTCATCATTCATTTTTTACTTGTGTTCATATATATCATTCTATAATAATGCAATCTCTACTTAGTGAATATTTTTAAACAAGTAAAACATTTATCGATTACCAACAAGAAGATGGATGAAACCTTTTCCTAACTGTTCATTTAGACCTGGAGGTAAAGGTGCTTGAGGTGCTGAATACAGAGGTGAAACTGGGTTGTAGCACCAGTTGTACTCTGAAGACCCTGCCCAGCTACAACTGGTATAAAGGCAAACACTTCCTACGTGAGGAACAGTACTTGTACATTCGCAGAAACTCTGATGACAGTTACTCCTGCGCCACAAAGAACCAAACAACTCGCTCTCCTGCAGTGTGTGAGTATGGAACAATCGGTCGTTTGACAGCTCGAGTGGAACTTGCTGAAATGCAGAAAAATTACTCCACTTCTTCTCTGTTTTTCAGGTCTTCCTCAAAGGGAATGCTGGAGTGTAAATTATGTCAACAGGAGAATCTGTTTCCTTCAAGGCTCCACAGTAGACATTTTAAGCAGATTTTCATTTCCCAGCGGCAATGAAGTCAAGTCTCTTTTCTGGTTTACTGAATGGAAAGGAAGGGAGCCTAAAGATCTGAAACAAGAGGATGATGATATAAACCGTGTGGAGTACTTTAACAATCACAAGAACAATCACATCCTGAAAATCAAAAACCTGACAAAGCAAGATTCAGCAGAATATTCACTCAGAGTCCTGACAAATACATTGTCTGGAAAATACGCTGGTATTCCTGGGGTGGTGTTAAATGTAACAGGTAATTCTTCCGAGAAAATCTACAGAATTGTGTTTTGTGACGCCAATGAAAAAAACCCCAGATATTATTAATGATTAATATTATTATTAATATTACAGAGACGACGACTACAAATATATTTATTTAACCTTGCATAAACTTTACAAGCACTTTCACTTTTAATTATTTCTTTCATTTGCAGTTCCTTGCCTCTTTGTAATCTTACATTTTAAATTCTCTGAATTATCTGTTGAACTTGAAGTTAACTTGAATTGGAGGGACAGCTCAGGTTGGAGAGTTTGGTGAAAAAGTGAGAAAGGCCAGATTGAGATGGTTTGGACACGTGTAGGAGATATGGGAGTTACATTGGGAGAAGGATGCTGAGGATGGAGCTGCCAGGCGAGAGGAAAAGAGGAAGGCCAAAGAGAAGCTTTATGGATGTGGTGAGGGAGGACATGCAGGCGGTTGGTGTCAGGGAGGAGGATGCGCAGAACAGAAGGTGTTGGAGCCAGATGATCTGCTGCGGCCAGCCCTAATGGGAGCATCCCAAAGAAGAAGAAGAATCTGTTGAACTTGAAGAACTTGAAGGTGCAGTGTGTAGAAGTTAGTGGCATCTAGCTGTGAGGTTGCAGATGGTAACAAACTGAACACCCCTCCCCATGGCGGTGCAACGTGGCAGCTTCCGTGGGAGAGATGTGGACGCGAAACTCATGAAAAAGGAGAAGGAGGCCCTCTCTGGAGCCAGTGTTTGGTTTGTCCGTTCTGGGCTACTGTAGAAGAAACATGGCGGTGCAACATGGCGGCCTCCGCGGAAGCGTACCCGCTCCCTATGTAGATAAAAACTGATCTTTCTAGGGTAACGCTAAGACATGGGACATTTTCATGGGATTATACACTAATCAAGACATACTTATGAATATTATATCCCATTTCTGTGAGGGCCTTTCCTTAAATTCTACAAACTGCACTTTAAAGCTTCCTTTTATTCACTTTGCAAGTAAGTGTTTTAATTACTTTTACTTTTATCCATTTTTTATGTGAAACACTTTTAGCTGAATTTAATGTATAAAAGGTGGTGTATAAATCAATGGTATTATTATTATCGTTAATAACAATATAAATATTCATGACAAAACAAAGAACAAAAACAAAAAAAATTGTCACAAACAAAAATGTTTTAGATCTGAAGGTGAAGATGAGACCCAGCACCACAACGACAAATGGTGGACGAGTGACACTGAGCTGCGTCACCAGCTGTCCTCTGACTGAAGACCCAGCCTTCATCTGGTACCAGAACGGACGACCTCTGACCCCGCCGGAGCACACAGCACACAACAACAAGCTGGTTCTGCACCCGGTAGAACGGCGGCACACAGGGAACTACTCTTGTTCCGTCAGAAACCACCAGGACCTCCGTTCTCCTGAAAAGACTCTGACCGTCGGATGTGAGTAGAGCTGAGACACACGACGAGGGCAGTAGCTGATTAGTCTTTTCTCATTATGAACATGATGAATTTCTATTAAAACGTGTGTTTTCTTTTTCTTTTTCCAGACCCTCCAGAGACCCCCTCGCTGACAAGGAGTCCCTCTGGTGAAATGGCGGAGGGCGGTTCAGTGACTCTGACCTGCAGCAGCGATGCCAAACCACCGGCAGAATACACCTGGTACAAGGAGAGCATAGACTCCCCTAAAGCTGCAGGGCAGAGCTACACCATCACTAACATCACATCTGAGGATTTTGGAGCATATTACTGTCAGGCCAGGAATCAATTTGGTCAAAAAAATTCTACCAGCCTCCCTATCACTCGCGAAGGTAACATTTCATCGGTAGATGTGCCGTTTAAAACAAGAGCACTGGATTTAACATCATTTGACATGGTCAAACAATTGCTGAATATGTAATTTTTTCCATTTGCATATTTTGTCTCCTAGGGAAATCAGCTTCCATAAAAAGTACAGTTCTAGGAGTTGTCATCTTGCTCAGCCTGGCTGCTCTGTTCTTCATCTGCTGGTTCATCATGTAAGACAGAGATGATCTATCTCTGCACTTCTGTTTTAATGATATCTATTCCAAATGCCTGAGTCCCTTTTTCTCTTTCCAGGAAGAGGAAGAATCGCAACTGCACTGCGAAAGACACAGAGCAGACTGGACAGGTGCAGTGTGTGTGTTTTCTCATGTGTGTTGGAAGGCCGCTCCTCAGGTTTCGGTGGCCCTGAAGGAGAAATGCGTGGCCCCATAACCAGAAGTGGAAAATCCGGGTGCAGAAATCAAGATTCCGCTCTTTTGAGCCAACCCTGTGGACACAGAGGTTCAGCTGATGTGCGGAATCACCTGATCAGCGCATGGCTGGAGCAGACACATGGCGGGACTTTGACCTTCTGAACATGGAGTTATCCACCTCTGTCCAAAAACACACATAGTAGTCACAGCGGACTGGATTAACTAGTTTCCTCCTTCTGTTCCATGAAAATCAAACATGACGTGTTGATTTGGGTTGAGTTAGTGAGTTTTGTCGGTTCGTGTAGAACTCTTAACTAGCTGGCTAGTTGAAGTATTGGCCCACTTCAGTTGTTAGTCCACAGCAATAGAACTTATTTAGCTCGGAAGTGGGAACTACCGACACAAAATGACCGATTTCTGATGCAGTGGAACACAGCATTAGAACCTGCAAGGACCGAGGACATGCGTGGCGCTAAACTAGAACATAAACTGTTTATTCCTGTGGAGGAATGACGGTCTGTTTTTTCTCCGCCCGCCAGGCCTTCACTGGTCCCGTGTATGACAACATCGCGGCTGGGACCGGGAGCTCAGTCCCTGCAGGACCCACAGAGCAGCAGGATGACCTGAACTACGTCAGCATCCGCTTCCCTCGCCCCAAGGACCAGGATGTCCGTCTCCACTCCGCCGTCCAACCAGATCAGACACAGAGACAGGAGGACGACACCCAGTATGCGGTGGTCAACTTCAACAGAAGCCAGGCTGCTGGGTAAGGATTTTGAATGCGGATTGCGAGTACATTGAAACGTTCAAGTCGTACCAGACATTGTTGTGTTTTTTTTGTTAGAACCGCGCTACAAATGTTGACATCCTTCCTGCACAGAATCACTGAGTTGTGGTTCTTGCTCCGTTCCCCTTGTAGGGCCAGCGACCAGGCAGGGGCCGACCTCTCCGAGTTGTACAGCACAGTCAATAAAAACCACAACCCACACTGACACTGTGCAGCGCAACACAACCCTCAAAAACACGTTTTGCCCCAATCCTCTGTCACTTTACACCCTCTCTTTAGCAACAGATTCCCCTCTTGGCTATTTGCGACGTTTTATTTTGAGTACCCTAACCCTGTGTGTATATGCATTTTTATTCAGTATTTTCACATTTGTCTGATAAGTCTTGAGATAAGTCGTGGATTAATATGCATCTGACTTACTCCTTATAAAAATGAATTGAATGATACTAATACTATTGTACTGTGTATATGAAGGAGCTGCAGTGAGCTTCCTCTTAACTGCCAAGCTATCACCACCATCAACCACACACTGACCACTGTGTTCATCACCCAGTTTCACAGCACAGTCATCATGACAAATTGAACTTGAATTTGATGCAAGGTGATTAGGTATTGTATCACTCTCAATGAGGTTATTTTGTTGAATACATTGACACAAAATATTGATTTAGCTACGAACAATAGTCCACATCAACACAGCTGCGCACACATGGACAACTCTTCACCGTACATGTGACTTATAATAATAATTAATTAATAAAATTTCCTTTGTGGCTTTTCAGGATACTCAGACACTTCACATGAAACCAAATAAATCACATCGTGAAATACAACAATGCATTTAGACAGAATTACAGAAATCAACGGAGGAAGAACGAACAAAGAAATAAAAGTCAAAGGGAAAGTGGGAGAAAAGGGAGGAGAATTTGCAATGTTAAAAGCGTGTATTTTGAAGGAGATTCGCGTGGTAGAATCACGGATGTGATGGGAGCGGGTGTAGATCAGTGGGAGCGCTCAGGTGGTTTGAGTCGGCGGATTGTGGATGTATCTATTTATGTTATTAATGTTAAACTGGACATTTACATTAACCGTGAAAGGAGTCAAGCTCAATGGGACGTTGGGCATCCATGTCCGCATTCATGTCCTCGAGTCCTCCAGTGTAGTTTCTATGTGGCATCCCAAGATGTCACCACTAGCCAGCGTCCGTATAAGCTGCAACACATTTGTGTTGCAGTTTATACGTTTATATTCACATTGCTTGAATTCGATTGGTCAAATTCGTATGGAAGCCCATTTCCACCAATGTGATCCTGTAAGTCATTAAAATGAGAAACTTTCACAAAATAACGACTTAGTATCTCGAAATAATGAGAAAATATTAGAAACTTAGAAAGTGATATATATATATATATATATATATAATTGCTTTTAATACATGCTTTTAATATTTTTATTGATTTTAATATATTGTAACATAACATCAGTATAATATTACATAACATCTGTATCAAGTCCTTCAGAGACTGTTATTGGCCCATCTCACACCTCAGGTGAGTACCTCTCTGGACCCACTGCAGTTTGCCTACCGCCCCAAGGTTGGAGCTGAAGACGCCATCTTAAAGACGCCACCTGCTTCAGTGGGCTCACTCTCACCTGAACAAAGCAGGCCACACTGTGAGGATCATGTTTTTTGATTTCTCCAGTGCTTTCAACACGATACAGCCTGCACTGCTGTGAGAGAAGCTCCAAGAGATGAGGGTGGACGCCTCCACAACCTCCTGGATTATTGATGACCTGACAGACAGACCAGAGTTTGTGCGGCTGAGGGAATGCGTGTCTGAATGGGTGGTTAGCAGCACAGGAGCACCACAGGGGAATGTACTCTCACCTTTCCTCTTTATCCTGTATACCTTAGACGTCTGATACAACTCAGAGTCCTGTCATCTGCAGAAATTTTTGGATGACTCTACAGCTGTGGGGTGTATCACTGGGGGACAGGAGACTTGGGTACAGGGAGCTGGTCGACGGCTTTGTGGCATGGTGTGGAAACAACCGCCTCCTGTGTAATGCGACCAAGATGAAGGAGATGGTTGTGGATTTCAGGAGGACCAGGACTAAGCACTAACACTGTTTCCATCCTGGGAGAAGAGGTGGAGGTAGTGGAGGGTTACAGGTACCTGGGCGTTCACCTGGACAACAGACTGGACTGGAAATGCAACACTGAGGCTGTCTACAGGATGGGACAGAGCAGACTCTACTTCTTGATGATGCTCAGGTCCTTCAATGTGTGCAGTAAGATGTTGCATATCTTCTACCAGTCTGTTGTGGCTAGAGCAATTTTCTTTGCAGTCATCTGTTGGTGCAGCAGCATTCGAGCCAGAGACTCCCAGGAACTGAACAAACTGGAAAAGAAGGCTGGCTCTGTGCTGGCTGCTCTAGAGCCCCCGGAGCTGGTGGTGAAGAGAAGGACGTTGCACAAACTGCTCAGCATCATGGACAACACTGCCACCCCCTACACAACCTACTGCTCAGACAACAGAGTGTCTTCAGCCCGAGGCTCCTTCAGCTCCGCTGCAATAAGGACCGTTAGAGGAGGTCATTCCTGCCACTTTAATAGCCACCTACGGTGACTCCCCTCTGTGCCAGGAGAGGAAACTCCTACTCTGAATGGCAATGCACAAGGCTCATTTTTACTTCACATTTAACTTCCACTTTTATGCTTTACCTTTCACAAGTTAAATTCGATTTTATTTTTATAAAATTTAAAAATAGATATAAATAGAATAAAATAGAATTTAACTTGATATATATATATATATACATAAAAACAAATATATAGCGAGTCATTCACACATACATACATATGTGTATGTATGTGTGTGTATGTGTTTGTGTATGTATGTATGTATGTATGTATGTATGTATTCAAGTATATATATATATGTATATATGTATGTATATTATATATATATATATATATATATATATATATATATATATATATATATATATATATATATATGTACCCATGTCCCGTATACCCACGGGAGTTGGGCACTCCAGGAGGAGGGGTTAGCAGCCTTTACAAAGAGCGGAGCATGACCTCCATCTCCTGATTTGCCCGCTCCGTCTGGCCATTGGTCTGGGGGTAGAACCGGAGGAGAGACTGACCTTAGCTCCAAGGGCAGAGCAAAAGGCTCGCAGCACGTGGGAGATGAACTGCGCACCCCTGAGCGAGACGATGTCCGCGGGGACACCATGGAGGCAGAACACCTGGGCCACCAGAAGGTCGGCAGTCACCTTTGCCGATGGCAGCTTGGGCAGGGCGATGAAGTGGGTGGACTTTGAGAACTGGTTAACGACGGTGAGGACTGTGACGTTGCCACTGGATGGCGGGAGACCGATGACAAAGTCAAGGGAATGTGGGACTATTGGCGACCGGAGATGGGTAGGGAACGGAGGAGGCCGTAGTGGGTTTGGGTGGTGGTCTTGTCCAAGCGCAGGTGAAGCAGGCTATGATGAAGGCCCGGGTGTCAGGGACCAGGGTAGGCCCCCAGAACCCTTGATGAACAAAGACCAACGTACAAAAAACTCCAGGTGACAATTCTACCTGACGTCCAGTCTATGTGGGGGTTGTGGGCCTGGAACGAGCGGTAACCCAGCACCAGGGCTCCAAGCCCAACTGGTGCACCACTCTCTGGTCCAAGAATCTCTCGTCTGCGCGAGAATCAAAAAGATAGCTGAGAGATGTAGGGTCTGGTTCCGCCAGGTGAGGGTGGCATTTAACAAGGGACGAGAGGTGGTGTTACGGACAGCTCGGTTCGTATGTATCTCCACTATGTTGCACAGAACCAACCCATTTCCCGGACCCAGCAGGCATGTGGCCCGGAGAAGTCCAGTCAGAGAAGTCCACTCGTTGCTGCCTAAGGCGGGGACCAGGACGTACCCTATGCAGCAGGAGGTACGGGCTGGATCCGCGCATTCCTCTCGCGCCGGCACTCCCAGAGCTGGTTGTCCAGCCGAGTCGCCAGGGTCACCAACTGATCCAGGTTCCCGGGTTCGTCCCACAGCGTTTATTCGTCAGATTGTCATTATGAGCATGCTGGAAGGCGTCCTGTAGCACGTGGAGGACTACATACGCTGTACCCAGGCGGTGTGAGAGAAGCCTCTTCGCAGCTTCTCTCCCACGGACCAGGTAGTCAAAGATTTTCTGCATCTCCCGCGTCAAGGCTTCGTAGGAGCGGCCCTCGGGACCTTGACGTTCCCACAACGCCGAGGCTAGGCAAGAGCCGCCCTGTTCAGGGAGGTGATGAGGTAGGCGATGCAGGAGCTCTTGTGAGGTAGGAGAGTGGCTGCTGCTTCAACACAACAGCACATTACACTAGGAAAGCCTGGCATGCCGAAGTCGCCGTCATATGGCGCTGGGGCTGGAACGTGGGGCACCCGGGTGGATGGGAGGAGTGCTGGGGGCCAGGCTGGGAAGCGGTGTGGGAGACTGTGGAGCCTGGAGCCCACTCATGGCCACCAAGATGTTGCCGAGTTACAGCGATCATGCTGAAATAGTAGGGCTCCCTGGCTCTGCACCGACAGAGAACCTCTGTGTCGGCTGAGTCCATGTTGTGGCCAGATCGTACTGTTATGACCAGGGCTAGGGGGACTCAAATGCATGACACAGAGACTGCTGGCAGACGGGATTCAACAACAGAGTTTTATTGGGAGACACTGGCCGGATGGATTGGGAGAGACCCGGTCGGACTGGATCGGGCGGACGGTCCACTTAGACGCAGTTAGTTTCAGTTAGCGAAGTAGAAATTAGGTAAGCTAGTATGTTCAGTTTCTTAACTATTGTGCATAATCTCCTGATGCAAAGACATTTCACTGCATATATGTATGAACGTATGTATATGTATGTGACAAATAAACCTCTTGAATCTTGAATCTTGAATTTTGAAAGCTGATGATCTGGCAATGAGTGGATGAAAGGCCAGGGAATAGATACTGCAGACTTGATGGAAGTCAGGTGTGTGGAACGGCGCAAGAAGTTTGAGTGGCAGAGCGGACTAGGAAGGGCTTTGCGCCTGGAGACCTGTCCATGATAACTGACAAACAGACATAGGCTGCTCCTAGTCTGGCTAGGAGGCTGTAGGTATGACACTGTGTGACAGTGTTACTAAACCTAAAAAGGACAGACTCTGACACAGTTCCTATAAATTAAATGAATAAGACACCGGATTCTAAAACAGGGTTCCCAAGCCTCAAACCAACAAATGTCCAAAAAACAGTGGAAGTGTATCCCATTTAAGTGAAAATCGAGGGGTGCGATGTCCGCACAGCACAGTGCAGGTAACGGGTGACCCGATATGCACCATCGCTTGCGCCCGTGATCTGTGTTCTGCTAGTCCACTCTGTTTCCTTATGGAACAAAACAAGGCAGAACATTGGTGAGGAAAATGCAGATAGATGCAGGTAGGAATTTAGCCGATGAGCAGTTAGTTTTAGCCTGGCCCTTAGCCCTCCTCTCTTCCCCTTGTTTACAGTCTCGATGCCGCCTGGGAACACTTCCGGTCGGTGTAGCCGGGTTTGTCTCTAGCTCATCTCTGGAATGAGCTTGAGATCGCCAAAAAGGTTGTCAATATTGCAAGATCCGATGTCAAAAAGTTCCTGTCAGCTGTACGATGTGCCGCCATCTACCAGCTACAAAGCTTAGGGGAGGGACTATGGGTGGTATGTTGTATGTAGGTTTTTATGTATGTTTGTAGCTGTCCTATTAAGTGAGTGTGATTAGATCACGCAACAAATTTGGCATTGACGGACAACGGATCTACCCAATGATACAAAATTATAAGAAAATTGTATTTCTCTGATATGAACTCAAAATGATCAAACGTCAATCGTAATCGGACAAAACACAATATCCATAACGGATAGTCCTTTCATCCCATCAATTCGACCACCCCTAGACATAATGCAACAATTTAGTGTTCTCAATTTTCACCTGTGGAATGGAATTGACAGCATGTGTTCACTGTTACTTTTCAATTGTGAGAAGAGAAGTTACTCACTCCAATCACCCGTCACACTGGCCATCTCTTTTGTACAAACACAATGCTCATCATACATTGTATTTCGCATGCAATGATTTACCCAATGAACAACTGCGTCAATGCAGATGGGAAATATACATACCGGAGCTGATTGAGAAAAGTGGCCAATTGTGGTGTTTTGAGGCACAAAATATATGATACAATTTTTATTTTCATATTATAATAGTGTTAATATGATGCTGCCTAAGGCGGGGACCAGGACGTACCCTATGCAGCAGGAGGTACGGGCTGGATCCGCGCATTCCTCTCGCGCCGGCACTCCCAGAGCTGGTTGTCCAGCCGAGTCGCCAGGGTCACCAACTGATCCAGGTTCCCGGGTTCGTCCCACAGCGTTTATTCGTCAGATTGTCATTATGAGCATGCTGGAAGGCGTCCTGTAGCACGTGGAGGACTACATACGCTGTACCCAGGCGGTGTGAGAGAAGCCTCTTCGCAGCTTCTCTCCCACGGACCAGGTAGTCAAAGATTTTCTGCATCTCCCGCGTCAAGGCTTCGTAGGAGCGGCCCTCGGGACCTTGACGTTCCCACAACGCCGAGGCTAGGCAAGAGCCGCCCTGTTCAGGGAGGTGATGAGGTAGGCGATGCAGGAGCTCTTGTGAGGTAGGAGAGTGGCTGCTGCTTCAACACAACAGCACATTACACTAGGAAAGCCTGGCATGCCGAAGTCGCCGTCATATGGCGCTGGGGCTGGAACGTGGGGCACCCGGGTGGATGGGAGGAGTGCTGGGGGCCAGGCTGGGAAGCGGTGTGGGAGACTGTGGAGCCTGGAGCCCACTCATGGCCACCAAGATGTTGCCGAGTTACAGCGATCATGCTGAAATAGTAGGGCTCCCTGGCTCTGCACCGACAGAGAACCTCTGTGTCGGCTGAGTCCATGTTGTGGCCAGATCGTACTGTTATGACCAGGGCTAGGGGGACTCAAATGCATGACACAGAGACTGCTGGCAGACGGGATTCAACAACAGAGTTTTATTGGGAGACACTGGCCGGATGGATTGGGAGAGACCCGGTCGGACTGGATCGGGCGGACGGTCCACTTAGACGCAGTTAGTTTCAGTTAGCGAAGTAGAAATTAGGTAAGCTAGTATGTTCAGTTTCTTAACTATTGTGCATAATCTCCTGATGCAAAGACATTTCACTGCATATATGTATGAACGTATGTATATGTATGTGACAAATAAACCTCTTGAATCTTGAATCTTGAATTTTGAAAGCTGATGATCTGGCAATGAGTGGATGAAAGGCCAGGGAATAGATACTGCAGACTTGATGGAAGTCAGGTGTGTGGAACGGCGCAAGAAGTTTGAGTGGCAGAGCGGACTAGGAAGGGCTTTGCGCCTGGAGACCTGTCCATGATAACTGACAAACAGACATAGGCTGCTCCTAGTCTGGCTAGGAGGCTGTAGGTATGACACTGTGTGACAGTGTTACTAAACCTAAAAAGGACAGACTCTGACACAGTTCCTATAAATTAAATGAATAAGACACCGGATTCTAAAACAGGGTTCCCAAGCCTCAAACCAACAAATGTCCAAAAAACAGTGGAAGTGTATCCCATTTAAGTGAAAATCGAGGGGTGCGATGTCCGCACAGCACAGTGCAGGTAACGGGTGACCCGATATGCACCATCGCTTGCGCCCGTGATCTGTGTTCTGCTAGTCCACTCTGTTTCCTTATGGAACAAAACAAGGCAGAACATTGGTGAGGAAAATGCAGATAGATGCAGGTAGGAATTTAGCCGATGAGCAGTTAGTTTTAGCCTGGCCCTTAGCCCTCCTCTCTTCCCCTTGTTTACAGTCTCGATGCCGCCTGGGAACACTTCCGGTCGGTGTAGCCGGGTTTGTCTCTAGCTCATCTCTGGAATGAGCTTGAGATCGCCAAAAAGGTTGTCAATATTGCAAGATCCGATGTCAAAAAGTTCCTGTCAGCTGTACGATGTGCCGCCATCTACCAGCTACAAAGCTTAGGGGAGGGACTATGGGTGGTATGTTGTATGTAGGTTTTTATGTATGTTTGTAGCTGTCCTATTAAGTGAGTGTGATTAGATCACGCAACAAATTTGGCATTGACGGACAACGGATCTACCCAATGATACAAAATTATAAGAAAATTGTATTTCTCTGATATGAACTCAAAATGATCAAACGTCAATCGTAATCGGACAAAACACAATATCCATAACGGATAGTCCTTTCATCCCATCAATTCGACCACCCCTAGACATAATGCAACAATTTAGTGTTCTCAATTTTCACCTGTGGAATGGAATTGACAGCATGTGTTCACTGTTACTTTTCAATTGTGAGAAGAGAAGTTACTCACTCCAATCACCCGTCACACTGGCCATCTCTTTTGTACAAACACAATGCTCATCATACATTGTATTTCGCATGCAATGATTTACCCAATGAACAACTGCGTCAATGCAGATGGGAAATATACATACCGGAGCTGATTGAGAAAAGTGGCCAATTGTGGTGTTTTGAGGCACAAAATATATGATACAATTTTTATTTTCATATTATAATAGTGTTAATATGATATATTATTTATTCTTTTATTTGTTATTATTAATATTATTATTATCATCAGTACAAGTCCTTTCAACAGAATTTTTTTTTTCAGTGTTTCCACGTCCATATGAAGGTCCTTCAAGAAGGAGCTTGATTTTCGATGTGAATCCGAAATACGATTCATAATCCATCGCTATATGCGCTGTAGGCCACATGTTGCAGTGTGTCGTGTCATAGGTGACAACATAAACAGTGAACCTATCCTTTAGTTCCAACCTCCCCTTTGTATCTGTGCTCACTGACCAAGGTCATTTCACATCAATACATTTCTACCAGCCTTCATGAAAGCTGCTCGTTATATTCCCCTTTGACTTTCGGGTTTTCTGCAAAAGTTTATCAGACGGGAGCCGGAAGGGGCCCAAAGCCAACGCTCGGTGCTTGGTACCTGTACCCGGTACTTGGGCCATGTCCCATGCGGACATGCCGATGCCCACCACACCTGTCATGGACCGCCACCAGATGCACTTTAATGCACATATCTGTATATACATAATTGCCTATCCCATATACATAAGTTAATCCATGCAGACACTGCATTGCAATTTGAACTAATTTTTGCTTTTGTAGCACAAGCTTCCTGTGCCGCCCAAATTCGGGGTCACCGTAAAACGAGGTATCATTGCGGACAATGTTTCTCCAGAGCAACGGGGGGGCTCCGTGCCGTTGACCCGTGAGGAGCGCTTCATCTCAAGAAGATTGGCAGCGGGAAGTCAATGTGGAACTCACAACGGGATTGTAACCACTTTATCAATATATAAATACACTATATTTACTATTTGTATTTTGAGTCGTTGGTATTACTCTAGAGATTCCCCTTCTACTGAATTAATATGAGCACTACAATTGGTGCCTCTTTAGAGAAAATATGTTAATTGTTGTTAAAATGTGTTAAATGTTAAAAATTAATGAATTCCTTTTACTTTGTTTTGTTACCTATACTCTTTTTCTTTCTTAATATGTTAACCATTGATCTGTCCCATCATCTTTTGTACAATGACTGTTTCTGCGTTTGGTTAAATCCATCTCTTCCTATCGTCGACTGGCAGCTTTGTTGTTTTAGGCACTAATCCAGTTTTACTAACTATGTACTTAAAGTCATTTTTCCATTTCCCTTTAGCATATATTCTTGCTTTCATTGTTGGTATGGAAGTCCCCTTGTCCTGTGTGTGCCACCATCCTGACACGAGTCAATGTTTTTATATATATTATATATGAATCATATATGATATATTTAAAAAATATACATGAAGTAAACACGCTGTTATCAGGGGGAGGGGATTGCACTGACTGTGCTGTTGTTGCGTTGTGACACTGGTTAACCTTGTTGCATGCGTGCTGAGCTAAAGAAGACAGAGTCTGGCAGGGATTTATACTGTGAACCATTCGTCCCAACGTCTCCACTAAAGCGATGCCTTACTGTGTGGAATCCCATGCACTCATAACCCAAAAATCATGCTTGTGTAACGTGCCTCATGTCTCGGTGCCCGTGCAATACTCCCATAACTTACCAGCAGAGTAGTCCGGGGCATATTGTGCATATGTAACCTCAGAGGGTCTAGAGCAGGGGTTACTAACCTGGGTTTCCAGACCCTCAAAAGGGTGACGCCAGAGGGCGATAGGGGTTTGCAAGGTGTTGGGATGATTTGAGGCATACATCTCAAAATAGTCAAATATTGGTTCGAAAATCCACATTTGTGGAGTGTTCGCTGAAATATAAATTGTCATAAATTGTTATGGTGTATTGTGTGCCCCAAAAATCTCGCTCTTACTGTCATGAAAATATAACCAATTCAGACTAAAACGACCGCATTTCCAGTCACTTAGTCACTTTACTTTTCTACAACCACTAAACAAGATGTCGTTTAACTCACTTTACTCAGTTGTTTCTCGCACTCCGCCAGACTATATGTAGCATGTCGTCCAACTGTGCTCTGCGTTGCACCGAGGTTCTTTGAGAAACGTAGCCTCATTGCACTGTGTACTGTGCATATGGCTGAAATGACAATAAACCCCCTTGGATGTTGAACCTTGCGCGTCTTCCGGGCCTTGCGACGTGGTCGCCGGCAAAATGGCTTTGCGCCGGCTGACCAGCAGGGGGCGATAGCTCCGCCCTTGGTGCTGTCTGCCACTTGGCAGCGCCGCTGAGCCGCCGCGCTCCTGCGTCTCCACGATGGTGAGTTCCTGCTTCTTCCGCCGCCTCCACGACCGAGCTGCACACGCAGAACAGACACGAACATGTCCCCCGTGCGGCTCTCTGCGCGCTGTCGAATGATTCCACATTCAAGATTCTTATTCGCCACTTACACACACACACACACACACACACACACACACACACACACACACACTTTCATACATATATGCAGTGAAATGCCACGCTGCATTCACGGGAACCCGGAAATCGGTAAATCCGAGTGGGTAGCTCCCTCCGTGCCATTGCTCCCGTTCTGTGCCAGTGCAAGCGGGCTCAGAACGGGAGCGAAGCCGCGGAGACGCTTGGATGGAAGTCAGACGGGTTGTCAAGTCCGGCCCCCATTTTCCGACGTGCAACTCCAGCGAGCTCCGCCTCCGATGGGGCGCGTCACCAAGACGTTCACACCCTCCCGCGCGGTGTGGAGGGTCGTGTCAGCAAAAATGTCGTTTTATTTTTACTGCGACCACTTAAACACATTTTTCGCAGACATTTCGTATCCTGCCACCAAACAAATATATATTTTTAAAATGATTGTATTCTTGTTGTATATCTATATATTTCATTTCCCTTTTTTGTTGGTTTATTTCATTTTACTATGTTGGCCCCTGCACCAATTCATTGTACATCTTGCACTTGGCGATTGACGTTTTCTGATTTTGATTCCGATATCCAAAATTGACTCCTGCATTTTATATCTCCTTTAAGTTGAGGTTGTTACGGCTTCCAGGAGGCCCTGCCCAGCTGCTGCCCTGCACCGGGGGATGGCGCCCGTCGAGAAATCCCGCGAGCCGCACGCTTTCCACGCACGTGCAGCCTTGTTTACCCGGACGCCGGCGCTTGACCGTGCCCGGCCCTCACGGCCCTCACGCAGCCCGTTCGTACCGGGTCACTCAGATGGCAGAGTACTGTGACCTGTCCGCGCAGAAGTACAGCATGGTGTACACCCTGCCGCACATCAAGCTCCTCCGGGCCGTTTCGAGGCTCAAACTGCTCCAGACCGGCATCACCGTGGCCATCCTGCCGCCCGTCTTCTACTTCTACCTCCAGGGGGACGTGTCCGACTTCCTGGTCACCTACACGACGGGGATCGCGCTGTTCGCCGGCGCCATGTTGTACACGGCCAGCCACTTCCTCAGGAGAGTGGTGGGCATGATGTACCTGGACTCCTCGCACAGCACTCTCAAAGTGTCCCACCTCACCTTCTGGGGCAAGCGCCGGGACATTTACCTGCCCGTGTCGGACGTCATGACCCTCGGAGACACGGGTGACGCTCTCAGCGAGCCCATATTGAAGCTGAAACGATACAGCAGCCCGCTCACTATGTATTTCTCACCCCGGTTCGGCCGTATAGTGGACAAACAAGCCTTTGAGAAAGTGTTTGGTGCACTAGAATAATAATGACAATAGTAATGTATAGCACCTTTCACATGACTTGCACCTCCAAGTGCTCCACATTAATAGAAGCCAATCAAATAGTAACGATAAAAGACAAGCAAACCAGCGAGCAATATGCCCGAAATAAAAGAGTATTATATAGATAAATATTATACTCATTTCCGATTTGGGTCATCAATTTGGACTGTGAGGAATCACAATCATTCGTCTGTGACTGATTAATGAATATAGATCTGAAAATCAAAAGAGTAAACAAGGCACAATTTGTTGATTTATTTTACACACACACACACACACACACACACACACACACACACACACACACACACACACACACACACACACACACACAGTATGTCCAGAACATATGTTGAAGATGGCTGACAACCAGGTTTAACATTGTTGTTAAACCTGTTTGTTTGTTGTTGACATGTAATTCATGTCCATCATCAGATGATTATAAAATGTGGTTTCTTCACGTGTATTGCTCACTGGTGCACTGGCATAACACAGTGGCAGAGATTCCTTATTAATGTTATGACGCACATCAGTGTTGAGTCTGCTCGGACCGCTCCATGAAAAGGTGTGTGTAGAAAACGTGCAACATCGCTGATATTAGGGTATGGATCGCTTGCAGGGATTTTCAAAGTTTGTCGGAGAAAACGATTAAAAAAAAGAGAGAAACGCAGATATCTGAATTCTCAAATCTCATTAGAAGTATGGTTGTGGATTTATTTCATGATATTTATGTGCAAAAGGGTGTGCTGTCGCATCCCATACCTTTTCGCGGGTAGACCCCCTTAGCAGACTACACTGCAAAAAAAAACAACCCAAAAAACAGTCAAATAAAATGGCAAATTCAGCCTGTACTGTAATCAACTGTGTGTGTGGTACACCAGTGTGACCACTAGGTGTCAGCAGAGTGCTTTAGGAGGTAAAGCCACGCTGTTGGTCGCCAGCCCCGCGACGTCTCGTATCGTTACTTCAATTTGTTTTCTCGTCGAAAAAAACCCCAAAAACAATTTAAATGTCATGTTTGATGTAGTTCTGTGGAAGAAATGCCAGTGAATGAGTCAGGTAAGCCGTCGCAGTGTAAGCTATTTAGCAGACATTTCCGAAAAGTAATTTACAAATGAGACCATTACTTATCATATCATTACTAATACCATACTATTACTGATCATGTCACTCATATCATGTTTTTTAATTATATAATTACATGGAAATGACTTAAAATGAGTAATTTCCCATAAACTTTTGATTTTTTAATTATTTTTATTTGTGTTATTGGGCAAGTTGACGACACTTCGCCACGGGACGCCTGAATGGCGCCGTGCACTTGCTGCGCTTGGTACAACTTCAGCCTAAAACGTGCATTGTGAATGTCCGGCGTTGAACAACATCTTTATTTCCGATATGTGAGCTTTAAAGTGTCTTGATGGTTGATGGTTGATCTTGATGGTTCGGTGTCTCTGTGTGTGGAGCTTGGCTCAGTTTGCTGCGGTGAGCCGGGCGAGCTGGCTAGCTTGTTAGCATTGTATATTTACCTGCTGTACAAATGTACGCTCAGCTCAGTAATAGCTATTCGTTAATTATGTCATTTGGGATAATTACACAATCTTTTTCATGTGCACGGATTGACGCGGATCGTCAATCAAAGAGGTCCAATTTATCGGCGTTGCTGCAGCACTTGAACCAAGACTTGCGTTGTTCTTCAAGGAAGGAACAGGCAGTCCATTAACTAGCACAGCACACTCATCTCCAACATTGTTGGCTCTGCGTGACTAGTGTTGCATTACCGCTTTCTAACCGCCGTCCATATGAATTATTGTTTAATCAGGTTTCTTCTTGGTGGCTGCGTCCCCTGCGGCTGCTGCGGGCCCCAGGAGGAGAAGCCTGAACGGTGCCCGACCCCGTAAGTCAACCCCGGTGACGCACCCGTTCGCCCCCTTTTCCCTTCGGCGTCACTTTGTCGCGAATCACCGCACGATAGTAAGGGTACGTTACGTGTCACGCGACATCATTTCGGAGACGCCTTCGTTCAAAGTCGTCGAAACCGCAGCCTTCGTCTGGTGACATTGGTTAAGTCAAAGTTGTCATAAGCTTGTGTGTGTGTTGTGTGCCCACTGCTCCTAAATCGGTAAGATAGGTAAAACGCAGAAAACAAATTGATTCTTCCCCTCCGTCGTGCGATGTCCAACTCTTAATTCCGCTTGTGCATTTTGAATTTGTGACCTTCAGACTCACCAGACTCAACGGCTGATGGTGCTGCATCGTGGAAGAAAAGTGTCAATATTGTCTCAGAGGAGCGGGCAGGTCCTCAGCGCAGGCACAGCGACTGTACGACTCCTCGGAATTTATCCTGAAATCCGTGCGCCGTGTCAAAGGTTGACATGCAGCTCTTAGCGCATGCTTTCATTCACTCTTTATGAGTTGATGTGCCGTGCGGTTCAGCTCAGAAGGCCTCCAGCGGTACAGGACCGCCCCACGGTCGGCCCCATGGTTTATTTATGCGAAACCTTCAATCCCCCCAAATCCTGCTCGTTTGCTGCACTCCGACGGATATTTTCACGACCGAACTTTACCCCCAGCCCGTCTCTATGTGAACGACTGTACGTTGCGATTTGTCTCCGTTCCCCGGTCTCCTCTTCAGCGTCCTGCGGCCCCGGCTCCCCAAAAGCTGACTTTACACGTCGCCGGCCTCGTATGACGGGTCCTCGAAAGGACTTTTTTTTTTTTTTTTTTTCTCGCCGCTAAATCCGCGTCTTTCCAGACCGAGAACGGCCTCGAGGAACGACTCGAGTGTTGACGCCGGTTTCAGTCACGCCCTTCGCGGAAAAAAACAAAACAACAACCCCAAAACAAACCCTCGCGGCGTATCCGCGGACGTCCAGGCGACCGCTTGTGAACAGGAATAAAGGAACAAAGCTCATTGATTAGGGGGTTTTCCCCTGGAAAAGCTCCACACATTCAACGTGAATCTGGCAGCTCCTTCGGGTCTTGAAGGGCCCGTAGGAAAACCCCGCTTCTTCACGCTGCTGTCCTGCGCCAAAATGTCCGCCCACGGACCCACCTCTGTTTTACATTGTTAATGGCCAGGACGAGTTTCCTATGATCAACAATATTGCATTGACCCTGACTCCACCGCCGCTCGGGAGATTTATTTTCTGCATTCATTGTAATTTCCTGTGTTTATGAACACTCTGGCCCCATCCCACACTTCACTCCATCACTGGTCATTAACAATATGTAGGAAAATGTGTTCACTATGTCGGAGGCGGTGTGTAATATCCACAAGTATGTCCGACATTTCCCCGCTGAGGTATTTGCCATGAAATAACCTGGATGCCAGCGTGTTGGTTTTTTTTTTTGTTTTTTTTTCTCTCCTCCGCCCATTCCTGACGGAGCCTATAGCTCCCCAGAGTCGAAGTGTCGCCACCGTGAGCAATTGTCCTGCTATGCCCGGGCCTGGTTAATCACACACTTGTCATGCAGGTAGTCCGTCCCCTCACATTGTTTACCACGCTCCGCATTGTTTCTGGCACCATATTTTCTGTCTTTATTAGACAAAAGGGAAACCTTCCTGTCTGAGAAGGATTTCCCCTTGTTTTCAAGAATGAAAGCTCCAGGCTAAAATAATCCGCCGCCGAATTACGTTCTTTGCTCGTTCAAACCCTAGATGGGCCAAGGTGGATGGGATGTTTATTCGGGGGGGCTGCATTTAACAGCAGCGGAGGGTCTCCAATGGTTTGTCTTTCAGTGCGGTCCGGTGACAAATCTGTTTTGGAGTTTTACCTGGTGTGGCGTCCACCAAAACATGCTCAGTGTCATCCTGGCAAAGTATGAGCTTCAAGGTCCAGTTATTATCAGAAAGCATTAAAATATCATTTGCAATAATCTCTTCACTATTGTGGAAATCAGCGTAGAAGAGCTTCCAGGGCCGTGTGTGTGTTGCACAGCGAGGAGACATGTTCTTCAGTTTGGTTCGGAATGCACAGTCTTACGACAACGGCACCGGGCGTCAGTGTGTTTTGGCATTCATCTCTTTGCACCTTCTTAAAATTGCCGACACATTCTTAAGGCCGTGACATTTACGGAACTATCCGGTACCGTTCGACTTTATTTGTTTGTTGCTCTGCCACAGCTTTCTCATCTTAAGATGGAGCACCGTGGCTCAGACCCGGACGCGCGGCTTCCGGCCGTACTCTGCTGATTTACAGCCGCTAGAAAGTCAAGCAGCACGGAGTATCACTGGTGTTTCGGGATGGACCTTGGTACCATAAATCCACGTAGTTGCAGCAGCCTGCTGAGAGGGCTGAAAGCCTGCTTCTGCTTTATAATTAGAAACAAGACGCTTGGCGACGGGAAACCGTCGTGTTTGTGTGTGTGTGTGTGTGTGTGAATGCATATGTGGCCACTGGCTGTGGCCTAACAAAGGGAGGAAAGTGTGCTCACTGGCTGGTATGTTGTAGCATCACAGTCTGGTGTCGGAGTTGTGCAATCACCTCATTAAAATGTGCAGGTGCACGGGACAAGAGTCTTCAAAAATCAGGTCCTAAATTCTGCTCTGCGTCCCTACGGCGCCGCACGGGTTGAGTCAGCGCTGTTGTGCAGACGGGCTGTCTAATCATATTTGATGAAGTTTTTGTCCGAACCTAGTCTCTGCCTCTTGGGCAGAGCCCCGATTGTACGGCTGGGACACAAGTTCTCTTATCGCGTCACGTTAACTATACATTTAATGTTCTAAATGTTAGCTACAGTAACCCTAAATTAACATCAAGTTATCATAATCACCCTTACCCTAACAAGGTATTCAGAGATATCGAATGGCTATGGCTATGCATAGCTTAAAAATTGATTGTCTGGCTCTTGATGCTTTGGCCTTCTGCCCGAACGTCAGAGTACAACAAGTTGGGATGAGACCACGTGGTGAAATGGCGAGCCAAACTGAACTTATTCCACAGATTCCATGTTAATAATGTTTAATTTAAACATTTCGAAGCACTGAAACACCATTAAGCATTTAGCATGTTAAAGCATGCTAAATGAGGGGGGCGCCCAGTCGGGCATGTAAGACGTGTCTCCTCATTGCTCCGTGAGTCTGATAATTGTTAATCATTAATGCAGTTTTATTTATTTATTTATTTATTTTTATAAAAATTTTTGGCCGGTGCTTAATTATACTTTGTGTTTGGACTGTTTCTGTGTACTTTTTATATTTTTTCGACCAACAACCACGTCCTCATGGTCAAAAACGGATTTTCGTACAGGCCGCGTGAAAGCCTCGCACTCAGCTGAGCCCGTTTCGTCTTCGAGGGAAGCCGCCGGCACTTAGAGCGCTTCCAATCTGGGACAACCACAAGCTATGCTAGTCTCGATGAGAGGGAGATTTGCAGTAAAATTGACTCGTTGACCTGCGGGCTGAAATCTCTTTAGTAGGAGAAGAGTTAAAACATGCCACCGGAACCTTGCAGCAAAAACTCAGCTCTTGTGCCCAGGCCATGGCGGAGCTGGTGCGCGCATCCACGAACCACAGTGACCAGCTTACTGCATTGGATGCTACGGTTTCCACGCTTAAGGCTCGGGTGAACCCGCTGACGGACAAATGCAAGGACCTGGAGGGGAGATGGAAAAGGAACAATATAAGGTTGGTCGGGGTGTCGGAGGGGACTGAGGGCGAGTGCCCGACCAAATTTGTTGCCTAGATGCTAAAGGATACCCTTGGCCTGGATGAGCTACCACCGGATTGCACTCTTCGGCCTAAACCCATGGAGGGTAAATTATTACATTATTATTAAATTTTTTCCATGTGAGGAATGACATTATGCGTTGGGCCGGGGAGGCTTCCTGAGCTTCTCGCCTTTTCTGGGGTAATGAGCTTTTTATCTTCCCTGGCTACACTTCCTCGGTAGCGAGGAATCGTGCTACTTTCATGAACGTTAAGCGTCAGCTACAGTCCAGTACCGTGGTAGAGTTTGGCTCGAGGGTCCCAGCAGTTCTCATGATTACTTTGCCCAGCGGAGCCACACACACACACACACACACACACACACACACACACACACACACACACACACACTTTGAAACCGGCTGCTGCAGTGGACTTTGTGAAGGCCAACACTAAAACTGTAGTCTCTTGTGGAGCTGCTGCCTGAGGACCATGAGGCCGGCTGGCCCAGCAGGCTAACTGGCTAGTTCATTAGCACGGGTTTGGTAAGCTGCTTCACCTTCAGGATAACATTACTTGATGAACGTTCATACTGTGTTCTCTCTCGGGGGTCCTTCTCTTTTGGTGGTGCTACAGGGCGTTAAGATGTTTTTGGTAATTGTGGGATTCTGCGCGCGTCTCATTTGGGGGTGACACTTGAGCCGGGGTGGGGGAGGGTTTTCTTTCTCTTGTTCCGAATGCCTTTCGTGTTTGGTTTCGTATTTCGTCCATTCCCCCATCTTTGACTTATAAAATGGCTGCTCATCTCATACTACACTTTATTTGTACATACATTTACAGTAATTACTTGTTTATTTGAAACATGTCCCGGCCAAGAATACCACAGCAAGCAGGGCGAGGACTCAAATTTGTTAGCTGGAGCTCTAATGGCTTAAATCAACCTTTTTTTTAAATGTAGTAAAGTAACGCACCATCTCCAACAATTTGTCTCCCGGAGACTCGTTTAAAACCATCCAATCATATTGAACTGCAGAGGAGATGGCTTAGCCAGGTATTTCATTCTGCAATTCTGATTCAATCACTTTCCTTTGTGTTCGCTAATGGTATCACTGATCCTGATGGAAGGTATGTTCTGGTAACAGAACTGCTTTGTAATACTCCGGCCGTTCTTGCTAATATTTACGGTCCTAATTGGGACAATGACATGTTTTTTGGGTTTTTTTTGTCCACACACTTTCCTTGTTTTGGGTGCTTCAACTGTTGGCTTAACCCTGAGTTGGATCACTCATCCATTAAAACTGGTCTTCTAAGTCTTCCGGGACTATTCTATCCTTTATGGTTTCTTCTTTATGGACAAGTTTTCTGTTTCAGACCCCTGGCGTTTCTTCAACCCCATCAGGGAGAGTACACTCCTTCTTTTCCCGTGTTCACCACGATCTCACCTGTATTTACTACTTTCTCATAGATAATCGGCTCCTTCCTTCAGTTCAGTCGTGCTCTTATAACGCCATTATAATATCCGATCATGCTCCCCCCTCCCCCCCCCCCCCCAAAGGAGTGTCTCTCCCTTGAGGCGGAGTTCGATGTCCTCTCCACTAATCAAGTTGAGGACTGTTTAACTCTAAATATTCTTATTCAGAACACGGTGACAAAGCGAGTTAACTTTTGCCCCATCAATTGCGGCAGGCTTCCTCCTCTCATCAGATTCCACAAATTCAAACTCCCGATGTCACAAGAGATCCTGAAAAAAGTAATCAATTTAAAGGGGACTTATTATGCTCCTTTTTACTCAAGTTAAGCTAAAAATACCACTTAGATTATGCATTCCAGCCATTGTAACATGCCCTATAACCCTCTTAATCCAAAACGGTGGGAGGAGCCCCCCTCCAGAAGCCCCGGGTTCTGTGAGCCAATGGGGTTTGAGCACAAGTTCCGCGTGGTTTCGTTGTAATCACTTGGTAACTTTCACGGATTTAACCTTACCGGTCCACCGACATCTGTTTCTGAACAGATTTGAGGCGAGAAATAAGAATTATTCACTCGTATTAGATCTACAAGGCAGCGTTTCTGTTAACCGGTAATTGCCGGTTTTTGACCGGGAAGATCAATTGAAGTCCGAGATTACAATTTCTCTGGTCATAATTTCCGTGTGAAAATAATTCCTTTCAAGCACAATTTGAATTAGTGCTGGGTGGATCATTTAGATAAAAAATATAATCCGCAGATCTGTTCATTTCTGCGCTCGGCAAGTTGCAACAGGAAGCCGATCAGTTTGGACGATGCAAAGCTGATCTGAAAGCCTCACCTCGGACCAATCACGTTTGTCGATATAGAACTAAGCCCCGCCCCCTCCCTTGTGGACAGGTTGCGCTTGTAAGCATAGTTAACATGGAGCCAGCGTCCAAAACTCTGAGGAAAAACAGACAGATGATGTGTCATTGGGACACATACATCCATAGTTTGGCGTTTTCTTGGCATATTTAATTTTTCGACCCAAAGCAGATGATAAATATTCATTGTGTAAAAACACCACAAACTTTATTATTTATTGAGACCTACTTTACATATTTATTTTGTTTTTCATTTGATCAAAATTGTATTTTTGTGAATGTTAAATTAAGTGGCTACAGTTGTTACTTATTGTTCACGAATGGAAATTACTTGATTTCAAGTAGTAATATTCGTAGTTTTTATTTTTATATTTTTTAAATGGCATTTACTGATGGGACTTATTTTATTATCATTGTTCAATGAAACATATTGTACATCTACATGCCTTGATGATGTCACTCTCTATAAAGCCTGCTTATCAATTGTTTTTAAGCTCAATAAACACAGATAATATTTGTCTGGAATCTCTACCATCTGTCCAGGAAATTGAAATCTTCCAGGACACATTGACCAGCACCAATTTTTTTCTCATGGACACTCTGCTACGAGGCCTCATTTAAAAGTTACTTCTGACTTTCGTTGCCATTCTGCAAGCTTGTTAGAGACATGGACACCGCAAAAAAACGTTGGAAACCTAGCGTTCAGAGCGGTCGGAAGCCTGAGCGTTTTGTTCACAGCCATTACTTTGTCATTAATTTACCTCATTATTTGACACTTTGGCCACGTCTAATATGAACATCCCACATTGCAACATCATATGTACAATATATGACAGAAAATAAGGAAAATAATAATAGGTCTCCTTTAAACAGTTTTACTCCTAAGCATACTTCATATGCTTTTGAGCTTCAGACTGACCCTTTTGCTTTTGATAGTTTCCTTGAATCAGTGGACATAACCAAAGTGGACCCGGACTCTGTTGGGAGAATAGAGTAGCCGCTCGCTGTAGATGAGCTTAAAGGGGCAACCTTCTCCATGCAATCGGGAAAGTGTCCGGGACCGGACAGTTTTCCAATTTAGTTAAATAAAACCTTTTTCAATAAGTTAGCACCAGTTTTGATTGAGATATTTAATGAATCATTAAACTCTCTCAAACTACCTCCAACTCTTAATCAAGCTTCAATATCATTGATTAAAAAAAATCAATGATTGTTTTGTTCAAGTTATCGTCCTATAAATCAACTATTGCGTGGATGTAAAGCTTTTATGTAAGCTTTTAGCCCTGCATCTGGAGACTGTTCTGCCATCCATTATCTCACCTGATCAAACTTGTGTATTTAGAACAGATATATATATATTTTTTTTACCTCAGACAACTTTACCTTGTGTAGACCTTGTCTGCACCAGAGGCTCTGATCTCGCTAGATGCAGAGAAGGCTTTTGATTGTGTAGAGTGGAATTATCTCTTTTACACATTGGTAAGGTTCACTGCCTGGGTGAAACTGACTTACTCATCTATGGCTTCCATCAGAACTAATACTAACACCCACTCAGGACACTTTCCCTTGTATCGCTCCACCCGGCAGGGCTGCCCTTTAAGTCGTCTCTTATTCGCTATTGCTATTGAACCACTTGCCATTGTGCTCTGGTCAGACCCCCATATAACTGGAATCACCAGAAATGTTTTTTAACAGAAGGTTTCACTTTATGCGGATGACTTGCTTTTATATATCTCTAATCATTCTGTATCGGAATTCTACTCTGTATTCTGTATTGTACTACTGTATTCTACTCTTGACATCCATATTTCATTTGCCTGCATTTCAGGGTACCACATATTGCAGCATGTAATTTTTCTCTGCAAAATTGTCCCACATGGTTTTCTTGGGTTAACTCTGTTAAGATGAACACCCTCCCCTAACTGTCCTGGCTCTTTCAATGCATGCCCATTTTTCTCCCCCAGTCTTTCTTCAGTAAACTTAATAGTTTGGTCATTGAGTTCATTTGGAATAAGAAAGTCCCTCGGCTTCCTAGGGAGCTGTTGCAGAGGCCGAGGTCTCTGAGATTTGGCTTTGCCTAATTTTATTATTGGGCTGCCAACTTTAAGCTATTTTCACACATGTACTGCAACCCTGAAATTATCCAAACAATACCCGGAGGAGCTATACAGTATGTGTGAATGCAAATGTCTGAATCGGTTGGACCGGACATTAACCAGACTTAACCCAGCCAGCACCCTAGTACAAAGTTTGAGTAATGTCCGATTGAGCGGTATGTGTGAACAGAGCAGGTGATTGTCCTGAGAATTCACAGCGAGCGAGTGGTCATGTGTTGATGTCATCAACACATGACCACTTGCCAAGGGTGAGGAAGTGTCACTGACCGCAATAACATAGGATGACAAAGAAGAACAAGAGAATGTACGGTTATATTGCGGATATGTCGAAATACATGGACTATCAATGCAAAAAATGTCACAATTACTGATAAGTCTGTAGCCTCGTCCACCATCTTGGGTGTACTGTAAAGCGTGATATGCAGCGTCATACGTCATTGCATTACATCCTGCCTCCTGCACACTCTACCCAGGCTCCATCCCTCGCCTAAACCAAACACAGTATTTCCTGTAGGTGTAAACGCATACGGATACAGAAATCTCCGTTTGTGTGCTACATGTATGAAAGGGCAACTCCGGACAATGTCTGGACCTGATTATCAGGACATTGTCAGGAGGTCATGTGTAAAAGCAGCTTTAAGCCCACTGGACGTCTTTCAGTTTCTCGTCTTTGCAGCTGATCTCCACGGTTCGAATGGGACTCGTGATTTTTCATTCTTCCTGAAAACAATTTTATTTTTTTTTAATATTTGTACAAACTAAATATTTGCAAAAACCCACTATTTTACCCCTTTCCCACTGCACAAAAAACCTGGTAACACCCGCTAACACTCTGGCATTTGTCATCAGTGGAAAAGGAAAAACCCGGGTTTCAGTCCTGGGTCAAATGACCCTGCAATAGACATGGATTTTTATCGGCTCCACCTCCGATCAGCTCTGATGTAAACAGGACACCTGGCTCGACCAAATAATTTTGGCCCTTTTAAAAAGGGAATCCAAAATCAATAAGTTATTGACTTTTTTCCCCATGTGGGACCATGAAATGTTTGGAGTGTGGGCATCGCGCTGTGGGGAGCACAGTGAAGACCCCCACACTCCCCACCGGGCTTCAAGACACTCCAGCATTGATCCAAGCCGGTCTCCGAAGCGGAGGAGTGACTTCGCTCCCTGCCACCGATGTACTGGTGCACAGGTGCGCACCAGCAGCATGTATACTCCATGCTGCTTCTACTGTAGTGTTAGGTCATTCATAAACGATCCGATTCTTTTGAACGACTCAAAATACTTTTTCTCCAAGTTTTACAGTTTTATGTCGTTGTTTGTTGAAGTTTCTGTTTCCTCTACTGTTTTGTTCCCAATCACACTTGAACCAAGACACGCCCCTTTTCCGGCTTGTTCGTGACGTCTGAACGCCAGCGGGTTTACCTGGGTTAACCCGGGTAAACCCGCTAATTTTGGTGTGAAAATTGGTGGTATTTGTGGTTCATTTGGATTCGACTCCGCCCCTACTTAACAAAAATGTTACTGCTTCCATTCCCCACATACTTCCATTCACAGCCGTTCCGGCAATTTGCTGCAAAATTATAGTACTTTGAGGGTGGGGAAATTTACAGAACAACTTTTACAGAACATTGACATCGGCTTTTATTCCCTCACTGATAGCCCTTGCTCATTCCCCCCTTAACTTTTCTTCTCTCCTTACTTTAAAAATGCCTTAGTTAAGTCTAGTTTGAGGATCTGGAAGCCATTCCGACGGCATTTTTGGAATCCAGACCTTTTCTTTCTTAATCTCCAACATTGGCTCATCCGGTTTTTCACCGGTCTCTGATTGATAGAATGTTCTCCTTGTGGTTTGGCAACCTATATATTGACAATACCTTTGCATCCTATCAGCAGCTCTCTGAGAAGTTCCCTTTACCTAGACATCATTTCTTTAGGTACCTACAGATGCGCAGCTTTGTGAGTAATTTTAGCTCCCATTTCCCAATCTCCTGGAGGCTTCACCTATTGACTCTTTCTTAACCCCATTCCCTCTCATAAAGAGTATGATCACACATCTATATTATCTTATCCTCTCACTGCCTACAGCCTCCTACAACATAGGAACTCAATAGGAGGAGGATCTGGGGGAGGCGATTTCAGAGGAGTTGTGGGATGTCATTCTGCATCGGGTTCACTCATCTATTTCCGCTGGACAACATCTGACCCAATGCGAAATACTTCACCGAACACACATCACTAATGTCAGGATTTCTAAGTTTTACAATGATAACCCTATGTGTGATAGATGTTGCCAAGCCCCTGCCACCCACATGTGTTGGTCATGCCCTTCCTAACACACCTATTAGCTAGAAATCTTAAACTGCGAAAAAGTGTGAAAATTAATAAAACATGGGGACCTTTTTTTGCACACATTGAGTGGTTGGTGTTTTCTGCTATTCTGGAGTAACAGTTTTAATTGAATGTTTCTTATCACTTCAATGTACTTTTGGTGGGTTAACAATGTTATTTATTTTTTCCTCTATCATGTAAATCTTGTATATAATTCTTAATAGGTAACCAATGTGTACAGTTTGTGTTTAGTTTTGTTTTCTTTTGATGTTAGTTATTTTTTGTTCCACCACATTGTTCAAGTATTTGTACTGTATTTTACATACATGTTCTGTTTTTCTCGATGTATGTTATACCTGACACAATATTGAAACTTGAAAAGTAACTTTTCTCATATTTGTTTGTAAAAAAAGCATGTTAGATGTTAAACAACATGTAAACATATGTCCTGCATGTTCAACATGCAATAAAGAGATTGAGGTTGCATTCTATTACTGTTAAAGCGTGTGTTGTTCTACCGCTGCTACATTCAAGTAGTGTTTTTCTAGTTCACTGGAGGTCAAAGGCCCTAAATCCTTGTCCAGGGGGTAGATTTTGTTTTGTCGAGCTGCACAGTGTAGAATATTCACTTAACCCCCAGCACCCCCCCACCCATGCCATATTAAATGATCCCTTTTCTATCTGTGATCCTCTGTGTCTCCAAGGAAATCTGAACCAGATGGAGCTCAGACAAACCCGGAGTCTGATTAGAAACCTCTCAGATCCCACTCATGATAGTTACACATTAGTCAGAAGCTGCAAAAGTAAAAAGAAAAATCACATCAGCAACATTTAGCAAGTTGATCTGGTTCCCTATCAAGTTGGTGTATTTCAACAAATGTCTTTACAGTATATTGATTACTGTACAAAAATTACCCTATGTGGTTCTAAAATTATTCTGCTGATGCACATACTCTGTCATCAGTGATGAAACCTGGAGTCATAGGGTGTTTTGGGTCTTTCAACTATCATACACCCTTGTCCAGGCGACCTGACTGAGGTTGACCAAGTCTCAGCATGCGTCCAAGTGGTGTGCTACAGACCCCACTGGTCTCCTCTCCTTAGCCAGAGCCATCTAGAGGCTTTCTCAGCTGCCTCCGGGTTCTTACTGATGGCTCTCCTGCTGCTTGGACCAGTGATGAATCTTTAATCTTAATGCCCGGGGTTCCGTAGACTCTGCTCAGGGATTGCGCTGCAAACTCCCTGCAACCCACCTCGGTTGGCATACACCTGGTCTTCCACCCCTGCCTACGACAGTCCCCTACCAGCTCCTGGTATTTTGCTGTCTTCCTCTCCAGTGCCTCCTCCATCCTCTCGTCTCAAGGGAGCGTGAGCTACAGCAGGATGCGCTGCTTTATGGCCTCAGTCTGGGTAACGTGAGCTGGAATCTTGAACTACCTCCCCAGGTCAACTGTCATCACTCAGTCCTGTGCTGTGGCTAGCAGACCAGCTGAACTGTGCTGATATTTCTGCTTTGGTCTCTCTCCCTCTTTGTTGAATGCAATCACTTTGTCTGTTGATCAGACCTGCCTGCTGTTGTTGATCCCCGTGCTGATTGCCTCCAATGAATTTGAGGACCGGGTCGTACCACCAGCGATAGCGCCCGTCACCCAGTTTAGGACCCCACCCCCATTTTAGGACAAAGGGAGCAAGCCGGTGCGTCCAATTTGCCCCATGTGAACAGGTTTGATGGGCTTGGGAGCACATCATAGACTCCCTATTCAAGAACTTCATTCGTTAGGGATCCCCCATGGCCACTGCCTTGCTGGCATGCCTTCATGCCCACACCTCCTCCTGAACCAGCCTTCTCCTCTCCTTGCCATGAGCAGTGTTGTTCCGGGCTGAAGTTGTGCTCCGAAGTCTGGCCTTGCCCTGTGCGACCCTTCCCAAGAGCACTTTGTGCTGCAGCTGGGATTCAGCTTGCTGCACTGCTTCAGCAGCCTTCCACTTTCTCCCGGTTCTTATGGAGATCCCTGCGTTGGCCACTTTGAGGTCGCTTGACCCAGTGTACTGCAGGTGTCCTCTGGTTTGTGTCACCATGAACTCCTCCCGCACTGAGCTGAATGGGAGCTTGAGTTTGTTGCTGCTCCTGAACAGTGTGATGCTGCTCAGGCTGGGCAGCAGTCCCAGCCACTGCCGGAGGTGTCTGCTGACTTTCCACTGGAAGCCTTCCACCGCTGAGATGGGTATCTCGTAGATCAGAAATGGCCAGAGAATTCTTGGCAGGATCTCGTGTGAATTTTCCGGGGAGGCCATCATGTTCACAGCTCTCAGCCAGACTTTCAGATTGGTGGTGGTAGTTTTGATGGATTTTGCGTCCTTCAGGCTATTGTTGAAGACTTTCTCAAGATTCTTAACCGGCTTCTCTGTGATGATCGGGGTTCTGCTGTTCTACACTGAAGCGGAACTTGTCTGTCACCTTCCATTTCTTCAGAACCATAGACTGGAATTTAGCTGCCTTGAAACTCATGCGCGCCCAGGACGTGAGTTTCTCCAGTCACCCTCTATCACCTCCCTGATGAGTTGTGTGTTCCAGACACCTGGAGATGCCTGGAATGCCTTCTTTCTGCACAGCTGTGTGGATGTAGCTGTTACTCAGCGGGAAGTTGGAGAGTGGCTTGCTAAATGCTGAAGATAATCTTGCCTTCAAGACTGAGCGTGGAGATGATACGAAACTGGTCGATCTTCTCAGATCCCTTCTCTTTGGGTATCCATACCCCTTCAGCGTGCCCCCATGTCTGGGCGATCTTCGCCCTCCTCCAGACAACCTTCAAGGCCCTCCAAAGTCGGTGGAGTACCTTTGGGCAGTTCTTCCTTGCCCTCTCTTCCTTGCCCTCTCTCCTTTCGCCTCCTTCTGTGCCCCTCGGCTCTCACAGTGTCAGGAGTTTGTTTCTGAGGTTTCTGCCTGGATATCTGCCAGGGTTGCCCATTCGACTTCCTCTGCCTCCTTCAACTGCCTCTTGAGAGACCCGAGTTCCTTCCTGAGCTGCTGGATCCTGACTGCTCTGTGATTCAGAGTGTATGCCGATGGTGCTGGTTTGGTAGCCTTTGTCCTGAACCTCTCTGCTGCTATGCTGACAATTATTGTGGCCATTATCTTCAGCTGGCAGTCCACGTCCCCCTTTGCAGTCATTTCCAGCACCCAGTCCACGTGCTCATCGAACTGCTACCACTCGGTCTTCTTACTGGATTGGGACCATTGGATCCTTGGGTGGAGTGGAGTGCTGACAGTAGGTGCAAGTGACACTTGGAGGCTCCGGGCGCTGTGGGTTGGCTCCAGGCCTGGCTTCATCTGCGTCTCACCAGGTGTAGTTCCTGTGCGATGTGTCCTTGACGCATCTGTCAAGCATCTCATCCTGATCTGGTGAATCATTCATGCCTCTCTCGTTCTTGCAGGCCTTACTGCAAATACAATGTACTCTCATCGTGGTACTCTCTGTTGTCCTGTGTCGTTAACCTTTAAATGTGTGAAATATATTTCAAACATGTACTGTATTTGAAAAGTCTACTCATCTTGGAAAATATTTAATTCACACAGTTTGCAAAAATATAGGCTGAGCAAAATTAAAAACTCTAAGAAATATACTTTTTTTTTTTAATAACTTTTTTGCATTGAAAATAACATTAAGCAAAAAGTTGAATAAACTCCGTCATCGTTTATGCAAAACTCAAGGCTTCCCTGCAACAAAGATCAAAGGCAGAACAAAATGGCCTCCAATGGCTCAAACCAGATTCTTGGACTTCTGCTAAAGTAAAGATCCCCGCCTGCTTCAGTGCCAAGCCAGCCATAGTGCTGAGCAGTCAACCAAACTGAAGAAAGACGACAAAGAAAGGCTTTTTCAAACAGAAAGAAAGAAAGGAACGGGAAAAAGGGAGGAAACTACCCCAGTAGTTTGGAGAGGCATGTTCTTGGACACGCTTCACACCATCTTCTGTTCCATCAATTGTTTTTACGAAGCGCTGGGTCTCACCGCCTTGGCAACGCCGGCCGGGGCAGGACAAAGCGAGCAGTAGTTGGATGTGTTTCAAAACAAAAGGCGTAAAGGATTCATCGGTTCGCCCTGTGTTTTTTTTCCAGTAATAATAGAGGGGACATGTTTTGGGGTAACGCAGGGTGAGGCTGGGGGAATCTGACAATGGACAATGGATAATCTACTTCACAACAACCATTGTGTCTTGGGTTGAAATGTCTCCCAATTTGATTGGCAGAGCCCAAATATTCCCACCTTTTGAACTGAAACCAAGATTCTTTCCCTTTTTTTCCTCAAAACATACTTTCACAAGGGAATCCTATGCAATGACGTCTACTCTTCAGTTTTTGTCTCTGGGTGCTTTACCAGTAAGAAACTAAATGGATGCAATTTTTTTCTGGGAAATAGATTTGTACACAGAGCTGGCTGGTTTTCCTTTTTTGGAAGACCAGCCAGTTGTCAGACTGGAAATTAGTTGTAAAAGGGCACTGTCTTTTAGCAGTTAATTACTGCTACATCTTAAATAATTTGTGTCTTATTTGAGTTCATAGAATATAATGAATTATTTTCAATCTCAAAATGTTCAACTTTTGGCTATTTAAGGTCAAATGATGTAAACAAAATACATATTAAACAATTCCAAATTTACCACAAGCCCCAGAATTAACTTACAGGGAACCCAGCTAAGTTCAGAGGTTAATACCTATACCACTTAGAATTAGCCCCTTAACCCGTGTGAAGCATTGGGTTGCTCTCTCCCTCATTAGGCTGGAGCATTGTGGTGCACGTCGCCTGTCTTAAAAACACTTAAACAAGGCTACACTGAGGCCGGTCTGCATAGCCTGTTCTCACAGTCCCCTAATAGAGAAAAAAAAAACGTGGAGGCCCAGGCTATACATTGGGATTCCTTTGGAGCGAGGCCTCTCTCAGCAGGGGGTCCTCAATGAATGGAGTGGCGTAGCTCAGATTTTGGTTCGTGAAAACAGCAGACCAATACATGATGGAGGGAGGAAGAGCAACTCCACTCTCAAAATTGTAATGCCAGTTTTCACAGTGCTATTCCCATTATCTGGGCTAATTGGCAAGAATATACAGTGTCACAATCAGACAGGTGTCAGTTAAGACATTGAGAGGATTTATTGGCTGATTAGTTGTTTACTTTGGCGAGGCTGCCAAAGACTATAGGCATCTAACTCGGAGGTGAGGGGGATTTTCTCATGGTGGACACATCACTATTCAACGACGCCGTGGCTCTCCTGGAGAGAGGCAGATAAGGAGAGTGCAAGGCAGAAATTCAGCATGGTAAGGTACCCCAGGGTGCTGAACGATGTAATCTGTCCAGTTATTGTTGCTGTCTCTGGAGGGCACTTTGTGAGTGCATACCTTGGATACAGCACAATAGGAAAGGAAGACAATGTTTTGATATATATCAATGGCTGGCAGGTTTATAGCTCAATGCTGCAGCTATTAAGTGGCCCATTGTGTATATTGCCATCTGATGCCAAATACATTAGGATTATACTTTCATCTACCCATAGACGTAGAACATGTAAGATCAATAACGATAACGCAAATTACATGCCGGCTGCAGTTTTATCAAGATTAGCACTTAAGTTATATATGGTAGTGGCGTCATGCCTAAACCTGGCAATGTTTAGTACAGGCCACACACAACTATATCGTTCGCAAAGCAACTGAATCAGTGCTTACACAGTTAATGAGAACGGTTCATACTACATTATGTGGAAATTAATACCTCATCAATTTTAAGACCATTTCAGCATGACACAGAGCTTCTTATATGACTGAATCTGACCATGCTAAGAATGTGGTTGTAGACAAATTGGCCTTGGAATAAGTCATTATTCAACTGGAACAAATGTGGAAATTGTTCTAATATAGCAATGACTATACAGTACATCAGTGATTTATGTATGTCTTTAATGTCCCTTAATATTAAATTAAAGTTAAGATTTGAAATAGCTCATTTGAATTATGCAAAACAATTTAACAGTTGAAAGGTAAATGCTAAAGCAAATAAAACATATCAGAAAATAATGATCCAATTGAACTGCTTTGTATGCATATTTTGGGGAAAAGAAAGTGCATCTGTATGGCTGCCCATTAGTTCTGCATATTTAGCTTCTTGTAGTTTTGATTTGAACTTGGCTTCTTTCCTTTTTTTTTCTTGTTCTTGTTTCTTGCTCTTTGTTTCATGCCAGACCCTACCATGACCTCCAATTGCATATGTTGTTGAAACTAGGCAGTGGATGAAAAAATGGGGAAAATAAGTGAACTCAGTGAATGTAATGAGAGTACACAAGATCATCATTGTAGCCTAAAATATCCCTGACGTCTCCATGGCGCTCCCGGCCAGCGATCCCCTCTGGGACCGCCCTACAACAACAGCGCACAGAGCGCGACACTGTGTCCAACCTTTTTCGACACACAGGTATTGGGGCATATCGAAGAGAGAGAGAGACAGAGGGGGGAGGGAGGGGGTCAGAAAGAGCGAGGGAGACCTTGCACCAGATTCTCAGGACCCTGCAGGTCCGCCTCAGTGGCAAAACGCAGAGTTCCTGTGTTTGTGCAGGTTCCTGTCTCCCGCTGTCACCGCGACGTGCGTCGCCATTGTTCCTGCAGCCAGCAAACCGGGGGCTGCGGTGGGCTCGATCGACCTTGCTGCCTGGCTGAGGGGAAGGGAGGAGTGAGGGAGGGAGGGAGGGAGGGAGGAAGGGAGGGATGAAGGAATGGAGGGAGGGAGGGAGGGAGGGAGGGAAGCCACCAGAACGGCGCTGCTAACACCTTAATGTAGAAGAACATACAGGCACCACCGCCCCCCACCAACACACATCCAGCTTTTATTGTCCTGACAAAGAGTCCCTTTGTGTTTACGTGTTGTTACCCGAAAAAACACAGTACAGATTTGTCGGGTGGAGTTGAGAAGGGTGAGGGTGGGCCAGGATTTCAGGCCTTCCTCTGGTAAACACAGCTCCAGGTAAACAGACGCCGTGTTCTGGCACACAGGGATGGGAAGCCCTGTGTGCTGGAAATCACCCTGCTCTCCTCTTTACCCTACTGTCCACCCAGTTTAGGATTATAGAAGGTATATAGAAGATGCAAAAGGTCATAATGAGGAGTCATGCTTATCTTATGCAATCTACTTAATTTTGTCACAAATACCCTACCCTAATACGACACAATAGTGACATGATAGTCAATAATTTACAAAAAGAAGGAATAAAAATAATCTCTGTCGTTCATGGGACAGTCAACTGTGTTGGTCGCCATGTGGCCAATGAACATCACTGGATTAAATCCAACAAGGATCTTTGAATGAATACAGAAACGAGTTCCTGCGTCTGGGCTGCCCAACAGGATTGAAAATGACATATGTTTATATAGACTTCTCACCACCAACAAAGCTTAAATTAGGGTAATTTAGCATGTCAAATTACCGTGATATTTTCACTGGCGCATTCACACATTTCAATATTTACATTCTTTCCTCTTATTCATGTCAAAGTAGCTTCAGAAGCATGACCTAAAGAATATTTTGAGTGAAGCTCTTCGGAACATTTGTGATGGTGTTTTGCTAACAATCATCATAATAATAGTTAATTCATTATTAAGTACCCGTCATTTTCACAAGGTTCATCTGTTCTATATCATTCTGACAGCAGAAATTAAAACGACCTGGGCCTAATTTAAGATATCGACCGAACATGTATGTAATTTAAACCTTGGTCAATGGATAGCAGACTCGTCAGAACTTGCTCTCATTCAAAAACATCCTATTTTTTACACTCACAAAAATGATCACAAAAGAAATATGGGTTTCTATCATACGTTTGAGATTGTTTTTTTGTTATAACGTTTGCTCAGAAGTTATGACGTTGTTTAATCTAGACGAAAAAAAATAATTTTGACAGCTATTTGAGTTTACTGAGCTGCATGAATAATACCTAAGCGGCCCATCCATCCATCCATCCTTACATCCCTCCTTATGCAAACACGGAACATTAATGTTCCCTTTTCCCTTCCACATCTACCGCTTTTTTTCCACTCCTGTGACCCCTACCTTCCCCCTGTGGTGTTATTTGCTCAGCTGGCTCCAGAGACTCCCGGGCCCCGGCACCACACGCCTGTGTCAGGCCCCGCGATTGCTTTAAGATGTGATGGAGCTCAACATCTGAGATGTTCCGCCTATGTAGGTCTAATATTTTCTTTTGCAACTTCAAAACACATTAAAAGAATTTCAGCTAGCTAAGTGGCTTTTTCCCCACACCTAAGTGCAATAATATATGTATTTGACGTGTTAACATAGGTGATTTTGAACCGCTAATGTCAGATGTTTTAGGTGAAAGTGGCTTATCGCTAAGCAAGAAACTGGGAAAAGACAACACAGGGATGCATATGTTAGACACGGGTTGGAAGGCATCTGTATCGCATTGTCATCAGAGGCAGGTAGCAAGCTTTCAAGGCGAAAGGAGACTGTGAAATTCAACATTTTCGTGCTCAGATCAAGTCCTTAACTAATGCTATCCACCATCTGGTCTTAATGAGTGATGGAAACACGCTGTTAGGTGTAGTTACAGCTTGTTATTTTACTGTCCAGGGTGTGTGAGTTTTTCTAAACATAGACATCGTAAGTGATAGATTCCAGTCGTGATAAGGCATTATAATGTTATCGCTATGACATTAGCAATCTCCTCTTGATCAGAAAGCAAATATTAACCAAGATGGCCTGTATTTGGAGAGGCACTATAGTTCTACACTAGATGAGAGGTACAATTCACCCTTAGCTCTAAATGAACTTGGAATATAAGAATTGCATAGGAATAGGAATAGGAATAGGAGCAATAGGAACTATTAAGGAAGAACGTAAAGTTATCTCCCCTGTCTTGTAAATATCTACAATTTATACATAAATACATTAAAGCTGTGACAGTGCATGAACAATAGAGTTCCACCAAACCAAACTATGTTGTACTGAAGCTGCTGACTGACATTATATTGCACAATGTTGAGTGTCTTTAAATATTTCCACAGTAAGTTTTCATTTCACAGAAGTATATTCTCCAGGGTGCAAATGTGCCTGAAGAATCATTTTACATGAAGTAGGCTTACTCCCCGTTTACTTTGCTCCTGAAACTTGGCATCTTTTAGCCTTCACAAGTGCCAGTTTCAGGATGTCATTTAAGTGCTTGTGTGTGAGCCTTGAGCGCAGCTTTGTTTTATTGATGCTCATTGTGGAGAATACTTGTAAATACCAAGGTAGGTAGTCCTAAACCTGCACAAAACCTTTGCAGCAAGGGTTGTCAATTTGGGGTACCCTGGCAAGAGATACTGATAAAATGTTGTCCAAGCCCGCCAAGGCAAATTTGTCCTTCAAATGTAAATCCCACTGCAAGTCAATTATTTCAAGTTGTGTGTCGACGGGCAAATCAGAAGCCTTGACTGTGAACGGCGAGCGAAAAACTGTCTCAAGTTCACCAAAGACCTGAAACCGCCGCTCAAACTCCCGCAGCAATCCCATGATCTTGTCTTTGTACCGATTCATGTCAGCATTAACTCCAGTTGCACGCACATCTTTTAGACGAGGGAAATGAGCAGGGTCACCACTTGACAGTTGTGTCTCCCACAAAGCCAGCTTCAACTTCAACGCGCGCATGCTGTCATAATACTGTGTGATAACAGTTTTGCTGCCTTGCAGCATTTTGTTTGGAAAATTCAAGTGCTCTGTAAAATCCACCTTAAATGCTTGGTCCTCCAGCCGTTCTAGGGATTGAAATTCCAACACTGGTTTTGCCCTTTTTCTCCATGAGCTGTCCGATTTCCGTTCGTAGATCAAAGAAACACCTCAGCACGGCACCTCGGCTTAACCACCTTACTTCAGTGTGGTATGGCAGGCCATAGGTAACGTCTTTATCACTGAGAAGGCTGTCAAACTGACGGTGATTCAGACCTCTGGCTCGGATGAAATTCATAGTTCCATTTTTAACGACTTGCAACACAATGCCTCCTGATACAAAATACAGTGAAATGTCCAAAAGCTATGTCCTCCATTTGCAGCCTGTACTTTCTCTCTAAATTTTGTAACTACACCTGCTTCTTTCCCGATCCAACGACAGAGTTGAAAATGTCATTTGCAGTTGTGGTGTCCGTCATAGGCATCAACTCAAGGAACTCCTCGGTGACGGTCAAAGTCTCATCAACACCACCTATAAATATGGCCAGTTGAGCAAGATCCATCATGTCCGTGCTCTCATCAATTACAACCGAAAATGCAACAAAAGACTTGACTTTGTGCTTCATTTGGCTGTCCAAATCTGCCGAAAGATCTGAAATCCTATCTGCCACAGTGTTTCTCGTCAGGCTAATGTTAGCAAAAGTCTGTGGCTTCTCAGGGCACATGATTTCTGCAGCCTTCAGCATGCATGTTTTCACAAACTCCCCCTCACAGTATGGTTTCGATGCTGATGCTATTTTGCTAGCAATAAGGTAGCTAGCTTTCACTGCTGCATCACTGATATCTCGGCTACGGGTAAAAACAGATTGCTGTTTCTTCAGACCTGCTAACAAGTCATTTATCTTCTCTCTTGTCAGCTCTCCTTGCAAGCTGTTGTATTTTGCACCATGATGAGTCTCATAGTGGCACTGAAGATTATATTCTTTGAGTACTGAAACCTGCTGTGAACACACCAATCACACGGGTTTCCCATTTGCCTCTGTATATAAATAGGAAACTGTCTATTTCTTTTGGAAAACTCTACACTCAGTGTCCACTTTTCTCCTTTTTGACAAAGACTTTTTCGGTAATGAGGGTGCCACAGAGTGACAGCAGAAGCAAATAATTGTTTTTTTTTACCGGCAGCTCCAGCATAAACAGTTTGCTTGCTTGACAGTGTTGTGTGCAACCCCCCCAGTAGACAAATTTGAAATAGCAGTTACTTTTATTGAAAAGTTGCAGTGGAAGTCTTCTCTGTAATTTTTTACACTTTGCAAAGTCATTCCACAGGCCGGATTGGACCTTCTGGCGGGTCGAGTTTGGCCCACGGGCCCTATGTTAGAGACCCCTGGCCTAACACCTCACTATCTTGAGCCGAGTAAAGTGACTATAAAACGAGCCGCGAGCAGGTTGTACCTTTTACTTTGAGCTTGCAACACGTTGCCTTAAAGTCAGCGCGGTAGTTAACACTGAACAGGGCTTTTACCAGGCAGTGCCCCCTCCAGCGGTGCGCCTCAGCTGACCTTTGTATCCATCAGCGCAATCAGGAAAAATCACAAACACAGCTGACCAGAATGTAAATCTACAATGATGAATTGCTTCCATAGGCGCTCGTTAAAGCCAAAAACAAATATACATTTCTGCCTCGTGAGCTTTATGTATAGTGACTACATATAAGCTTATCCAGTTCTCCACAACAACACTCTGGAATTGCACTCCCGGGTTGCTTTCGCCTGACTCAGCGCGGGCCGACGGCGACCCCCGAGGCCGTAAACCGCGGTTCCTGCCGTCGGTTTATTGGACTCTTTGCTTGAATTAAAATGTTTCAAAATGTTTAGTTTGTCGGCCACGGGGTGCGGCGCTCACGGGAGACTGGAAAACAAAGGATTGTGTGTGGAGAGTTTTGGTTTTTTTTGCGAACCGGACCGTTTCAAGAGACATCGTCATGGAGAGACACCAGAGGAGGAGGAGGAGGAAGATGAATGGGTTGACTCTCCAAGGGTAACGTGCGGTATTATTTCCAAGTGATTGGAACATTTTTATCTGGAGTCGTATTTGTGGGAAGCGTTGCTCTTAAATCTTTCGTTCAGGATGCTGTTGACATCATTGACATCATTAGTTGCATGGCATGACAGTATCCCCCCCCAAATGGATCAGACTGCACGCTCATTCTTGATCCCCGAAGAAAAAAAAAAATGGAGACTCCTGTTTCGACTGTTCCGTGCACAGTCCGATCCAGCCGGGGGTGATGCTCCCCTGACATTTCGGATACGGAACGTTAATGGAGGAATTATGTTTGGGGTGAAATGATTGCTTATGGAGACTGATCGCGTGTTAACTCTGCAGTTTCATGCTGCGTGGATAGAACTGTCAACAGACACCGAGGGCTGGAAACGCACACACAACACACACATACACACAAAAACATGCCAAAATGCCCATACACACGCTTTCAAACGCTTTAGCACATGCACGCACGCACGCACACACGCATGCATCTCTCTCTCTTTCTCCCTCTCTTTCCCTTGCTTCTCCAGCAGATTCATTTTCAATGAAGACATTAGCTGACATGAATCAGTGTAATTGGCCTGGGAACCAGAGCTGCAGGGAGAGAGAGCGATGTCTCTTCTCTCTCCTTTGTTTAGCGCTGTCTGACCAGCGCCGTTTCCAGGATGCCTCAGCAGCTATATATTTATTATCCCTCAACAGAACAAAAACTCTTCAGGCGCCTCGGTCATGTGCAGTGCAAATGATAAAACGATATGTTTTTGTTTTTCTCAACTTTAAATTTGCACTTATTTACAAATACCCGCTACATAAAAATAGAGGATTTACATTTTGAAGTGAGTTCTTTAGTTCTTTAGTGAAATTGAAGATGGTTATATTCAGTGTAGTTCAGCTGAAGTAATTAATAATGAATGATTTTGTGTTCATTAGACATGAAACTAAACTAAATCTAAAGCGTAAGAATTAAAATCCCTTTCCCTGATTTCAAAATCCCTTTCCCCTGATCTGTGTTCTAATAGCCATACTGAGCTACTGTGGTTGTGACACACCGTCATGTTGCGTGTCACTCTTTCTGTGGGAAGTGATGATAATATCACTATTATTCATATTATAATCATCATAACGCTTACCTAGCCAGGCGACTCACCAATGTGAACTCATTTGAAAAGCATGCACGCTGCGTATGCGCCCAGTAAGTGTAAGTGGAGGATTTGTGAGCCTAACGAGCCGAGCGCGGTGTTCTACATCACTGTCCACTTCTGTCGTCCGCCAAAAGAGTCGGCGTGCACCGAGCTCCAGGTCTCTGTCTTTCCTCACGCTGGGGCCCTGAACGCGCGGCCGACACACGCCGGAATTTCAAAATGCGCCCGTATTTCTCCGACAAAGAATGTGCCCTTATAGAGACGGGAAGCAGGCGCAGTCGTAAAAAAATGTGCTTTTCTTCATATGGATTTAAGGCACCCGGAGCAGTTGCCAAACCAAATTGGCTTATCTCTTGAATCTACCCAAGTGCTTTCGTGTGGCGGCAGTGAGCGAGGCCTTATGACGGCCTTGACTTAACACTATTAATTCACCAGCTGCGTGTGGTTGACCGTTAGGCCATCTAATTGTAGTTAAATACACACTAAAGAAGTGCGGAGGAGGGGGCACACCACATTTTAATTTGAGCTTTGATTGTCCCTTGTGGCCTCCTAAAAAACCCCCAGCCATACATCGCCTGCGCCCCTACCTTCATCTATTTATTTGTCCAGTAACTGAGGGACTGATTGTCTCAGTGTTTACCTCTTTCCCTTACTGCGCCTGTTGCCCCGTTCAAGTGCTTTGTGGCCGGCATGCATTGTTAAATGCTCTAGAAATAAATTGGACCCGCCGCTTAGCTTGCTGCATGGACACGTAGGAAAGCACGCATACACACACACACACACACACACACACACACAAACAAACATCACAAAACTGGCGAGCTCTAAACACTGATTTGTGCTAAATGTTCAAACGAATATATTTCTCTTCATTTCCCGTTTTGGAAAATTTTCGGGAATTGCAATCCTTAATGTACCGATACTGTTTCTATTTACTTATACTGGCACCTGTCTGTTTTATGTTGATAGGGCTCTGCATACAGATGAGTGTGTATGTTTGTAGGGGTTGTGTGTGTGTGTGTGTGTGTGTGTGTGTGTGTGTGTGTGTGTGTGTGTGTGTGTGTGTGTGTGTGTGTGTGTGTGTGTGTGTGTGTGTGTGTGTGTGTGTGTGTGTGTGCGAGCTCGAGCGCAGACACTGGATCCATTGATTTCTTCACGCAACTAAATCTTTACCAACAAACATTCAAATAATATTGAAGCCATTGGAGACACGCCATTGACAGCTGTTTTGCACCTCAACGTTCCCCGAAAAGCTACAACACGTTGAGCATGTGTGCACAACATTTAAACTTTAATTGTCTGTGTCTCCATGATACTATTTAATACTTGCACTTGTATCCCTTCTGTTTCGTGTCAGTGTGCTTTTTAAAGGTCACATAGCGATGAGCACTTGAAACAAGTATGAGATCTTGGCACTCGCAGAGAGAACGGGGTGACCCTGCCTCCCGTCCAAAGCCATGAGAATCTCTGCGCAGAGTCTCATTTGCCTGAAACATCCCAAAAATGACGGCATCCTGCCTATGAACTGAGCCGTTGACTGTAACATTGGATACCAAGTCGCATGTGCTGAACATCACTCTGACATGACAAGGCCGTTGCTTTTTTAAGTTTGCCAGCAAGGCATTTCCAGTGGGAGTTTTCTGATGTGTGTTTGTATTTGATCGATTCCCCCGCCTCTACCCACGTCTCCAAACTGTATATCACACCTGCAAAATGAGACCATTGGAGACGTGAGCTTATGAAACACATACATTGTGCGCAGATATTCACTTCCTCCCTTTTCCCCCAAGTAGAACAAGTTTCTCGTTATGAATTTTGGGGAGTTCTACTGGATGTGTGAGCAACTTGACCTCCAAAGGGTCAGTCAGGAACGTCCACTCCAATAAAGACAGCTTATTCTGATGACCACCCTAAGAAGGGAAATCTAAGAATTCCTGTTTGGTTTTCCAGTTTGAGCCAAAGCCGCAGAATTCTATCTAGCAGGGCTCTGTGCTCGTCGCGACGATACATACATTCCCGGTTTGACAGAAATGGACGTTTACCAACATCATGGCTCGCTCTCCCTGGCTTGAACTAGCACCCAGAAACAAAGGACAGCACATGGGGTAATAATACAGAAGCCCACAATTTAAAAAAAAAAAAAAAAAAAAAAAAAAAAAAAATGTTTTGTTTCCATACAGCTTTCAACAATGACCTTATTCAAACATTTTTAATGTTTTGTTTTTTTTTTGTATTTGGCTATTTCAACCAAAAGGTTCAATAGAATATGATTGCAAAAATGAATATCTTAAACATTATAATTTAGCATTGTCAGCTTTGCCTTTTTATGCTGTGAAATCACTCACACAATTTTGTGGTGATTCATGAAATATTTTTCATTGTTAACATTCTCCTCATTGGGGAAGCTGTATTTATATTCTAGTGAAGTTGCGCCTGATTCACATTTCCTTGATAGAAGGTGAGCCACTCCACTTGAGGTCACTTGATATAAGCAGCATTACTCTCATTGGAACCAATCAAAACCCTCTCTTCCCGTGGGTCATTTTGCATATAGATGTACTGTAACTATCTAACTATAAAGGAATAAATGTATGTATATCCGTCCGTCCGTCCGTCCTTCCTTCCTTCCTTCCTTCCTTCCTTCCTTCGATTATCTCGACAACCGTTCATCTGATCGACTTCACACTTGGCGGGGGTATTGCTGGGGACAGAAGGCCGTGCAGTGTAGAATTTGGTGCAATTTGGACACGCCACACATGTAGTGTCAATAAACAACGGGCGGCCGCTCGGCTCTGTGCAGCAGCGCCACAGCGTTGGCAGACCAAGCAGGCTTCACATTCTTGCTCGAGATGAATAGACAACAAGAAGAAGCGGCGCGCTCTCGGCAACGTTGTTTATTAAGAGGTGCTGACGAGATAAAGGATTTACAGTCTGCATAAACAGGACTGAATCATTGACAAAAGAAACCTGGCCTCGACCGATCCTCCTGAATTTCTGTTGGTTATAATTTACCGTCTGCATAAACAGGACTGAAACATTGACAGAGGAAACCTGGACTCGACTGATCCTCCCGAAGTTCTGATACGCCTGTATTTACACATTGGGTGGTGCTTCTTTCTTGCAAAGTTGTCCTGACATTTTGTTCCAATTACTCCAAAAAACATGGACCTCTTTTTCTCTCTACCAAATGGTTTATTCCTCGAGAGCCGCTGCACGCTCTGAGATGGAGGATCTTCCTCGCGCACCACCAGAAAGAAAATGAGATCCCCCTCCGTCGGCCGGAGGTGTTCCAGATGTGTCAGAACGAGGCGCCGAGTGACACCGCAGACATAATGTTAAAACACACTTATAATAATGGTAAACATCAACCGCCGCAGCCTTAATTTATGTAATTGCAGACGTGGGGGGAGCGAATTACGATGTGCTCCGGAGGCCTCGCGGTGGACTTCAGCTGGCCTCTTCGCATTTGAGTTATCTGGGTTCCCGAGAACGGGGGGGCCTTCAAAGGCCACCGAGTGGCCTTTGAAGGCCTAAACATTTATTCCCATTTGAAGACGGAATATTTGTATTTCGTAAAATAATTAAAAGACCTCAGGGTTGTGAAGAAAATGTGCGTTTACCATGCGCGACCGCTTGTTTGAAGATGTCTCCTGATCCCGTTGCTTTATCTTCCATCGTATAGAGTGAGACAAAAAGAAAGAAAATCTTGACCCAGGAAACTAAATAAAATAAAAAATTGTTATAAGCTTCCAAAATTCTTAAAATCTGAAACGCGATATTAGATGTTTCGCAAAAGGTAGAAATGGCTTTTCAGCATAGTTGCAGTGGCGCTATGCTAATTGCAGCCATTACGTGTGTTGTGATCCGAAAAGGGAATGGCCGGGAAGTTTGCCTTCTGCTGTGTTAATGACGCCTGTCTGCTCAATGCCAGGAACAAAGACATAGTCTGCTGAGCACAATGCTACGAGGGAACGCCTCATTAGAATCCATGTCAGCGTCACGTACGTGACGTCCTCAAAAAATGAACCGTGAATGATGATTCCCCCTTTTTTCCACTTGCTTTTTTTCCCCCTCGGCCCCTTTTCGTCGTATGCTAATTAACTAGGGTGTGTTACATTCCGTCCTCTACGCGATCCATTGTGGGAGCCATTGTTGATAAATGACGATATCCATCTGTTTCTTCTTCTTCTTCTTTCTCCACTTCCCCCCTCCTCCTCCTCACACATCGGGGTTGTGTGTTTGTATGAAAACATGTCGGCGCGATGATCAACCATCGGTTTCCAACAGCAGCCTCCGTGGCCTCTCTCTGCCGCAAGGTCGGGTCAGCACTTTGCCCTCAGCCATGATTGATCTCAGAACATTCCGCTGCCCTCGAGGGCTGTTTACGCTTAGGTCCGACCGTCGGATTAGAAAAAAGAGGGAGCTCGTGGATTTTTCTGTTTCTGTGGCAGCGGAGACCGTGCCGGCTTTCATCCTGATTGGGGGATGTGGCGGTGAGGCTGTTGTGTCCTCCAGCAATTCATTCTCCCTTGACAACGGCAAATGCCTTGGACGCCGCCGTCACTTTTGAAAAGAGGAAGAAAGATTATTCTGAGCGTCCAGGACCTCAGAACAACCAAACTCTCCGTGCATTCATGGTCGTGCCATGACGGTGGCAGATACTCCGCTGTCCGTGCTGGGGCTTATTTGTCCGTGGGATCGGGGGGTGGCCGGGGCTTGTCTGTGTTTGGGAAGGTCACCGTGGTGTCAGAGTCCTAGGACGCCACGCGCCACTGGGGAGGGATCAGTGTGAGGTGGTCGGCCCCTGCTGAAGTTAGCCAGGTGTGGGCCTGCATGCGCATTGGTCAACACTGGGAATTCTCTAGATATTCTCACCTGGGGGTTGATGGGTCACTCGTGTGTGTGTGTGTGTGTGTGTGTGTGTGTGTGTGTGTGTGTGTGTGTGTGTGTGTGTGTGTGTGTGTGTGTGTGTGTGTGTGTGTGTGTGTGTGTGTGTGTGTGTGTGTGTGTGTGTGTTGCTACAGTATATATATAAATAGAGAGAGAGAATTTATAGATAATTTTATATATATATATATATATATATATATATATATATATATATATATAGTGAGATACCATAGATAGATAGGTAGATCGCTAGATGGATAGATAGATATAGTAGCAGTTTATGTGCATCTTGAAAAGGGCTTTTTAATTGCTTTACCACGTGTGTGGCTAAATGTGTGTGTGGACGCGTGTGTATGTGTGTGTGTGTGTTCACTTTCTCTTTCACCATCGGCTTCATTTCCACGGATCCTGACAGGAAAAAGGATGTGTTAGTGTCTCTGTTCTCTGGCTCTGCGTTCATAGAGCCAGCTCCGCTCCAGGAAACCCCAGGAATTACCTTCTGATTCCACACCCGACCTGACATCCATCACTGTCACGACCCCATCACACCCAGACACACACACACACACACACACACACACACACACACATATACACACACACACACACACAGACACACACACGCAGACAGCGTTGTATTGGCTCTGTGTGATTATCCGCAGCCAGCATGTTTTCTATTAGCTTCCCCTGAGCCAGCAGGGAATTAAGTTGTTCAAAGATGTACAATAAAGAGCTCCAGATCACACAGGATTACTTGCAATCCCGGGGACCAAATCAGACGGGCAATTTATTGTCCGACCTGCTTACGCTCCCCGTCTCAGGTGATTTGAGCTGATGGCTGCTGTGCGCCGACCCACGGCGTGTCTCCCCTCCTGCGGTTACCGGCTGATTCGATCCTGGAAAGGCGGATTTAAAGGAAGCTGTTCTTTCATTCCACTTCAGGAGATCGGCCTGATCCGCCCCCGTAATCCCGAGAGCAACAATAGAAGAGAGTTTAATTCTTATATCTGGAATATTCAAAGAAAAACAGAAGTTGTTGTCTGTTTTATAACAGTGGAATATTTCATGTGGTTTTATAGCATTTTAGGTCGAATAAGTATCGCGCTGAATGACAGTGTCGATTCTCGCTCTATATATCCTGTCCTTCTAGAAGTAAGCTCAGCAACGATACATTGGACAGGTTCGAGGTTGGATCTTATTTCGAAGACCGTGCCAGGAATGTTCAGACAGTTAATGCTGAATTGCTCAATTATTCTATAGTCTATTTAAATGTAACGGTATTCAATTGTAAAGATTTGATCCCATTTTGACCCTGTACGCTGTGTGTGAGGTCCACACTGTGTCAGTGTGCACTGCATCGCTCTGTCACTTGTTAATGTGTCTGTGCATCAGTCTCACCAAGAAAAAAATGGTGTACTTTATTGCACCTGGGGCGTATTAACCATTCTAATTATCATTATAATGTGGCTCGCGGGGGCGGTTTATTAGTCACACTCGGCTAGTTTTTTTTTTTTTTTTTGTTGATTCGAATATTTAGGCAGACTTCACATCACAGCCCGACATGTGTACGCTCGCTTCTAAATGTAAAATGAAACCATTTTCTATGTTGGTTTGGATTCGAGGCGGGCGGCGTGTTCATTAAACCGCACGCCGAACCACATTATGTAGTAAATTTTGTCAGGCACCTCCGTCGGGGCCGGGTCTCAGCCTGAGAAAGCAGAATATAGGAATCCCATAATCATTTCTGAATGCGCCCAAGGACCCCGTAGCATGCGAGTCTGACCCTCTAAACCGCCTGGTTGGCTTCCCAACAATGTCTGACATTCCTTGTTTATATATGTGGTGTGAGGGCGGAGGATAAGACGGCTGCCTGAAATTAATCCGCTCTGCGTGCTTCCACTTTATTGGCTCTGACAGTTTGATAAAGCCGCACGGTTTCCCCCTCCGCTGTGGACGTGAAGTAATGAACCGACGCAAATTAATACTGTGAAACCTCGGGTATTCTTGGACAGGGCGGTTAATGGTTTTACAGGTGCCTCTCCCGTTCGCCCCGACGCCGGCCAAGAAGCAATTACCTCCGTTGAGGATAGTGGCAATCGATAGCTCTGCGGAGTTATTCGGGGGGCCGTGTAAGGTGAATTGGGTTCAGAATGCGCCGCTGTTGGGCTTGTGTCCCGTTCGGGTCGGGGCGAATGATTGGTAGCGCGGCCTGGGAGCGGATCCCGCCTGTCCGGGCTGCTCTGCGCTCAGTGTGTGTTACCATTTGACTGACGTATCTGAAAGGGTTTTAACGGATTTTAAGAATTTATTTATATTTTTTTTCCCCAAACGCGGCCTCTGAGGTGTTTGACTTACGACCAGGCTGTTACGGCGCTCCGCGTTTCCAATTTGATAATAAAAATATATTTTGGACAACACACTGAACAAGTTACTGATAATTGAAAGATCGCAGAGAAGGCAAACATGCTCGGACACGTAAGGCTGTATAAAAGTTTATTGAAAAAAGGAATATCGTATTGCCTCTTGGTTACAGTGAGAATTCAGAGGCTGATGATCTCGCTCACCTCAGATGGTGAACATGTGTTTGCAGCTGCCTCAAGCAATTACTTCACATTGTCTCGGGGTCAAAAAGTAGAACATTTACAGACAGTTTGACAAACTTCATGAGCATCGGTGGCAGAATTTGCGAGAGCTTATATTCTTTCATGTATACATTTTTCGTTGCTTCGTCTTTGATCCAAATAATATACACTATTGTTGAGGGGGAAAACAAAACATAAACAACTATGACAACTACCCAAAACACTTTGTTTTGAATTAATAAGTGTATAACCATCACTTTCGACAGTTTGTAATGCATAGCTCTCATCGCGCTTGCGACTGATTCTTAAACTAGACACCCTCAGAATAGCGTGATACATTTCATATAAAGCATGCACCAAATGTTGTGTATATATATATATTTATATATATATATATATATACACACACACACATTTGCACACCTCCGACCCAAATACAAAAGAACCAAAAACAAAAAAAAAGGTTTGCAGCATGGCAGAGCAAAGTGGAACATAGGGGACAGGGAAGGGCCAGATTGAAAGCACATGTTGGTCCCAGGGTCTTAACTCAAAGAAATAGTTCTGCTTCAGCTGCCAGCCCTATCACACATCATACGTCCACATCACTGGAAATACAAGAAATTAAATTACTGGCATTTGAGGGGGAACAACTGGGGGATTTAGTTGGGTAATTGCTCAACCCAAGTGAGAGAGAGAGAGATGCGTGTTTGCTTTAAAAATTGTCTATTATGTTGGGCCTGGTAACAGAATTATCGGAATTATTAAATTGTCCCATGTTTTCAGCTGAAGATTGGTTCATAAGTATAGACGCCCTCGTCGGAGGGAGAAATCAGGACAGAGAACAATATCTAACATGTTGGAATTTTATTTTTATTTTTTTAAGTAAGTTGTTTTTGCTTATTGTTCTGCTTTAAAGGTCTATTTAAGATCGTGTTGTCACATAATTGAAAAATAAAATGACTAACAAAATGTAGAATATTGCATGATTAAAAAAGATAACACTGTTTGAAGGCGCAATACTTTCTGGAGAGGCCTTCATTTACTACTGCCTACTGTAGCTTGCATAAGAAAAAAAAAATCTGATTATAAGCAATACAAAAATAGAATAGTTACATTGAACAAATTCATCTTTGAAATAAAGTGGCTCAAATATATATATATGTGTGTATACATAAAAAAAAACTACCCCATGAACATTCCCTTTAAATGTCGTTGATATTTGCAGGTATTTTGTATAGAAATCAACTAGCTTTTGCATTCCTACCAAGGATAGGTGTTGGTATGAAAATAATGCAGTTAAATTTGTCTTTGTTAAAATGTTTAGATCTGTGTAATGCTATGTTAGGTGGTGTCAATGAACATCTCACTAACTACCTTAAAAAAAGAAAAAAAAGGAATGCTTTTTGATATGTTTTTAAAATTTCAGTTAGTTTTTGGTCTCTGTTTACTAGTTGAAAGCCTCAGAATGCTGTGTGTAATCTATGAAAATCCCCCAGAACTCTGTACTGATAGGTTTGTGCCCCTTTTTGTGAAGAATTTCACCAGGCAACGTTTTCCCTTTGCGAGTTCATCCTAATCCTGTTACCTAGTAACCTTGAAACCTAATCACAAGAAGAGTGTAACCTACAGATTTAAACCTATTTTTAAAATCAGCATGGCTCTTCTGCTTTGATTTGCTGGACCGATTTAAAACAGACGCATGTCGGATCTGAGACGTCATCGTAACATAGGACCGCAGCTCATTCTGATAACACACACAGTGAAATGCATTCGTTTCAATGGCTGTGACTCCGTTTTTAGCACCATTTGTTCAGCGCTCGGTCCTTCAGAACTGAATCCTACCCTGACAGGTCACCTCTTATGGAGTGTGCTACTGGACGCTCTGTGGCCCAACCCACCGTCCTCGGGTCAGACCTCCTGCTGGGATGACCCACAAAGCGTCAGAAACACGGTGGAGAGTTCATGTTGTTCCTTTACAGGCTCGTGAAGTAAGAAAGCACGATATACAGTCACACATTCAGTTAGTTCGCGCACGACACTTTCATCCATGCACATACAGGATGAATGCATCGTGACGCACACAGACACACACGCACGCACAACTGCATTCAAAACCTCATCTGACATTCACACACATCCTGAAATTCCACTGGAAAAGGCTTTTGATTGCACTTGGTGTTGATGTGTACGGGGCTGGGGGTGTCTGTGGGCGAAGCGTTGCCTAGCAGCTGCAGCAGTGCTGGGATGGCAGGGTCCGGAGGGAAGTGCTGGTTCGGCAAGCGGTCCAATGAAGTGGACGGGTGTCTGTACTGGTTTTTAGCCCAGGGTTGCCAGGTTTGGCCCTTTTTTTTTCTTTTAGTTTTTGTAATTGCGTCTTCGGTTTTTCTTCACCCTGGAGAGAGTTTCAGAGATACAAGTATGTGAGTTACACTGAATTTAGCAACATTCACTTGATGGATCGGCTATTTTTCAAACCAGGCTTTATTCAAATGTTGGTTCAAGTCATTTATAACTGTTAATAGCACAACCTCGCTGAATGCTTTACTATTGAGAAACAATTGAGAACGCTCTGCTGTGCATCTTTTCACTGTGCATTATTCATTTGAATTAGAATTTTGTTTTTTCATTTTACTCCAGCATAAGGAACACTTACATTTCAGTGCTTACTTCAAGAGAAGATGAATTGATTGAACGTCTATTGGAGTGTTCTAAACACTGGAGAATCTTAAACTGTTCAGTTGTAATTGTTTTCAGACCTTTCTGTAAGAACTACAAGTATTGTTTTGTTTTTATTTGTATTCCCTAACCCATGACTCACAAAACATGCGGTGAAACACACTGACAGCATATTAAGTGCTGAGTTTGCTGTATCGCAGGGAGTCATTTAACGTTCAGCTGCTTTCCGTGTTTTTAGGGAACCGGAGTAACGTGTAATCAAAAGAGCAGCTCCTGCTCCCTTTACCAAGATAAATAACAATGCCTCGTAAGGCGGTTTCATCATGGGTTTTCACATTTCACACAGGTTATTCATTTTACAGTTTTCTTTTTTTTTTTTTTTCAGAGCAGACAACTGGGCCGGTTCTAATAATCCCCAGGCAAGTTTGGCAAATGTTTTTTACGAGGTGTCTCATAACTTATTAAGACTGATGCGGCTGGACGTTGTATTTTTCATAGTAAATTATTGGCTCCTGTGGGGAAGCTAAAATTCCGACACCCTAGTGATAAATTTAGTCATGATAATTATATGTAAAATGTTTGTTTTGAAAGAAAAAAAAAAAAACACAGCGTATTTAGACCTTTTACAGACAGTTTGTGCTGAAGGGCGTGAGCCACTGAGTTGGCCCCAAAATAAGCAGAATGCCCTCTAGCTCTTACCGTCAGGTTTATGCAGTCTATGTCATTTACTACTAAAATATCAGAAACACACATTCATTCATGTTCTAAAAATGAACACAGTCATTTCATTGGTTAAACATTTGAGAGAATATTATTTGGTTAAATGGGGTATTTTGTAAAAAATAAAACAAATGTTATTTTTAAATCTTGACCTAATATGTGAATATCTATTCCGACCGCAGTGTTCAACATTAAGCGTTTTCCAGATATCTTGTAACGGACATTTGCGTCGGTCTGCATCCCCTTACCTTATTTCACTCTGCGGTATAAATTATCCGCCAAGATGAATTGATTAATCTAAAGTTATCCCTATATCACAGCCATATATTTTCATGGGAACCAAAAGGAAATACCAGCATCTGATTTATCGCTTTTCCTTCATGATAAAAGTCCCTTTCCAGATAATAACTCAGCTCCTTATATCAGCCAACCAAGAGGCTTCACAGAGTAACTTCAAGCAGTGATAGAGCTGTTCTGCTTTGAACACGGAACAACATGCTGTATTTCACTTTGGGTGTGTGTGCGTGTGCGTGTGTGTTGGGGGGGGGGGTGTCTCTCCTTACTTGTTGATGGCATTCTTTAGGTACTGCTGAAGCCACTTGGTCTCTGGGTTGATGCACACCTCCCTGTTGCTCTTCAGCTTGGCACTGTAAAAAAAAATAAAAAAAATAATGACATGAAGAAGGTTTCACTACCATATATTCATTTTTAATTCCATGTTCAGCTTTGCCCTTCGTTTTTAATTCTTTTGTTTTATTCCCCGATGGGCGTGACCCTTTCGTGAGCGCAACATTTCGGTCATAATCGATGATGGGCTTCCTCAGTTCAAATACTGATGCAGACATTAGCCGGTCCTTGGGGTTTCAGTTTCATTTGTTTGGGGGCATTGGTGAATTAAACATGTGTACAGTGTATCTATCAATAATCATTGTTTGGAGAAACATGTAGCAAGAACAGAGGAATATCAGTATCCAGTTAAACGCAACCCAAGCATTCAGCAGCTGTGTTTCCTCTCTCCCGGGGTGTACAACCTGCGGGGGTGTACAGTTAAATATTGTATCCGAAGCTATATCTTGTGCAAGGTGCGATTATATTTCATCTGAGCTGTAAGTTGATAATATGCATGTGGAGCCCAGCTAATTCATGTCAATCTTTAAAATGCAGAGTGTTCTCAGATAGACTCTTGTCAGCACGAATGGCTGTTGCAGAATTCTGTTATCCAGTGTTCGCTTGTACCGTTCACACTACACCACTTTCAAAGTGGTCAGACAGCTGTACCCTTCACACTACACCACTTTCCGTCTTGCGCTCGGGAATCTGGCAGCCGTCGTGGTTTTACACTACGAGACCGATCGGCGACACGTCACGGGATCTTTCACCGGGAGGAATCCCAGACGAGTCTGTCGGGGTCTCCAAACAAGGTTTTGGCTGTATCTCCCGTGGCGTCACTCCCGAGTCGACCCGACACGATCGGATATGAAACCTGCTTGATGCCTCGCCAGGGTCTGCGGGCCATTGGCGAGCGCTCGTCGAGCGGTGGGATGGCGTCGTGAGCGGTTCACTCCGCACGCTCGTCGCTCACGGGAGCGCGTTGTGATTTTTCCTCCGCTCTGGGGCTTTGCTCGCCCGTCTCCAAAAACCTGTCAGCGAGGTGGGAAATCAGGCCAGAATCATGTTGTCTGAGCTCTGCAAAAATTTAGAATTGGTGATTGAAGCAACGCAAGTGGTTGGGGTTAGGTTGCAATTGTTTTAAGTTATAGGCCTCTGGATTAAAAAGGTTTAAATATTATTTTGCTCACTGTAGGTCAGGCTCATTTAATTACACTGTTGTAAAACGGCAAAAGTGGAAACGTTTGAAAAACAAGCAAATTACTAGTTATTAGTTATTTAAATATCCATATATCCTTACGAATATATGGATATCCAGTATTGTACGTTATTGTCTATGTCTATGTCTATACAATATCAAAGCGCATTATTTAGAGCTAACATAACATCTTGGCCATCCCATGTGTATGTTAGTCATTTGTTTTGATATTTGTTGTAGTGGAGGTGTCTCTTGAAAGTTCCCCCATAGTGTAATATGAGAATAAATCACAGCGAAAGATCAAGTATTTCACGCTGCGGAAAGGATTTGGGCGAATCGCCTAAACAAGTACTACGGTATCTCCGTCCTTACTCTAGTTTCTAATAACACACCCTAGCCAGATATGAGGGTAGTAATTTAAACACTCAGGTGTGTATTTTGACCAGCTCTACGGTAATAAATCTCAATAAACTCGAAGTGTTATTGGACTCACTTAAGAAAACGTTTACAACACATTCCACTTAAAACCAAAGGATTAGTTGACTTTCCAGTGCTGTAACCCTCACGGCGGCCACGAAAACGATGCTTCAGACTTTTCACAACTTCTGAGCTGTATTCCCTTTTGGATTTCGAACCTTGTAATTCGATTTTGGATTTGAATCCAAGGATGTCAAAACTAACGACAAAAAATGTCCAAAGTCGTCAGCGTTGGTGTTGAATTTACGGCCTGCCAACGAGCTCTGTCTCGGTGAGGCATTATCTTCAGATGCCTTCGTCTGTATGTTTGACGACGCGCCAAATAATGTCGATGGCTTCATGAGGTCCCGCCTCAGAAACAGCCCGGTCTAATCTCCAAATACCTCCGAACGTCCCGCAACACATTTTAGTCGAAACCGTCGGATTAGCAGATGAAACAGGCTGTCAGCTCAACATCAGCAGTGAAATATCACCCTCTGTTTCCACTCAGGACACAGCTGTGAGCGAAGACACACAAGTGTGGTTAACACGCTGTGTAAAATAAAAAACTACGATAAAAAAGATACTTCTCTCTTTCTGAAAGTGGCTCAATTAAGGGTGAAAGTTTGCTAGAAATCATCTTGAAAAAATAAACACTTTCAATTAATCGATTCAGGTTTTTGAAATTGTGACAGATTAAAAAACAGGGTTCTCCGCTTCAAATGAACTTTTTTCCCTTTTGTCAAAAGGAGAATTTTCATGTGATATCTATATATATATATATATATATATATATATATATATATATATATATATATAATTTAATTTTTATTTTTTTTTAATTTCCTTGGGTGTGGGGCACAGCCCCGTTGAGGTGACGGCCTGATGTGGGGAACAGCTTTGGGGTCTCATCTCATGTGTGTTCCTGCTCTGATCCGCCGATGGACAACCGGGCCCTAATGTTTAACAGAGGATTTGTTCTGTTATCCGAAACGGCTTAGTGAGTTTGGGGTGCACGAGCGGTGGTCCATTCCCCTGTATATCAACTCCCCCCGCCCCACTCCACCCAAACATATGGATGTCACACCTTGGCGGCAAAAGGTCGTGTTTGAGAGTTAACAACTCGGAGGAGTAGCACCTCACTACTCCCCACCTCATTCTCCCCCTCAACCCCCAATCGCATGGCCGTGTAAATTAAACACATTCCACCTCGGCTCACATCGCGTCAAACCCCACTTTGCTGCCCCAACGCCTCCCGATTCAATTTGACCCATTGGCCACCCCCCTCCTTCCACCCACCCCCCCCACCCCCCATCCCCGACCCCCTCCTCCGCCCCAGCTCAGCCCTTGTTCCTCCAGTGCACGTACACGAACGTGCAAAAAAAACATACGCGCAAATATATACCTGTGCACACACAATCAAAATCTCTGCAAAAGATCCCGATCTAAATGAGACTTTACCTGTATAGATAAAGGAAATAATAGATACACTGGCAGACAATTACCGGCACACAGAGGAGCAAATGGACAAGCCCTCACCCCTCCACCGGCCTCTGGAACTAAAAAAGCCCCCCTTTCTGAGGGCATCAATCCTGGCAGAGATCCTTCAAAACAGCATGGGAGTCAGCAGGTTAAACAGCTCCGTAACTGGATCTCTGTTTGTCTTTCCTCCGGGGATGTCCCCTCGCCTTTTTATTTTATAAGTGACGGCCAGATAATCCCCTCCTTGAGGCTTCTCGTGTTTTGATGTGCCCTCCCCCCATCCTGTTTATCTGTCTGTGGGTCTGACGGAGCTCGCCGGCTAACTGACCGGCCGAGGGCCCAACGCCCTAATTGACTTGGCTGGAATCTGAGGGCCCGAGTTCCGCAAGCAGCAGGTAGTAATTACTTCACAGCAAGTTAATACCAACAGCATGCTGGGGGCGTGAGGGGGAGGGGGTTGGGGGGTGGGGGAGTGTCGGCGGTCATTTGTGCGCAAAGGGACACGGAGGATGGGGGAGAAAAAAAAGAAAGGGGGTTTAATGTTACCGCCTCTTTTATCTGCCAGCAATTGAGATATCGGCGCAGCGCTCTGCGTTTCACCCCTGCCGCTCACAGGGCTCCGCACTTAAATGACTTCTTGACTCCCCTGGAGGGTTTTTGTTTTTTTTTGTTTTTTTTGGAGGGGGGGGTCTGGGGTTAAAGACAGCTCCGAGTGTCCTATCTGACCTCTTTGCGATCCAGTTACCCCGTTTAAAGCGCTCCAGAAGAAGAAAGAACTTATGTGATATTTGGGAGGTTGGCAACGTCTTTCACTTGTTTGAATGGAAATTGTGAATAGTCTGAACTTTGGACTTGCCCATACTGTAATTGCAACGCAAGCTCACCGCTGTGTCTTTTTGTGGACTTCTCGTTCTGAACGCTTCTCTTCGCTCAAAAAGTTCTGTTTGGCTGTGAGCATATCACCCCCTTAGGAATCACCCCGACCCCTTGTTTTTTTGGTGGTGGGGGGCTTTG
>NC_137191.1:5343198-5458198 GCF_960531495.2 Zeus faber
TTTTAGGACGGGCTGGACAATGTCTTTGACAATATAATGCTTGTAAAAATATGTTCAACATCCCGCAGAACATGAGCCAGCCAAGCCGCACAGGCTTAACTGGAGAAGGCATCACTGCGTGCACTGTAGTTCTTGTGATCAGCACAACATGCATTGATGCCGGCACTAATTCATGTAAAAAAAAAAAAAAAAAAAAAAAAAAAATCACTTTGTCCAGGAATTCAATCAATCATGCTTAGACATCACCACGGCTACGCATAAATATACCACCGAGTGGCAGAGAAGCAAACAATAACATATAAATCAGTGGAGACGGCTTATGATCCATCCAATAAACACCTCTTCTTTAAGGTGCAGTGCCAAATGCCCCCCAGTCCCTGAGGGGCATCAGCCTAATGATTCACACCCTATCAGGCTCCTATTGTCATGTTAACCGGGGTATCATTATGCATCTTAATCACACTCCACAATGTTTATCCCTAATTAGAAACTAATTAAAAGAAAGCGAAGAGAACAAACCAAATACACACATTAAGGCCCGCTCAAGGCTTTAATATGCGATCGGCGGGCTTTGGCGGGGTTGAAGCGACACACTGGGCATGATGCCGCCCTGGCTTGTCAACACCTGCCCTGTTGGCTCTTCTCCTGGATCTCCGGATTTTCCTGGATTAATATGAAAAGCTACCCTCATGTGAGTTGTCTTTCATAAAACAAACTAATTAACAAAATGAGTTCAAGGATCAAGTGAATATATATTGTATTTAGTAAAGCGATGGCCAAATAAAATGTGTTTTTTTTTATGCAATAATATTTAGCAGCTTATTCAATAAAATAAATATGATTTTGAACTTTTTGTTTTTCCAAAATAATCTAGGTATAAAAATAATGAATCAATATAGACTGCAAATAATGGTTTCCTGATTTTACTCTTCTAATTGTATTTGTTAATTTCAAAGTTCTCCTCAAATGTAGTCTATTCTTTTTGTGAACATTTAAAAGTATTCATTTACCAATAACCCTGTTAAAGCACTGATCTTTTTACACAATGCCACGTATTCATTTGAGCCACTGGAATTGAAGCACTCTTTGATGTAAATAGAAAACCTCAGAATCCATCTCATAATATCAAATTCCTCTGAAACAGTAAAACCAACAGCTGCTCCCCACAAGGCTCTTAAGACACAACATTTCACTGAGATGGTGAAACACTGTTTTTTCAAATTTTTTTAATACTTAACAGCCGACGCTCTGATCCTGAACATTGCAAGAAAATGGACATCCTCAGATCACAGCGGTAAAAGAAATAATAAATCCCTATTTCTCATTTTTAGGATGATTTCTTCATCCGTCTCAATGCATTGATCGTCATTCACATACGTGATCGTTATTTGCAAGCTCAACACATTTCAAGGACTCTCCACCCACCCACCCATCCATCCATCCATCCATCCATCTATCCGTCCGTCCATCCATCCGTCCATCCATCCAGGCACACAATCTCATATGCAGCCCCACCGTAGACCCCCCTCTCCCCGCTGCAGACTCACCGTTGGACACTGGTGCGTGCGTGGCCACGGCCAGCAGAGCGGTCAGCGCCAGCAGCTTGACGTCCATGGTGGCGATGCTCTCGCAGGCTGCAGTGAGTGCGACGCGCTGGTACAATCCAGGACTCGGTGTGACTGCCAGCGCCGCTCCGAGCTGCGTTAAATCCAGAGCCCGGGGAGAGAGAGACTCCCACTTTCACGGGAGGAGGGGGTGAGGGTAGGATGGAGGGGTGGAGAGGGAGAGGGAGAGGGAGGGAGGTGGGGCCCAGAATCAGAGGAGAGGAAAGGAGGGGGAGGGGGGGGGGGGGCTTTGCAGCCGAGAGAAACTTCCTCGATTGTAAATGTGCTGGCTTTGAATCAAGGAGAAGGTCTGAGGGGAATTCTCCCTCACTTTCCCTCAGTCAGCCAGTCTGGGGACCCTCTCTCTGTCTCTCTCTCTCTCTCTCTGTCTGTCTCTCTCTCTCTCTCTCTCTGTCTCTTTGTCCCTCAATTTTTCTCTGTCAATCTGTCTGGGTCCCTTTCTCCGTCTCTCTCTTTGTCTTTGTCTCCCTTTCCCTCACTTTCTCTCAGTCAATTTGTCTCAGTCTCTCTCACTCTCGGTCAACCAATCTGCCTTGGTCTCTCTTTGTTTGTCTGTCTGTCTGCCTGCCTGTCTCACGCTCTCTTACCCCTTCTCTCTCTCTCTCTCTCTGTCTCTCTCCCCTGGAATCATTAGAAACCACATTTGTTAAATAAAACTGCTTTCAAAACTCAAAACTCTCTCTCTCTCTCTCTCTCGTTCTCTCGCTCTCAATCGTAAGCTTTTTTTGTCATTGTTGTGGCTTCTTTCTTCATCTTTTTTCTTTTTCCCCCCTTCTTTTCACCTTCCTTCCGTCCATCTGCCACTTTCTGCTTTCACTCAACTTCACACCCAGCGCACGCTCACACACACGAGTACACACACACACAAACGCACACACACACGTATGAACACACACATGTATGAACACACACATGCACGCACGTGAAGACCTCCACGCTGTCCTGCTGCTCTGGCCATTTTCAATCCAGGGCTCCCTGCGAAGAGGCCAATGTTGTTTAATGTTTCAGATGACTCTTTTGATCTCTCTCTCAGTGCCACAGTCAAAGTTTACGTGTTTTTTAAATTTTCTTTTTATTTTTTTTATTTTATCTTATATCAATATATAAATGAGGCGGAGAAGAGCAGCACTGAAAGAAAACAAAAAATAATAGTTTATTGTTGTTTTTTTCCCACACTGCACCCGTGCCTCCAAATAGTTCTCGGAGCACTGTGACTTAACAGGCCTTTTCCCTTTTCTTTTTTTTTAGGGGATCAAAGCTGAGAAGAAAGAACGACAGAAATAAACCGAAGAACAACAGTTCCCTCCGTCGGTGACAAGGTAAGAATTTACACAACTGATTTCTAATTGCGGGAGCACCAATTCTGACACCGCGATCAGGGTGGGAGAATATCCCCAATGCAAAACTCCTTTCCCGAGAGCCCTATCAAACATATTTAAGAAAAGTTTGTCTAAAAGTTTTTCTTTCAGTGTTTTTGACGCAGAAACATGCTAGGGTTCTCGAACGGAGAAAACATGAATTGGATAATTCAGTATTCTCTGTTTACGGTTTAAGGGTCTAAGTCTATGCTGTGGATCAGATCGGTGCTCTATATTGTGCATACTCAGTGTACTCAGAATTTTAATTTGTACAGGCAATAAAAACATAGCATTGTTGGATTTAACTTTCTCAGTATGCTTGTGCAGGAGTCCAAACTGCCCAGGGTGGCCCCTCAAACCACTCCCAAGGTTATTTTTATCACCTTTATTGTACCGGCGATGGTCGCATTTAACGCCTTAAGCCGTAGAAAATGGAGAGCGGCGTCCGCCATTGTTTTCCACTTATCTCGACCCCAGCAGATCGCATGTAACGAGTTCAGTCCTCACACAATGAAACGGGTCAGGAAATCTGGCACCATAATCACCCAGGATCGCCACTGTCTCAGGGATTGTACACGGCACGGTAGATCCTGACTTATTTAACATCTGAAGTAATTCAAAGCACATCTAGATACAATGAAATGAAAACAATTCCAACTGTGCTCCTGCAGGCACAGGCCACGCTCCCACATTGCTGGTCAATGGCCATAACAATCTTTCACTGATGTTGGAGGATTCCGCATGAATTTCTTTCCCAAACTGGTAAAAAAAAAAGGGGGGGGGGGGGGGGTGAGGCAGATGTGAACGAAATGGTTGTATCCAGAGGGGGTTTTTTGTGCAATGTTGAACGAATTCTGCATGAATGCAAGAATTCTGCATTTACAGAGAAAATGCTGTACTGTCACATGACATGCAGGTTTTGTTGTGTTTGTGTGTGGGCATGTCGGGAGGTGTGTCTTGGGCATGTATGTGCATGTGTGTGTTTAGTATCGATGCTATTGTGTGTGTGTGTGTGTGTGTGTGTGTGTGTTTACTCCATGTACATCAACTCTAGTGGTTGGGAAACTGTTAGCAGGTGATGCCACAACTGGATTTGAACCCTTTCAGAGCTGGAAGTCTTCGGACGCCCCGTCAGTTCATGGTCTGGCAAACTGTTCCCTACAGTTTACAGGCCCTTAGCGCGGTGACGTGCTGGGAGATGGCTTGGAGGTCTCAGTCCTTCTGTGAGCCATAAACCTGAGAGGGTGTTTACTGTACAACTGCCATTAACAGTAAGAAGCAGAAACCACTGTGTTAAAAGACAAACAGCAAATCACTTTGGGCTGGGCATTCACATTGGCCGTCTTATTTTTACACACAAACATGACATTTTGTTTATTGTTTTATAGGCTATTAGCATGGCATTGTTATTTAGAATGTAAAAGCATGACAACATGTGCATGTCTTTTTTTTTTCTAAATACTGGATCAATTTTAAACTATTATTATTATTATTATTATTATTATTAGAAAATACCAGAGTTTTTGTTTGAATACTCATCAATGCTGTAATTCTCCCCAGTGATGTGTACGTTCTAACTTGTATATGATATTTGACATTTGCCGGAGTAACATCATTTAGAGATTTCATTTGATCCAAACACTGACCTTTGCAAGTTCACCCTGATAAACTTGGCCTGCTAATTCCCAAAGAACCGACCAAAAACCTTGTCCATCTCATCGTCACAGAACTCAGCGTAATATCAAGCAACACGCCACAACAAAATGCCAGAACCGTTTTGGCGGCTCCGGCGCCAACACGCCGCAGAGGCACAGCGCCGGCGTGTAACTCAGACGGCCGGGACAACACCGCCACTTGTATCACACACGGGGTCAGAGGTCAGCGGTTCATTTTCCCTATAGGGTTACAGGGAACCGGGCTGCCCGGGCTTTGTTGTAGAACAGTCCTGACGGACAAGGTGAGCGCTAACTGCAGCCACGATGAGGGATGTGATGGGGACGCGGGCTGGGAGCAGGATGGGTCTGGTCGGGGTGGAGCTCAGAGTCTGTTTGAGCTTCATGAACGTCCAAAAGTAGCCCTAAAATCAAACGAATAAAACACAACCTTGTGTCGAACAATCTTTCTATTGAAACTGATTGAACGGTGGAGCAACGTTAGAAACAACATCAAACATCCCGGAATTTAGTACATTCTCGACGTGCTCCGTTTCGAAACCAAAGTCCATGACACAAAAGTCTTATTGAAAAGTCGCCGTGATACTCATCTCTCCCGACAAGGTGTGCCGCAGCACTTACCACGCACCCAAATAAACACATTATTAATGTCCTGAATGGCTTTATGTGTGGAAATGTGGCCCAAATAAACATGGGGAGCAATCTCTCCCTGATCTCCCAACACCGGGGCAACATTCCCAAAGTTCCTGCCGGGCACTAAGTGTTGAGATTGCGTCGGGGTGTTGAGTTTACGGTGTTTGTCTAACGGTGCGAGTCTGGTTCTGGGTTTTATTGTACGGCAGCAGAGCAGATGAAAGGTTTTCCTCTGCCGGGCTGAGACAAACGACAGGGCACCAACCATAGCCTGCTTCATACGGGACCAACCGAATATAACTTGTAAAAGTGCGGAAACCAAGCTTGTGAGAAATGTTAAAATCTACCAACCACAAGCATTGGCCACTAACCTAATACTAATAAAAAATACTGTTGATTAAATATTAATCCTTACTGCAAAATAAGTCACAATTTTATTGCTGGCTAATAAGAGGTGCAAAACAAATAATGTTTAAGATGGATGGATTGATGTTTGTGGGGGCAGGGTTGTGTAGACAGGATAAAGAGGGGGTTTAGGGAGTTAAGGTGAGCGGTAGAGTGAGGGGGTTGGGTCGGTGTGTGTGTGTGTGTGTGTGTGTGTGTGTGTGTGTGTGTGTGTGTGTGTGTGTGTGTGTGTGTGTGTGTGTGTGTGTGTGTGTGTGTGTGTGTGTGTGTGTGTGTGTGTGTGTGTGGTGATGTGTGTGACGTGTGAGTGCTTTTTATGGGGGTTGCCTCTTATCAGTTCACACATTTTGAGTGAACCTCAGCTGCCGGCCTCGGCCCCCCCCCGCGGGGCTCTGCAGTTGTCACCATCCACACAAACACACACACCTCCGATGGGACGCCCCGCTGTGCTCAAAAGCATCTCCTGCGAACACTTGGTCCATTAATCAGCATGAAATCAAATAACCACCGGTCCTGCAGTAATGGATTAGTTGACTCATCCCTTTAATATTTAATTAAATTGATATTGGTCAAGTAGATGGGTCGGATGGGTTTCCGTAGCAACTTTACCAAACATCTATAATGCTTCCATTATTTTTCACGTTTGCTTTTGTTGGAGTGCTTTTGGTGTTAAACATAATTAAACTTCATCTAACATTAAACAACGGCGTAAACGTCGAAGGATGCCTCTCTTGCGACGGCCTTTTTCACCGTGGCTTTTGTTTGCCTGCACGCTGCATACTGTACAGTCTGTCTTGAGGATATTTATCATTCACAACTTTTTCACTTGAATCGGGGGCTTTTCTCGGGCCCGAAGCAGCCCTTCCTAAGTAGAAGCCTCCCAAATGTGTTTGAAGTTCCGCCGTCCTCCCGGGTTGCCAGTTATGTTCGAAAGACCTCTCAATGGCTTATCCAGTGTACTTTGTGTGCGCGGTGGAGGAGAGGGTCTGGCATGACACCAACTGCCACTCAATGGATGCTTTCCAAACAAAGGAAATAGACCCTCCGCCCCTCCGCCGCTTTTCCTCCTTGACATGCACATTGAGTCCCTCTCGTCCGCCCAGTGTTTGGCGAGAGCATAGTTTTTGTCTGACCCCGTCGCCATGGTTGCTGCTCCCCGTATGGGATGGGACCTGTGTTTACTGTATATATTATGGGATGCTGAGAAAAGGGAGGCTGGTCTGAAGGGCAGGTGTCCTTTACGTGCAGCATCCGTGTGTGTGTGTGTGTGTGTGTGTGCGTGCGTGCGTGCGTGCGTGCGTGCGTTCAGCTCTGAGACACACAGCCCTCACAACAGGAGGCCATATGAAGGGACCGTTGTCACGACTCTAATTCTAATTGGACGGGATGGAGCGTGAACACATGTGTGTGTGTGTGTGTGGTCCTGCCGTGCACTGTATGTGTGTGTGTTCTATCATAGTGGGGTTTTTTTTCTTCAAAGTTTAAAGCTGCAGGTTCTGTCAATGTATCTGTGAGATGTTTTTGAAACAGATATTATTTGAAGATAATCTGTCTAATTCTGTTTTCGATGTTTGTTTGGGCAGCCCTTTCTTGTATCAAGTTTTCGTGTTTTCCATTTGCTCCATCACATGTCAGGTGGACGCTGACTGAAGCGTTGATTTTTTTTTTTTAGTTGGGTTATTAATGACCAAGTGATAACAGTGTTTAGGAGTCCGTCCTCCTCCTAGCTTACGGCTCTTGTATACCTCATGCGGGATAGGAATTGGCGGACTGGCAGAGCCAATATGGGGGCCTGACAACCTAAAAATGGGCGGTGAAAAGCCTTCGGTCGCCGATGGTCCTCTGTCAGAACTGGTCGCAATTATAAAACAGTGCCCCCCCGATGCACCACTGCAACTTCATGTGACTGTTTACCTTTATTATCTACTTCCGTGACCTGCAGTAGTAAATTATTTTTCTACCTTTTTTCTACTTTTTCTTTCCATTTTTCCATTTTTCTCCATCTTTCTTTGTTTTGGTTGGTTTGGCCATCGCTTCCGTTTTTCTCCCGTCGCCTCCGAGGCTCCACCGACCAAAGAAACTCCTCTGCTTCTCCCTCTGGCGTGGAGTGTGCCGGCCTTTGATGGAAACACTTCGTACACCAGCGGTTGCACAGTCGTTCGTTTTCGATCGTGGACGAAGTGTACTGGAGCCTGTACGCTATTTCGCCATCGCCCTGAGCACTGAAATGATCCAAGACTGTAAAAAGTGCATTAATGTCAGAGCTTTAATGTCTTTAAAACCTGTGTGTCTGTGTGTATGTTTTTTATTATCTTATTCTGTTCAGTTCCTGGATGTGAAAGCACTTGATGACATCGCGTCTCACGTTACCTTTTCTTCGGGAGTCGCGCTGATCGCTCTTCCTGTTTTCCTCTCCTTCCCCCGGGGACGACTGATGGGGCCCCATCCCGTTTGACAGCTCTCATTTTAAGGAGTTTGCGTCAAGTCAGACAGAGAAAATGGGAGAAATTGCAAACACCAGCGAACATGGCAGCGTTCAAAAGGCATTACCTTCTTCTTTGAGCTTGTAAGTAGAGGCGAAATGAGGGCAAATTGGCTGAACCACATCCTCAGAGGCCTCTTTTGGTAGGAATGATTCTGTATTACTTTTCGCCCGTTTCAGTGTGGTTTTGGCGCCGCACCTTGCTCTGTTCTGGATAAATACAGTTTGCATCGCCTCATTGGGTGTAATGACAGTGAAACTGTATTGCCCATGTAAATGTGTGCTCTGACGGCATAATGGGACGTGTGCCTGGCACTTCACATACTTTTGGCTCTGCTGCCAAAACTCACATGTGCATGAAAGTCAGACACACACACACACACACACATATGCATATGTACACACATGCATGACACATAAAGATAAGTGCAACAACACAAACGCACAAATTCCAAAGAAACGCAAACGCACGCGAACTCTCGTCTACTGGGACCTTGAAAACAGAGCCGTCAGCGGCTAGTGAGCGACGCACCAGGGCCAGCGCTGGGACCGGGTTGGGGGTCGCGACCCCGGCAGATTGGACGGCCACAATCAATACGCCCCCGCCCCCCTCGATCGCTCCCTCCAGACCGTCCAGGCGTCACATTCTCCGAGAGGAGTGCGATGGTGGCGAAGCGAACCTTTATCGGGGCCCTGCGTTCATTCTTTTGTTTCACAGATCCATATAGCCAACCGTAGAAAATGATGTCACCAGCAGCAGCACCACCAGTGCACTGAAAGGATCCAGTGGAACTCGCCACTGCTGCCCTGCCAAGACATTCTGGCCCGGAACGGAGAGTAATAATATATCGCGCGCACACGGTCAGTCTCGAGGGCGTTGAAGAGCACGACAGCACAGAACTGCACTTACACAGAGTCGGGGTTTGGGGACTGAAACGTAATCGGTCAGACATTTTGTGATTGCCTTCTTCGAATTTCAGTCACGCCGCCTGAATTGAATTCTTTGTTTTATTTATGTTGTATAATAAAAAAAAATCACATATTTCAAAGGCAATTCCATTGAAAACGAAGAAAATTAAATATTGCACATGGGTTGCAGTTTTAATTGCACTCAAAATATCCTAACATATGGTGTCAATATATATTCTTATTCTTGTTGTTCACGGTAATGGTTGCATATAAACAAACTGAATGATTCAGTAATATACAGGGATGAGGCTGACTATTTACTATTTTTAAGTCCAAGACAGAGGAACAGTTTTATGTGAAATAGAAAATATTTTTAATAGTTGTATTTCTTTCCCTTTCCATTCAGACTCAGGGACCATAAAAATATCGTAATAATATGACATTTCCTCCGCGCTCGAAATAATTTCCCATCACTTTTATCAGGACGGGGAGAACATTAAGTTTATCACCATGTTTCTTAATCTACATTCAGAAAGCTCCTTCCACTCACAATATGGCAACACTTACCCCAAGCGAAGGCTTCTGATGGAATGCTTGTGACAGTGTTTAAGATTAACTGCTGCAATATAAAGTAATAACATTTTATGAGAAAACAGTCAGGATTTCGAATTAGGAATATATTTATGTGTAGAAACAAGCCATAATAAATGAGCTTGACCCGTCCTCTATGGCTCAGGGGTCCTGAACTACAAAGGAAGCCTTCTGTGATGCATAAAACAACCTTTGGACACTTCATCTTGCTAAATTGAGGTGTAAACATCCCCTCTTTTAATCTTGCTTTTTATCTGATCCAAATATATCTGTTTTCATAAACATTTCTCAGCCAAGATTCGTCTTTTTTTTTTTTTTTTTTTTGAGAGCCAATTTGGCTGCTTCTCAAATCACCATTGGCTATTTTGGTCCAAACTGGGGAGCCATTAGCTGGTATTATGAGTGCTCTTCTCTCAACACCCTGAATTTATGAACCGCCTGTGAAAACATGACAGGCCAATCTCTCCTCCTCCCTCGTTTTCCTCGCTGGACCGAGGGATAACAAAAAAAAAAAAACCCAGTTAAACTGCCCCAATGAAGTTTCTTCATGATGGTTCCCAGATGAGATGGGGCTATAAATCCTCACACTATCTTTGCGACGTGACAGATCAAAGTGGCGCAGGTTGGTCAACGGCTCTCTGGGTGATTTCAGTGTAGAGTAAAAAATCCAAACCTGTGGGGAACTGTCAAGGATTTGTATATTTGTATATAAGGGATAAAATAGTAGCATAACTTGCCGATCCCTAAAACCAAATTATTTTAAAACAAGATTGTGCTAGATTGCACAGAATTATACCTGGAAAAAAAATATCCCATCCAGTAGTTACCACAGTCACAAATGGTTTAAATTCACTTGCGTTTTTAATTTAATGTAAACAAAATGACAATAAATTGACTCGTTGGTTGGCGTTTTTAATTAAAGTGCCTTGGGGGATTCACTCACATGCACTAAAACACATTCTTAAACATATAGACACAGACACACACACCCATGCATGTAAACACAACTTAATCAACATTGGCCAACAGAGGCCAGGCATACATCGAAATACACAGACACACACACACACACACACACACACACACACACACACACACACACACACACACACACACACACACACATGTCTATTGCTCACAAATAAACTTGTATTTTATTTTTTTAAAGTTCTAAACAAATACAATTATGTACAGAAACACACCCGGATACACACACACACACACACACACACACACACTAACACACACACACACACATTTAATGTTGCACACACACATTCCAAGCCCTCCACTCTATGCACCTAACACCGATCTTGAAAGACAGTCTTGGCCCGGTCGCGGTGTATAGTCTCATTGTCGACTGTTTGAAGTGGGTGTGGGGGATGTCCGACTAGGTCATTGTCCAATCATACACACACCCACTGTGACCCCTGGTGCCAGGCCCTCGGCCCCGGGTCATTCTGAATGAAAAAGCAGATGGGTGGTTGTGGGTGGCTTCAATGGCAACGAACAAAGAATTAAAAAAAAGAAATGCAAGAAAAGGAAGAAGGCCAAGCGAGGATCAATGAAATGAAAGGTGTTTTAACGAGCGGTTAGGTTTGTGTGTTTGTGTGTGTGTGTGTGTGTGTGTGTGTGTGTGTGTGTGTTTGAATGCTTGTGAATGTGTTATTTGCCGTCTACATGTTCTGCTTGTGTGATTGTGGTTGTGTTTGTATTTTCGGCATTCAGTGTATCTAGTATACGCAAATATGTGTGTGAATGATATGTACAAAATGTTTTTGCTCCAGAAGCATCAACATGTGGGTTTCTTTCAACCGTTTCTGAACTTCCCAGAGCTACTCCCGTAATGTAAAAACGAAAAACATGCACCAGCGCAAAAACGTGAAGTAATAATTCACAATAAGTCGGCTCAGTTTAAAATAATCTGTTAACATACTCAGTTCCACACCAGTCAGATTTACACCGATCAGTGGTAAAAAAAATAATACATAAACATAATTTGCTCCAAACTAAAGCTGATTATTTTAAATTCAGTCAACTTAAAAATACGACTTGCGTATTATTACATCAAGTACTTTCCCCGTCGGTTCACTGATTTACCTTCTTTCAGCTCGATTGCAGCCCACATGCAAACCTGTCGAGCTCCATGTGTTTTCCAACACTCTACTGGGGAGTATTAAGCCGAGGACGGCAGCCGGTGAGCCCCGTGTTGATCATATTCCTGTCAAACCCCTGACAGCGAATCCAATCTGTGGTTACAAACGCAAACACAGAAGCACCTGAGTGCTCGTGCATGCGTACGCGGCGACTGCGACATTAAATCTGCTCTCATTGTACGTGTAGACTGGTGGTTCTTTTTCCGAAAACAAAGCCAAAAGTTTGTATGACTTATTTTCCTCATCGTCGCTCTCCAAAGTCTGTTCTGTAAAGTCTGCCTTGTGCGGTGTAATTTATTGGTATAATTGAAGTGTGTAGGTGAGCAGGTATAAAAATGATTTAATTGCTCGAAGATGTGTTACATCAGGGCCCACTGTAAAAAAAAAAAACAGTTGTATGGCTAAAATCAAATCCTGTTTTCTGATGTGTTGTGGCAGCGAGCTATGGGCAATGAATTTCCTCACAAAGATCAAATGAAGTTGGCCTGGAGAGAGGGAGAGAGAGCCTGGGGATCAGCCCCCTGCTACCGGTGTAGTTACCGGATGTGCTCGGCCTGGCAGATCGGTCGCACGTGCGGGTCAGAGGGTGAAACAAACCCCGTGGCGCAATGAATGTGAGGGCCGGCGCGCACTGGCTGACATGCGGGTGCTTGATTGTTTTTGTTTTAATGTAAATTTTACCAGCCAAAAAAAAAGGTCATTACCGGAGCCAAACAAAAGGTAGTGACGTTGTGCCGTAAAGCATAACGCCACTGCCACTACTTCTCCCGCGCTTTCGTACCCGAACACCAAAGTTACATCCGGGCGTTCGGGGGGGTGGGTGTGAATGAAAGAGGTGCCATTCTACAAGTCAGCGTACCGTAAAAATGATCCAGAAGCTGTTATTTTAAGGCACAAAAAAAATTCAAATAGTGTTCTTTTAGTAAAGGAGCAAATACCCTGACACAGAACCACTGTACCACCGTCACAGTAAAAGTGACCCCGGCAGATTGGACGGCCACAATCAATATGCATTCACCCCCTCGACCGTTCCACTGAAAGTACCACCTTGAGGTTACTTAACACTTGACACTACTTAAGTAGCAGTATATAAGTACTTGCTTTTAAATGTACTTCAAGTATTAAAAGAACGTGTCATATCCAGTGCCCTGATATAACAGAGCCTGTCATACAGCGTAAAGTGCCACTGTGCCTTTTTTCTGCGCGTAGAGAGGAAAATAGTATCGATGGTGTCATAGTCATTTACAGATATATACAAATATAAATTCTGATGTTTTTAAGAACAAAAGTATTGCGACTGTGGTAGAAATATAATAAAAAAGTATAGATATTTGCTTTGAAATGTAGTGGATTGAAATTGAAAGTCTCAAACTGAATATACTTCGGTGTGTGTATGTGTGTGTATATATATATATATATATGCTGAATATACTTATGTAAGTACACTTGTGTATGTACACACAAGACACTCGGAAAAAAAATGTACTTAAGCTTTCCACCACTGCTGCAGAACTCTCCACGATAATACTTCATGTCAAGATGGACAACAGGACATGTCCCTGTTTTTTTTCCCCATTTGCTGTCTTTGAAAAACAGATCCTCAAAGAAATCAAGTTTCCGTTGCATGCTTGCATGAATTTATAATTGTTAATCCCCAGAGTCCAGTACTATCTCTGATCTGATTAAACGGACCAGAATAGCCAGAAATGACTTGACCTCCGCCTGTTGGTACAACGTTCCCATCGCCTTGGCAAAGCTTGTGGAACATCCCGGCTTCTCAGCCCTGGGATAGGTTAAAAACCAGCTCCAGTAAGAAGCCATCTGAACTGTGATGCATTTATATCTCAGCTATCATAAGTCTATTGATGGAAAGGGATTCCTGCAAAGAGGAATATGGCTACCTTGGTAGATTCAGATAATATTTTTAGTTGAAGTTACATCACATGTCTTTTTTGGTAAAATGTAAACTTTTAGTTCATTTTAGTGTTGGAATTGGCCTCACCAGGACACAGTGAGACCATCGACATAACGTGAACACAGTGAGACCCTTTGGAATCACTTATTCTGATGGTTGCTGTGCTGGATAGCACAGTAGCCCAGTTAAGCCTGAAAAACCGAAGTTAAAGATGATGAAAGAAATGTCTTTCCAAAATGTGGATGGTTATCAGTCCTGCATTTGATCGATGGGAAGGAGTTGAAAGATACAGGAGACATGGCACCCGGCCACGTCTCCTGTATCTCTCGTCTACATGTTTTCATTATCTATATTTTATCATCGGTTTGAGGGGATCAGAGGGGGATATCAACATTCCTTCCCCGGTGCTCCTCGATTTGACTATGATCTCATTTAAAACTGAATGTTTTCATTTTCACTATTGTTGAAGATAAATCGGCCCAGATTTACTCCTCTGACAAATTCACTTCGTAAATCATGTACTTATTGCTTGATTAAGTAAATATTCTGACTAACCCTGGAGGGAAAAATAGGCTGCACAGTATATAGTATATGGAATATACTATATGTATATAGTATATAGTATATGGAATATATTCATGCCCGCCCCCCTTAGCACTGAACTGTTTTTACACGTCCCACGCGACTGATTCAGTCCTGAAGAGGCGGGTCGGTGTGGGAGACACCTGGTTTGTTTTCCCAGCCTGGACTGAGTCAACGCTCCCCATGTGGGATTTTGGGATTGGCCATCTGTTGAAAGCTCAAGTCACCGTGATGAAGGCCGGGAGGTTACAGGGGTGCGAGGAGGAGGGGCGAGCGGAGGGTGCTGAAGTGCAGGGTTGGTTTATGTGTGTATATATATGTTTGCGGAGGTGGTCCTGGGGGTGGGGGCTGAAGTGCATCCCGGCCTCCCCGTGGTGCTGCATGTCCCCCTGCAAAGGTGGACTCAAACCTGAAGGCATGCAACACCTCCAGCTGAGGGGCTGACAGACGACGAAGGAGGGAAAAGAGGGCCAGGTGGGGGTAACATCCCATTACACACATGCATAGCTACGTTTTTAAGTTAATAGGGTGCTTTCACACCCAGCTTGTTTAGGGCGCAGCAACAGAACTTTTTCTTAAGTACGGACCAGAACATGGAGGCGTCGCTGTCTGTATTTTTTCTCAATATATAGAATATACCGTATAATGATGATTAAAACTTCAGACGTTTGCCTGGGTCACCTCTTGATATCAGTGTCATGTGCACACGCTGAAAATATCCAAGCAGTCGCCTGAAGCTCTTTTCTCAATTCCAGATCAATTTGAAATACTCTGACTCTCTCGTCTCAATGAAACAATTTTAAATGATAGACAAATAAGCTTTAGGTAAAGAAAATACTGGAGTTTTCCTTTAAGCATGGTGCGATAAGGATCAACAAATGTGCCATCAACACTTATACAGAAGAGAAAATGGAGAATTCCAGCTCTGCTGATACAGTTCTTCCTACTGTAGGTGTAATTCAAAGTCTGAGGCACTTGCACAGTGACGTCCATTGTGCATACAGTACTGTATGCGAACATGAGTAGGCGCTACATCATCATTTCATTTAAAAATCAATTTAATATTTTCTTTAATATATTAACATATTTAACATAACAATTACATCATTTTTCATCTCAGCCAAGCATAAAAATCGATATACAATATCTTTCGACATTGATTGTTTGAGCTTTTTTCTATCGTTGTCATTTTTTAATTTTATTTCAGGCGTTTTCATTCACCCTTTCTTGACACACATTTTAAATCAGTGTTAAGAACAGGTGGATGGAAACCTCACTGGTCGGATGAGCTGTTTTTGGGGGGCGTGCGTTCGCTCCCGGTGTGACCGAGAAAAAACGTGCCGGAGAGAGAACGATGCTGACAAGTTCCGACGTCCGCTCGTCAACACTCGGAGCGTGCGTGTCGACAAGGACCCCTCCCCCTCTCGAGCGACATTCTCCGGCATCAGCACATCGCTGGAGCGCGTGCGGGCGCGGTCCGGGTCTGTGTGCGAGCGGTTGAGTTCAAATGTTTGCCCGTGCAACGCCGCCTGTATGGGAAGTGTGTGACGGAGCAGGACCTGGGAGACATTATCACCACTCAGCTCTGCCCGCAGCCAGGAGGCATTTAAGCGTGTAAGACAATTGCCGCAGGGTTCACCAGGTTCCCATGTCAACCGTGCAGGAGCGGAACAAAGGGAGGGCGCGGTAGAGGTAAAACTAGGAGCCGGTAGCACTCTAAGGACCACTTAGGGAGATGGACAGACAATGGGAAATAGCTGGCTGGATTACACGGCCGGCTGAGAGTGTTTGCGTTTGTGGCCGTCAAACTCTTTAAGTTGTTTTAGTTTTGTTTTTTTCGGGGTCCTAAAGATGATGGAGCTTTCTGACGTGACGGTTATCCCCAGGTTACTGACTCTGCGAATGTCCATTTCCTTCCAAATAAGACCAACATTTGAGCATTCTATGGTTGTGTGTGTTTGGCTTTGACGCGGTCCATAATCTAAATGATCGCAGTGTAGTAAGTGATTTAGTGATTATAAGAGAGGTGGATAACAATGAACTAACAGAGTTATTGTAGCCAGTTTATCTGTTTTCGTTTTTTCCACTCCCGGAGAGATTTTGTGGAGATTACCAAGAAAAGCCCCAGATCGGAGGCAAATCACAGGGCGCTCCCGTAAGTGACGAGCGGGTGGTGTGAACTGCTCACAACGGCGATCCCACTGCTCGCCAATCACTCGCCCATGGCTCACCGATGCCGGCCAGATATGGAGCAGGTTTATTATCTGGTCGTGTCGGGATCGACTCGGGAGTGACGCAACAAGCACGGAGCAGCAGCCAGAAACACACAACAAACCTATTATACTTTTCTTCTCTAGGTTTGTAATATATTTCTGATTTAAATTCTGATTTCATATCGAATATCGAATAAAAAATAAATCATCCTGTTCCACCATGCGTGGGGCATGGCGTCGCATCATTTCCCGTGTCACCTGCGTGTGTTTTCATAACAAAACGTAGTTTGGCGAGCCAACCGACTCATCTGGGATTCCTCCTGGGGAAAGATCTTGTAACGTGTGACCCTCGGTCACGTTGAGTCATGTAGTGTGAAACCACAACGACTTCAAGATTCACGAGACGGAACGTTTCGTAGTGTGAACTGTACGGAGTGCATGGGTCTGAGCCACCGGGCTCCAACAATAACAATAAATGAAAATTCAATATTCCTGTGACCCTGGAACAATGATGCAGGATTAAGGCAAAAAGCCAAAAAGTTTCAAACTGAGAACACTTAGCAGAGAGGTAGAAATATTTAGAGTATACCTATGAAAGGAGAGCCAGGGGAGATTGAAAATGTCTAGTCCTAAAAGTACACCAAAATACTTTTTTCTTTGGTAAAGCAGACCAATAATGGGCTCACAGCACCCGTCTTAATAGCATTATAATGGACCACGAATCAACCTGGACCTACATCCCTCTTACAGTTTATCACTGTCAAACTAAAGCCTGTGTCAGCGTCAGTATCGGCTGTGATAAATGTGGTTCAACGATCAATGAGCCTCTGTTGTATTAGCGCCCGTTTGCAGTCGACTTTTGTCTCAGCACATGCACGCCTGCGCACATGCGTCCTTGATGCTTAGCCACGCGCACACAAACAGAAACGCACGCATCTGAAGACAGTAATACAAGCACAGACAGCCAGACCAGAAGGAGAACACACACACACACACACGCACACGCACACGCACACACGCCAGCGTCACTTGAAAAGACGTCAGTTTGTTGGGGGCCATCTTGGTAACTCTCCTGCCGGGTGGTACGTTTGAAAATGATTATTGTTGTTCCCGCCTGCAGGGCTGTCGTGAGAGAAAAACACTGTTCCTCACCTGAACAGTGCTGCTCCTATTCATGTGTGGTCCAGCACACTACGCAAGAGCCACAGCGTAACATTCAAAACACTCTAATTCAAATTGAATGGATCATGGATCATTTTGGAAAATTGTAAAACTTAAAATATTCAAGCACAAAATGTAAAAGGTTTTTTCCATCTGTGACATTATGACATAAAACACTTTAATCCTTATTCGCAATTATATGCAGAAAGCAGCAGCGGACTGGGGACGTTTCTCAGTCTATCTAGCTTTCTTCTAGCCACAGCTGTCTATCTCTCTCTCTCTCTCTCTTTCTGTCTCTCTCTCTCTCTGTCTCTGTCTCTTTCTGTCTCTCTCTCTGTCTCTCTCTCTCTCGCTCTCTCTCTCTGTCTCTCCCTCTCTCTCTGGCACATTGTTGTATATCTTTGGATGGCTGTATTTTCAGAGGCTTATGAAACGGTATGCTCTTGTTGTTGTCAGGGCATTGAATGGACAGTGTACCTTTGATGGATAGCGTTTGTCTCTCCACATTTGGAGCTGATGTTTGCGTAAGCTTGTGGCTCGTGCTCGTTTGTCTGCGCACGTACTTTGTGTGTGTCTGGGATTGGAGCCGAGTGCGGCCTTTCACACTACTTGTGTGAAAATCCTGCATCCATGTATCTGTAAGTAAGCAGGCACTACAGGAAGCTCTCGTCTTTTTATTGCGTGCTGAAAATCTTACTGAGTAATCGAGCACCCAGCACTGCAAGTGGTCTGGGCATCGCGGCTTTTACCGCCACTTTTATTGAGCTCCGCTGAATCCCGCTCGTTTGACATAAAAACACAAAGAACCTTTTTTTTTTTTTTTTAATTTCTTGGCAAATTTCCTTCTCACAAACACAATCTTACATGTTAAACACAAACAGACACACCAACACGTGCAGTCTCGCTGCCCTCTGGCATGAGCACATCATCCATGCGTCGTAAACCCTCTGACTCCTTCCTGACGACGGGCCCTGTAAAAGAAATCACCCCTCAAGAGCAGCATCCGAAAGCGCTTTGGGAGCGTCTTCCCCATGCCGGTGCAGAAGGTCAAGCGCCAACGAGCTGCTTAATGAGTTTACGCTGCGCCAGCTGACATTTCATGTTCCATTTTTATCTCTCGCTGGCTCCGTCTCCGCCCGGGCCCCGCAGGTTGGTCTGGATGCCCAGAGCGACTGGACCTGTTGCACAGATGGATGGGGCCAAGCGGAGCCCGGACTGAGTTATGGAGGCTCCGGAGGGCCCGAGAGGGATCTGAGCGCTGTTTATTTACACTCCTGTTTAACAAGCTTTATGATTCATAAGTCGACTCTAACGGCCTTTTTGGGGCCAAAATGTTTATGTTAGTAAGACATAGTAACACACACACACACACACACACACACACACACACACACACACACACACAGTGTGTCTTCTTTTTTCCATTTAGCCAGGAGCTATTTCTCATTATGCACACGTGGCTGCTTAACACCTACATCCAGACGACAGAGATTAGCTACTGATGAATGACTTGGGTTCTGTGTGTGTGTGTGTGTGTGTGTGTGTGTGTGTGTGTGTGTGTGTGTGTGTGTGTGTGTGTGTGTGTGTGTGTGTGTGTGTGTGTGTGTGTGTGTGTGTGTGTGTGTGTGTGTGTGTGTGTGTCCTTGAAAGAATGAGTGTGAAATACAGAAAAAGACAAATGAGCCATAGGGAAGTTTCGCTGAAAGGATTGAAATTCAGACCAGTTGGGGAAAGAAGACCGTAACACTCCTCTGATGAGAAGAAAGAGAAAGTAATTTGGTGACAGAGGAATGGTGCAGTTGTCTTCAGTGTGTGTGTGTGTGTGTGTGTGTGTGTGTGTGTGTGTGTGTGTGTGTGATTAGCTCATGATGACGTGTTAGTGTTCTGGTTCCCATTACGTCTTGGGTCATTTCTCTGGACCTGTCTTGCTGATGGGGAGGGCAATAAAGGGGCAGGACAACACACACACACACACACACACACACACACACACACACACACACACACACACACACAGTTCAGTTCAATAAACAAAGTGTGTTTTCATGCATGAAAATCTTCATCACCCAAAACTTAATTCTGACTGCAGTTCAATGTAACACTGAAGTACTTCAATGAAACAAATGTTTTTCATCATGCGTCCTTGAATAGGATCGACACCTCTTTCTATTTCCAAGATCAACACATCACTGTGTCAACGCACGTCATGGTGTGGCCAGACAATAGTACAACATTTGCCTTGAGACAGTTGCCTGAGTCATGAGACAGACATTAAATACATCTCAATCAAGATACTGATATACAAACAAATGAAAAATATTGCATAGAACTGCTCAATATAATAAATCACAAAGAAGATAAAAACGAAATTGAAAAAACACACGGCTGCGTCCCGGAGTGAATTTGCTGTGGAATGTGGACCGGTGTTGATTTGAGTGTCTCTTTCTCCAGACCTGTCCCTGTTTTCCCTGTTGTTGTTGTTGTTGTTTTTTTTTTTTAAACCGTTTACAACCTCTCCGTCACCCCTGAACAGAGCTCTGCTTACAGCCTGGTGCAATCCCCTCAGCGTCCGTCTCTCCTCTGTCACTTCTTCTCTCATCCCACCACCATGAGCCTGTTTCTTGATGTGCAGTTCTTTTCTTCCACTCGGCTACAGTACTTTCTATCGCTCTCGCTCTCTCCCCACCTCTCTCTGTCTCTCTCCCTCGCTCTCTCCATCTTTCTCTCCATCTCTCTCCACCCACTCCTTCTCTTGGAATGTAGACTCATTTAAAGCTATCAGTTGTGTCATTTTTTTCCGGAAAGTCACACTGTTTTATATACATATATTTATCTTGACAGCCAAAAACATTTATTGATCTTTTAGATAAATGTGACCATGGCCAGGGCATAACAATAGATTTTTCACCTTGCTGTAACAGCTGGTTAGTCTTCAAAATACCGCATTGGGAATACGGAGCTCGCTCACCAGCTGCACTGGAGACAGTTCCAACATAACAAAATCCAAATTTATGGTCAGCGAGGTTTCCTCTTGGTTCACCAGTGCAGTCGCTCAGCGTGAGGCACTTAAGAGACAGCGCTCCGCAAAGTTCATGTTTAAGCAGTAGCTGCAATGACGGATAAATTCTCATTAATACATAATGTGCTGTTTTTTTCCATGTACAGCGTCTGCTGCCAGGAGTACTTGTGCTAAACTCAACTAAGAGATTAGATAGTTTAAAAAAACACCTGAAAGGTTTTCACTTTTTCTGTCACTTTCTTTTTCATGTATTTTCAAGATTACTTAAGATGAGTTAATTATAAAGATTTTTAAGATTATGACTCAGGTCTCTGGGCTGTAGCCTGCACTCCCTGATGCTGAAACACATGCCATGCAGAAAAAAACATTCTTTAGAAACTGTCACAACATGACTGATTGCCATCAGAATATTTTGAATTGATCCACAACTGAGAGAATAGCTTCAGACAACTGCCTAGCTCCAATTGGAAATAGTCCAATAGGGCAATCACGACCAAATTCTTCAGCTAGTTTTCCCTTAAACATTTTTCCTTGAGTCAGCTCATACAAAATTCCATCATAAAAGGATCCAGACTTAAACAGTGTGTTTACACCCGAAAAACCAACCACCAGTATGTCAGTCCGGGAGAAAACATACACCCAGACAAAGACAGAAATTGAAACGGCTCAATCGGCGTGTCAGCCTGTTCAGGACTCGGAGCTTTAGGAGTCCTGTCATGTCTGCGTGTCTGAGGATTAGCGGCTCTTGTTGGCATACACACTATATTCTCCGATGGGCTTCTATACACTTCACCTCCTTTTCACTCCAGTTAGACCCACTTAGCCCACAGCTAAACAACCCATACCATGAGCCCCCGCTGTCACTATCCAATATCCATGATTCCCATTTTTCCCTCTAAATTTCTGTCTGATCACCTGATCTTTGATGGTGGCAAAGCAGGGAAGCAGATAAGTTCGGGGATAATTTGTTTTTCTAAAGGGCTGTCGAATATCTTGACAGTGCGTGTGATTGCCAAGAGATTACGTAGTTTTGATAGGAAGTGTAGCTGTGGGTGTCACAACTTTAAGAGCGGGAGAGGAGGGAAGAGGGCGATTGAATACGAACACTTAACACAGCATGAAATGATCTGGTACATATTAATTCAAACAGTAAAATGGTGAAAATGCATTTACAGTATGTAATGTAGGGTTGGGCGATATGTCAAAATGTTCCTGCGACCGTCAGCCAACAATGGGTGATTGTCGATATATTAGCTGTGGGGAGGGGACACGGTGAGCAGAATGCGGGGGCCCCAATGCGCCTCTCCATGCACCCCTGTCTCCCTCTCCCTCTGCAATCCTATATGTGATTATTTTGGTTTCAAACCGGACATAGCCGGCAAACCGAGTGACGTGAAAGAAGTAATTTGCCATTGTGGCAGATCTGCCTCCCACAGGGCCCTCCGACAAAGAGACACCGGCAGAGATGTTGCAAACACAACCAGTTCATTGTCGAGAATGTCAAGGTGTAACAAGCCGGGAGCAGGTGGACACGTGTCATGACAGAGGCTCTCCCCGTGTGGGTGTGGGGATGGGTCATTTACGTGTCGCTCGTTGACTGCTCTGACAAGCAACAGACGTACAGCCACATTGATCCCGGGCACAGTTATCTACACCCAAGACAGATGTGACTGCTTAAACCACAGCACCCCCACACCACAGCCGTCTTCGTAAATGCGGCCCAGGACGGAGCACCTGGTCTCACCGCAGCACGCAGCTCTGAGGTTCAGTTAAAATAATCGCTTAAGTCGTGTTTTTTTTTTTTTTCCTTTCCATTTTTCGGGGCCGCTTTCTAAAATCTCACAAAAACGGACAAACAGCGAAGCAGCAAAATAAGAGGATCAAATTGTGTAATTATCCCGGAGAAAGGAGCCGCCCCGGTCTGGGTCTCTGCTACCTGGAGAAGAAGGCGGAGCCGGCGGCTGCAGCTTCCCCGGGGTAGGCCCCCCCACCCCCAGGTAACAGGTGTGTCTGAGTGCGTTCTGCACCGCCGCGTTGTCCCTCCAATATCTGAACCGAACTGAACTACGGTAAATGAAAGAAAGAAAGAAAGAAAGAGCCAGTTTCAGCATGACCTGGAAACGGGGCTTACAGTGATTTATTTCTTATTTTGTGGATATCTCCAGACGGGGAGACAAGAACCAGGTGCGGTTAAAGCGGTGACGTGGAATACCAGTTCGTATTCCCACACGCTTTGAATTGTGTTTTACAGGTAATTAATCAGATAAATGGACAAAAATCGCCTTTACACAGTAAAGGTCAAATGTATTACATTTGGGAACTTATTACGAAATGCAGCTTATTACAAAATGCGTTTGAATGCACTTGTGAATGCACATTAACACAAGCAGTGACATGGGTAAAATGCAGAGAAATGCATTTCATTGACTCGGTACTTGTACTCTGTGCAATGACAATTTGTTGAATCTAATCTACTCTAATCTAATCTATACGTGCGTTCCACCGCAACATATTCAGACACATGCACGGGGCCACAAGCACCACTTTATTGCACGCAACAACAACTCAAAGCGAGCCTGCGACTTTTCAGTACAGTGCTGAACCCCGTGACTTTGGGGGTCCACCGAGGGGCCTCCATACCGGCCGCACTGTAGCATGTTAGTTTAGTGAACGCGATGGGAAAGTAACACACTCTTTTCATACCTTTTTTTTTTACCCCACTTCACACGGCCGGACAGCCGTCATTCAAACCTTGTCACGTTCCAGCTGCCAAAGCCACAATGCCCCCGAACCTGCTGTTGAGTGGGGGAAAAAAAAGAAAAAAGATAAATGCAGAGATGAGTGTTTTCTCCCGCTCTTTAGGCCACGGTCAAGCTTTTAAGCGCTGGACTGTGAAAGAGCCTTTAGTGATGTTTAAGCTCCTGATGAATGTGGTAGAGACGCGCCTCGAGATGCACCGAGGTCCAGAGGCCAGCGTAGGCGGCCTCTATTCACCTCCATGATGAAAAAACAACTTTGTAATCTTAACCCCCCCCCGCCCCGCACCCTTCCTTTTTGTACTTAAAAAAAATGTCAGACCGAATGACAAAAACCCACCCATCTGCAATACATCACCAGCTCTGCTTTGGAGGGGCCGATGAACAACTGTGTTTCCCATGCGCAGATGACATTATCTCTGCCATAAAGCGGGTGGACATGAAAGATGACGGAACAATTTGCGCCGTAGTAAAATCTCCAAAGTGTGGATTCTGTTGAGGAAATGAGGTCTGTAACACATCTGCTGCAGCGCTTTAGCACGGCCCTTCTCCGACGTCTTCGGAGGGTTGTTCAACAGAGAATCTGCTGTAAAATCTTTAAGAGTTAGGGAACCCTTCTGTTTCGGCGGGCGCAAGATTTCAGGTGTTAGGTGTTATTTCTCCTTCTAGCTTTATTCTTCTGTGGTCGGCTGTCGGAGGCGTCACTTCAACGGTTCAGATCTTGAATTCAGTTTTGTTTCATTTAAATGAATTTTGTGCACGTGGAGGTTTTTGACATTTGACGTTTAATTCAAAACCAATAAATTAAGATACAATAAAATGAATTATACTACTGCCTGTGGGCCGACAGACTGGAACTAACGTTGTCAGACAAATAACGTACAGAAGAATAAACCAAGGTGGCCTTTAATGCGTCTTTTTTTTGGACATTCTATTGGAGGCTAAGCAACTGGAAAGTGAGCAAAGAGCGTTATATATAGTCAGATTGGAAGCCCCACCAGCACCTTAAATTAGTTGATTTAATTACATTTACATTCTTTCTGCCTTGGTGTTGCGCCATTCCAACCTACCTAGTTCACTCCCTGTTACCTTTTTATTATTATTTATCTTTTTTTTTTGGACTTGTGTTGTCTCCAACGGTTCCTTTCTCCATCTCAACTCCCGTCACCCACAGAGCCCGTCACTTCACAGATCATCCATCCGTGGTGCTAACGTGCTGATTGGAGCTGGGAAGTCGCACAGCAGATATGAGCTAGTGAGAGAGTAACCGCATCCGACCCGGGCCGATAGGTTAAAGCTGGACCAGATGACTTCTAGATTAGAGTTATGGTCCACTTAGAGGGAGCGCGGGGTCAAGCTCTGGGAGACACACAGGCATCCAGGGAAAGTGTTTAAGGATTTGAAAGCATTTATCAGGGATTTAGATAATGCGCGCCTCTGCTTCAGTTCTGTAGACTGTGAACAGGAGGAGCCGGAGAAACGCTCCCCAGAGTTACCGAAAACAGCAACACATATTGGATAAGTGTTTAATAATAACCAGCATAGCAAACAAGACATAAAGCCCATCCGGAGAGCACAGACTGCTGTTATGTACTGTATGACGAGATGTAAATGAAATGTACTTCATTAGACCCCCTACAGGGGCAGAGATTACGGAGTAATCTTTCTGAGAAACATTATGTCGTTATGTAGTGTTCAGTAGAAAGTACAAAACAAACTGTTCGATTCAGACGCATTTCGACACATTGGGCCACACACATTGATTGCATTATACAAAACACAAACAGTACATGGGGGTACGGGGTTCACCTTTGCACGCAAACACTGCAAAAACCCCCACACACATACACATAGAAAATGCATTTATTAGGATGTATAAAAGTTCTTCCAATAGGTTAGGAGAAATTGACTTGATACGATTTATTGAAGTGTGCATGAATATCTAGCCATTTTTGTTTTCATAGACAATCTTAGGGCTAGACGAAAAGTCTCAGAATACATACATTTACAGTAGCTTGATATAAATATTAGAGATGGAGTGCTATTGCTGTTCCAAACTTTTTTCCTGTCATGTATGAGCAAAGAATAGTCCTCGTGAATTTTTTACCTGCTAAGATTCCAGACTCCAACGCATAACAAACGCGGACACACACACACACACACACACACACACACACACACACACACACACACACACACACACACACACACACACACGGACAAGGAAACATCTCTGCATATGCTATAATAAAATATATAAAATTGTGCACATGTGCAGACACATACATGCAAGTACACACAAACAGTATGTATACACAACACAGAATTGAGAACCAACCATACTGTACCTATATATACTGTATACTACAAACATGGCAATATGAATAACAGTGGAAATAGACGGAGGCCAATTCATATTTTTACAGCTGCACAATGTTCAGCCGACATGAGATGATGAAGATACTACTTTTGCCTTATATCACAGTTTCAGATAAAAAAGTTAAAAAAACCTTGGCTACATTTCTTCTGCTGTTCAGACATTTAGAGAAGTTGAGACAACACTAAAATAATACATATTTTTATTCAAGCAGCAGCTACAGAAGAGAGCGCTCCATCATCCTCAGGCACAGTCATCACAAATTCAAAAGTTGGATTTGATTTTAATTTTTTGATTTTCTTTACATCCGATAGTGGTATTGGTATTTGTACCATTATTTAAATATTTGAAACTATTCCCAGTCACAGTGATAGTGATGTTATGGAAAATTAGCACATGCCATACTGTCAATTAGCCATAACTCAACCATCTGTCCATCTGTATATTAAGAGTAACCTCGGGGATACAAACCCACTTTTGCGCAGACCCCATTCACGGCTTCTGTGGCCGTGTCCAGGTTCAAACTGTCACCTAACACATTTGTTGGGAGGCATGTTAGAAAACGGCCTGGTGTGCTTGCTGTCATGGAACATCACCAAAGACTGGAAAGATTCGTCGGACGCAGTAAAGTTTGACCATGGTAAGGCGTAAAACAGACATCCTGAAGACATCACAAAGCCTTACAATGCTACATTGAACGTGTGGAACGGACGGAGGGAATGAAATGATGGAAGAGGCTGAAAAACAAATAGGCTGATGGAGGCAGAGACGAAGAGGAGGCAGAACAGGAGAGAGGGAAGGCAAAGAGTTTTACGTCCCTCAGTTCCTCCCGCTGACACTTGAGGGTCAGGAAGCAAAACGAGACGATAGAGACGGAGAAATGTGAGATGGGTTTATAGGGAACTCCTGTAATCATGGGAGACAGGAAGAGTGACGGTGCTGCGGTAGTGTGAGGGATGGGAGTTGGGGGGTCTGGAAGTTAAGGTGGTTCTAAAACCATGCCACGCAGATTTTATTGGTCACCCGTAAACCTCCAGTGATCCCGGGGCCAACGGGTTACCCATAAACCCCCCAGTTTAAGAGCGTCCTGGAATGCACCCTGACGAGACTGAGGTTCGGTGGAGCGATCTTGGGGCTGCCCTCCATCCCCGCCCCCCTCATCCGTCCCTGCATCCATCCCTGGCCCGGTGGTAAAAGGACACCTCCAGGATGGACGGCTTTAAGCAGCCCTCTCTAAAAACAGACAGGCTTTTAGCTGCCTCGGAGGACGGAGAGGATTCCTTTCCTGTTGATCCTAAAAAAAAAAGAGAGAGGGAATTCCTTACCCCAGTGAACCGGAACAAGTGGGATCAATGCTTCACTGTGCCAAGCCAATGAGCCAGGGTGGAGGGTAAGGGTGGAGGAAAGAGAGGCAGGGGTGACAACTGAGGGAGAGGGCAAGTAGAGGAGAGGGGAAGGCTCTCCGTGTGTTTACCTACACACATGGCTGCACAACATTGTCGGGTCGTCGGTCCTTCGGTCCGGGCCGCGCTGACAGCAGTCGAGACGGCCTGTCAGTCAAACACAGTTCAGCGTTCCCATTCACGCGGCCGGCCCTGTTGCTGAAAGAGGTTGTGTGACAAGCGCATAAAAAAAATAAATAAATGAAAAGATGATTCATCTTCTCAGTCCTTGGCGTTGGCTGATACAGCGCATGTTGACGGCTACTGTTGTGGGAATAAAACGCAGAGACTTGAAAGCAGCCTAACTTGTTGCTGGATCGTGTTATTGGCAGAGGTCCCTCGTATCTGTGGATATCTTGGCTCCCCTGCGGAAAAGGTACTGCATTCAGCCGATGGTGTGTTTATATTCACTGGTCAGCGCCTCTGGAACCTCCTTGGACAAGGCGTGCGCTTGACTCAGCTGCCGTGTTGGGAAATGGGAAGAGGTTATCGTTTAAAACTCGTCCTGTCTAGATCATCTAGATGTGGTACTCACTGTGTAATCAACAGGCCAGTTGTATGTGCATACAATCCACACAATTACTAGTCTGCCACTGAATGCAATTAAATTCAAGCTTATGTACTTCCATATTTCAAAAGTAACAAAATACAACTGAAAATCCTTTATTCACCTGAAAGCAAACTATCGATAAGTTCTGGTCAACTCAAAATATTCCGTGTTGAACATGCAAATGTTTTCACCCAAAATGTACAGTATATTCCAATGTCTGCTAAAGTGCTTCGCTAATGGCTCCAAGGCCGGAGCAAAATTGAGTAAACTCCTTGTGCAGAAAGTATTGTGTGTAATTTTGGTACAGCACTCTGTCACAGTAACACCACTGTGCCATGCATGTAATAAGGGCATTGTGTCTCTATTGCAAGTGAGGAAATCTGATATCTCAAACAGTACTATTTCGATAATGTTCCTTGAGTCCTTCAATATTCAGGGCCAGCACTTACGCCGTTGCATTCCCGTACCGTTGATAGGGATCAGGGGTCCCTCGTGAAAACGGGCTGAGTGCAGATCATTATAGCAAACTGAAAAACCCCGGCAAACTATAGAATGTCACTATTTGCTCTATGCTGGTTCTTTTGGAAATATTGAGTCAAGTGCCGTTAAATTGCGTTCATTCCTTCTGGGGTTTGGAGTTTGTCTGAAATAAGTTAAGTGCAGAGTTTGAAGGGGAAGAAATGAAGTTGGCGGAAAACCGCATAGTGAAAACAGTATTGTTTTTGCGGAATGTTTTGGAAATCAAGGTTTTATTCTTCACAAGAATGATGAGTGGTAGAGGTTGACAAGGGTGTGTGTGTGTGTGTGTGTGTGTGTGTGTGCGCGTGTGTGTGTGTGTGTGTGTGTGTATTTGGGTGTCATATCTTAAAGAGTATATTTTTCAGATGGGCAGATGGTCAACTACTTTGAAGGGCTGAAAAATATATGAATAACCGATTTTGGAAAAAAACAATAGACAAACTATGCCTGGAGCTTGCTCGGCGATACTCCAGCAGTCGTGTGCCAAATCTCAATTTGTCGTGTTTCAAATGTGCTTTAAAAATAAATGAGGCTTATTTGAGTTAACATTGACTGTGCTGACCGTCCTCTCTCTCTCTCTGTCTGTCTCTCTCTGTCTGTCTGTCTCCAGCCGCTAGGCGAGACGCTCATGGCTGCGGTGGGATGTTTTATCGCCTCCCATGGGGTGTTGATGTGAAATGTTTTTTTACCCTGCAAAAAAAGAGCACAGGCTGTTTATTGTCCTGTAAAACCACAGGCCCGAGTACGCAGGCCCCAAAGGTGGCCGCAAACTAGACAGCTGTAGAAAGGAACAGAGATACGAGCGCACTCAGGGTGATGTGGTGTCAAAGTCCTGCAGACTGTCCATCTTGATGCGGTCAGTGTTGGCGAAACATTCAAAGGTTACAAGGATGGTGATGATAAAGGCAGCTGCATTAAAGGCACTGCCAGGGAGGTGTTTTTGGTGACATGATAGAGTGTACAGTAATGAGGTAATATAATGTACTCTACACAATATATGCAGTGCAAGGTTTTACAACATGGACCGTGATTACTAAATTGCGGAAAACTCCTCATAGTGTTTTTCATGAAAAAATCTGTGACAGTGATGATGCCGATGGTTAGTCTGGCAATAAAATCAAGGACCACCTTAGACAGCAGCACTACGGGTCAGCCTCTCAGCAGAAACCACCGTGTCAGTCCCACATCAGAGCCTCATTTCCGACCCCTCAGGTTTTCTAAAATGAGCTCCTTTAGCCTTCCCCAACTCGCCCCATTAAACCCCACCTAGTAAGTCAAGGGGTCACATTGTCTGTAATGGAAAGAGTTCCCATGAGCCGGCGGTCGTGTCCACCTGGCAAATGTACGAAGTCAATCAAGACGTTTTATCACCCCCTGTTACAGTTAATTTCAACCGAAGTTCATTTGGGAGTTGCAAATCGAATGAAACTGCTTCTAGGAAATACTGTCACTTGGAAGGGAAATGCAAGTCATGGGAATGTGTACACGGCTCAACTGTGTTGTTATGATAACACATCCACCCTGACATCGGGATATTATGTGGTACATGAAAACCTGCTAAATAACATACTGACATACGCTGTCTAGTTATGACATCCCTTTGGATGTTGTTCTTTCTCTAAAGACCAGATTTTCTCATCCTCCCTCTATTGCCTCGACCTAAAGCTTCTGTAGGGAAACAATATGTCTTATTGGAAAAAGAGCTTTTTGAAAAATCTGAGGGGGGTCCCCCAACAGAAGATTACATGAGCTTGTGCTCAGAAACAGCCGTAGGCATAACATGCATTTTCAATATCTTCAGCCAGGAATCCCACACGCTCCCATAAATGTGTCTTCTATGGTGTGTGTGTGTGCGTGTGTGCGTGCGTGCGTGCGTGCGTGTGTGTGTGTGCGTGCGCGTGCGCTAATGTGAACATGGTCGGTGCAGCGATTTGTAACATGACAGGGAAATTACTATTCCCCCGAAGTGAAATAAATAAGGTAGGTTGTATAACAGGTTGTATGGTTTCAGAAACAAAGGAATGTGCTGTGTACAACACAGCATCTTGGCCAGTTGTCTCAACGAAATCTCTTTCAAACTCTTCGATCAAAGAAGTAATGCAACAATTGAATAATCCGCTTCAATAGCAGCAGATGTCTCTGCGTGCATTCCATTTACTACGTTATTGATCTGAATGCATCACAGCTATTGGGTGGAAACGGTGACATGGATGGAAGGACGAGGAACGCCCGTGCAGCGCAGTCATCCATCATTGAACGCGTTGGAGACATTATCCTGGACATCATCCAAGTCTAAATACATCCCACCTAACATCATCTTTAGCCGTGTGTGTGGCTTGTGGATAACCGTGTGTGTGTGTGTGTGTGTGTGTGTGTGTGTGTGTGTGTGTGTGTGTGTGTGTGTGTGTGTGTGTGTGTGTGTGTGTGTGTGTGTGTGTGTGTGTGTGTGTGTGTGTGTGTGTGTGTGTGTGTGGTGGTGTTGACGCTTGGAGAGTGGTACCTTGAGTGGGTGCACATGTGTGTATCAGCATGTGTATGAGTACAAGCAGATGTGTGTGTGTGTGCTATACATACTGTATAGTATCTCATATGGAAATGATTGTCCAAGGCAAAAGCTGCAGAGCCTGTTTGACTTCAGAAGGCAACATCTCCATTTATCATGATGTACACTCTCTGATTGATGTCAGAAAGCCCAGAGTTGGTGCATTTTGAAAATAGTCAAAAAATAAAAGAAATAGTGGTGGGTTAGTGGTGCATGTAGTGGATTCAAACAATCTAAAAAAACCTTGCACCGTGGCGTACTACATGCTCCATGTTTGTACCATCATCCAGCGTACACACTACATCGTCATATAGCTGCTCCACTTCCTTCAGCGTTGAGGCCTGATGAGGATGCTGCAAAATGTTTACTGGCTTCTTTCCCTCACAATGCATTGTGGGATACGCTTGCCAATGTAGTGTGCAGTGTATGCATACTATACTAGTCTAGTATGTCAGCCTGGTATGTTTTACATACTTTTCGAGCAAACTATAGTTTCGGACATACAGTACTAAATTCTAATTTGACTTTGTTAATAATTTGCTAGGATGCCATTTTCAATGCAGATATATAGATATATATGAAGGAGCCTTTTAAAAAATGTTACCCATATTGATTTACTTAACATAAATCAACTGTGTATAACTGTGTTTAACAGCGTTTTACCACATGGTCCGAATGACTGCAAAGTCTGAGAAACTTTGATGCCACTTCAATCACTGCACGCAGAGCACAGCCAGTAGATACCAGAGCCTAGTGGTACCTATGTAGGTGGTATATACTCAGATACATGTACTTGAGTTAGAAATAACTTAATGAAAAAAAGAACCACAAGCAAAGTCACCCTGAAAAGCACGTTGTTTTTCTCAAAACTATTCTTTCTTTTACGTACTTTCTAGCCTCCTCTGGTAGATATTAAAACAGAGGCGACATTGGAAAAATCAAGTATGTAAAATGGAAAAGCTATTTAACCGACTACTTATGTGAATCCTAGTATGTCAGACAGAGAAATAAACCAAGGCTAATAATAATATATATCAGTCAAATGGTTTCCTCGCAACACGCCATCACTCAGTATTGAAGAATAGTGCAGCAACTTAGTTATTTTCTTAGGATATGATGACCATAACGTGGAGAATTTATGTCATCATCCCCTTTCAATACAACCAAAATACACTTCCTCGAGGGCACTTAGTGGCAGTCCTTACCCTGAGATTACAGGAAACCTGTGAAAAACAAAAGATGAGTGATTTGAGTGGTAGACTGTAATATAAACAATGCACTCACGTCAAGTGTAAGATCACAATCTGCAATCCACAAAGCAAATAATCCAGTCGTATACTACCCACTTAATAGTTGTCGTTTTTTTTTCCATCTGCCCTGTTGTCAGTGTGCTAGTGGCTTGAGACCTGGTCAAGTTTGCCACAGAGGACTGTAATGGAGTGAGTGCTGCCTGTGGTCGGTGGTTTATTTTGGTTTGGTCGGTGACTCACAATGCTTGACTTCACTGCTGTATGTCTAAAGTCCTCACATTTAATAACAATAAAAATAATTATTATTATTATTATTATTAATAATAAAAATAATAATAATAATAATGATAAGAATAAGAATTATAATCATAATCATAATAAAATTGTATTATTATTAATGATGATAATAATAATAATATTAATTATTATTATTATTATTATTATTATTATTATTATGTTAGTATTAATGAGAAACTAGTGCTATAGTAAAAACGAAATCTATATATTTTTATTTCCATCCTGGTAAAAATGCTTGTTCTGAGAGCTGTCCCCTGCAAAATAATAATGAATGGTAAAGTACAGTACACCTCTACAAAAATAAAGAGTAGAATTAAAATATTGTGAATTTCTGCAGATCAGACAAAAGTATGTTGATATTTCAGGCTGCCGTGCGGTGGTTCTGTTCAGACAAGCCCGCTAATTAGCGGGATAGACTGCAGAGAGGGGGCCAGGGTCCACACGGTCATTTATCAAAAGAGCAGAGATGTTGTGAAACTACATCCAAACCCTAGTTGAAGTGGAGGTCTCTGGGCAATGTTCCACTCACGGAAGGACTGACATTTGAAAGGGGCTAAACGTAGCTGCTGATTTTGACATGGACTTCGTTACAGTATAGTATAGTGTATAAAGACTGAGACTTGTACCAAGATTGAAACCAACTGCCCAAAAGAAAAACCTCCTTTCGAGGCGGAGTCCACAGGGTCCTCATTTTGCGGTTAAAAATGTTTATCATCTCAATCAAATGAATAGGTCCTGACCTCTGAAATTTATTTCATTAGTAACAGTAACAACTTCATTAGTGCAGTCATACAGGCATCCGTAGGAGTATGTGGAAAGTGTCTATTTGTGTGTGTGTGTGTGTGTGTGTATGTGTGTGTGTGCGTGTGCGCCCGTGCGTGCGTGTGCGCGGTCATGTTTGTGAAAGTGACCCATTGTGGGGTTGCCCGGGGCTGGCCAGGTGCCTGGTCAATACATACACCACTCAGTAAAAACTCAGTACACACACCACACAATAGGCCGATTTGCGGGACGGGTGGGGTGCGAGCTATGTGGGTAGGGATCTGGTGGGCTTGTTGCTCCTGCCCTGGCCTGCCTTCATGTCTTCTGCAATTTGAATTCCCCTCATATTAGCTTAGAACACATACACACTCACACAAATGTTACTCAAAACAACACTCGGCCACACCAGGGTCGCCAGGCAGGAGGGGTGCCAGTACATCGGGTTCGACATGCTTGGAGGACTCGCACCCCCATGCTGCTCGCTTGGTCGCCATCGTGGGTGTGGTTTGGGGTGCTGGAGGCGGCTATCGGCCTTGCTCCCACTGCGTTGATTCTCTGTGGTGGGTGGCAAGGCTGGTGGAGGGCCCACATGTGGGGGGGGGTGTTCTCCACCAAACGCATTGGGGTGTCCTCCACCAAACACACTCGGCCACGTGGGTTGGCGCTCGGGGCTTGTGGCCGGGTGGGGCATCTGGGCGGTTGCGTGGGGCCGTTGGTGGCTGTGGGGACCCCGGTGGCTAGCATGGCATCCGCGGGTTCTGCGGGTGCGCCTCATGGCTGCACATGGAGGTGGGTTGTACTGTATGTGTTTGCTTTGGGGGGTCTCCTCACGCTCTCTGGGACTGGTTTATGCTCCTTGCGGCCATGCGTGGGTGTTGCTCCGCAGGCTTCCAGCTTCTCTGGGTGCAAAAAGTCGTCCCCAGGACAGAGTTATTGCAACAGTTCTTGATGATTAAAGAATGAATAAAGAGTGGCATTGCAGGTTGAGAAGTTGAACACCACTTGCAGACTAACTCTGTCCAAGATGCAATGGAGCAAACACTCTGTGTTGTATGACCAGCATGCTGACAGCACAGGTAAAAAAATAAAATAAAAAATAAAAAGTGACCCTTTGCATGTTTGTCTCTATAGACATGCTTGCACTTGTTTTTGTGGGGTTATTTCTCTGAGTGCGCAGTTGGAAGTGTGTGTGTGTGTGTGTGTGTGTGTGTGTGTGTGTGTGTGTGTGTGTGTGTGTGTGTGTGTGTGTGTGTGTGTGTGTGACAGTTGTTCAGTAATAAGATCCCTTGTATCAAGTTTACTTGGTGGATTTAATACCGCAGGGTATTTAAAATTGAAGCCCAGTCATGGTCTTGACAAATTTGATCATTTTCATTCTAGTTATGTTTTAAGGTCCCGGGCATTTGGTATTCAATTAAAGTCGGCAAAACATACATGTGCATGGGGGAAACTTTTCAATTTTGCAACTTGAATTCCATTCTCTGTCAGAAAAACATGAAGAGCAACAGAGAGGGAGAAATGAGAGTGAGTAAGAGATGTCTGAAGATCCCATTTCTACAGCTCTACCCTGACCCCTACTGACCAGGCGTTCTCCGAAGCCACCCAGATTGCCCTGTGGGGGTCCTTTTCTTCTGTGAATGCAGACCTTGTGCGTCTGGATTGCTGTCTGGGCAAGCTAATGATCTAATGACTCGTGTTGAGTAAGTAGACGCTAATCTGTCCTCACACCCTGATACCCACTCGGTCCATTCTTCACCGCGTCACCACGTCCGCACCTCAACACTAGCCTCCATGTTCCTCAGATTAACGTCGGTTTGCCGCCACGCTTTCCGTGGCGCTTCTGTGCCGGCGACACTTGGCTGAGCTTTACACGCTGCGTGGTCACGTTGTCTTCTAGCTGATTTGAGGGGTATTCCTTTGGTTCTTTGTCCTCGAACAGGCTGCTGCGTGTGGAAGAGGATCCTACAGTTGGACGTTCGAAACACTGGTATGCACTGTACTTTCAAGTCTCTGGAGTCTGTATGAAATGGTAAAGGGTGAAATCCTTTAAAATGACTGGATCACAACTGGGACTATCATTAACCATAAATATTAACCTGAATATTATACCCTCTGATCGACGGCTGGTCGTATTTTTATTCCCTTTTTATTTGCTTTCTCTGAAGGTTCGAAATCACGCTATGATTTCAACGACCCTTGTGCAATTTATCAGCAGCATCATCAGTTTATCTAAGTTTTAAAGTGCCATCTGGTGAGGGAGCTCAGCTGGTTTCCATTTTTCCGTCATCGTGGTTCCCTGTTTAAGCACCCAATGGCCACAGAGCTAAGTCGAAATCAATACCCTCCGTCTGCGGTCCTTGATGGTTAATGGTCTTGTTCATCTCCCCTCATGACGAATACAGACCTGTTTAAAGGCCCGAGGGGAACTCCCCCTCGAAGAGCCCCTCAAGATGTTCATTCAGAATGTGTTTCGAGACTTATTTGATGAGATTTTGCTGATTGAATTAGCTCAGCTGCTGTTGTTATAGAATAATGTAATGCCACGGAGTCAGTATTCCCTGACGCCAGGTTTCCATTTGGCGCACCAAACTAACCAACCCCAAGTGTGACCTTCAGCTAGACCGATAGGGAAATAATTAATGAGTTCTGAATTTGCTCTGTTTTTTTTTTTTTATGTTTAGGAGCGAAGGCCCTTTGGAATATCAGGTTTAGCTGTAATTGAGTAGAAATAATAAACTCTCCACAGCTGACCACTGACACACACCAACTGTGTGCATTCAGCGCCTTACCGTGCAAATATTTGCCGTAACACTTGGCACTTCTGAGACGTGCCGTGACACAACGTGTCAGAGAGTTGTCGTAAGAGTTTGTCTTTTCCCAGCGCGGACGCTGCGTTTTAATAACCGGGGTGTTTGTGTCGGGATGAAATGCGGCGGGAGTGGAGACCCTGTGAGGCGCGAGGTCATTTTCTGTTTTATGTTCGCCCAGACACCGATGCGTGCTGCCCGTGGTATCCAGGGGAGGCGAGGGGAGCGTGGGAGAGGACGCCCTTGTCCAAAATCAATCTTGTTCCATCATCTGCGTCAATTATTTCCTGGGCCGTCTCAGTGTGTGTATGACTCACCGTTATAGAAGACGCCATGATGCATGTTGCTCTGATGGTGGCAGCGTTCGCCTCCCACCACTTATGGAGGCAAGGTGAAATTTGGCTGCCACAACCTCAACTTTGACCTTGGCTTTCCAAAACAAATGCTGTAGGCGGAGGTTGGTCATCGTTTGGGCACGCAGCAGGACAACACAAGCTGCCTTACTTGACGAGTTGAAGGAGAATATAGAATATAGTTTAGTGTGTCTAAATGTAAATGGCTTTCGATGGGCAAAAGCCATTTAACAATGACATACAGTACAAGTGGTCCTACACATTAACAACACACTCTCCTTCTCCTTAAGCCATTACACGGTCATCATGCACCGACTAAGCATTCTTGCTCAACAATGTCTTGGCAAACTTTTGAGTTCTAACTGTTTCCTCACTGCATTGGCGTCTGGATTGTTTATACAGGACAATGTTACAGCGCAATGTCATCATGGCTGAACGCCAGCTGGATGAAGTTCATGCCACAATTAATAAGAAGGGGAACTAATTTAAGTTTATGACTCAAATCTACACAAACCCCTGATGCTTCCGATAATATAATAATATCATAATAATATATTATATAAATAATGTTCATAATATCACTTTGCTGTGCTGTAATATCTTGTAAATTGGTGATTTAAATGCAATGTTAAATATTCAGTGAAGCCTGGAACACGTCACATGCACGTCATGACTCAGCTCTCTATAGGCCAAATCTATTCACAGCTACCTGTATTTAGTCCTGAAAAATAAATGTTTCAACAATCTGCGCTGGTAAGATTTCATGCATGCAATTATCGCTAACAAGATTGATATAATTTAATATTTCCACAAGGTAAATGCGGTATGTATTGGGGAAGCTGTCATTCATCATCAGCGATTTGTGGTTTAATGAGGAAAAAGGGCAACAGCATAATATTATCATATCGTATCTATTTATTTATTTTTCTCTCTTTATACACTTTTATATTTTAATGAATACATTTAATTCCTGTTTATTACTTTTCCTTTGCCTTTTAAATTCATGATCTGAACACTCTTTTATTTCATCTGTCAAACCACTTTATAAACTGTGTTTTTTAAAGGTACTATATAAATAAAGCTATTATTATTATAATTGTAATAATACTGATTTTAAAGAAGGAATTTAAGGCACTTTTATTGAGTGTCTTATTTCGATTCATTGGTCATTTCAAATAAATGTATTCGAATCAGTGATCAATAGCATATCAAGATCACAAAATATGTTTATTAAAAACCGCTTTCAGATTTTTCCGTGAAATAAGTTGGTGAGAACCTTTCATTGGGTTCCTTGTGGCACGCCACATTTCAAACGTTGTGTCATTGTGTCATGAAGTGGCTGTGCTCTTGGCTCTCAAAAACCAAAATGTAATATTGCGTCAACAAAGGGCTTTTGTCCCTCTATGGAAAACCTAAAGCAAACCTTTGGCTTGCAGTGTGATAATGTGCACAACAGGGGAGTTGACGAAGTGCCTTCATGGTCACCAGGCGGACGGCAGGCTGAGGAGTGCAGCCGGCAGAGACCTTTCATGAGTGCAACGCCACCGTTGTGTCCGATCTCCTGGGACGAGAACCCGACACCTCCCTCTCTCATCCCCGCGCTCCACGCTCGGGCGAAAACGCTCACTGTACCGTGAGCTGGGAGAATATGTGCTTTCATTGTTTGGGTTGGCAGCCCGGGCGAGACCCGTCCGTGTCTTCAAGGACGGCCAGTCGGGGAGAAAGAGAGAACAAGAGAATGAGAGCAAGCATGGAAGAAAAATGAGAGGAAAAAATAACCCCCCCCCCCCGTTCCTTATGATTGAACCCTCGATGCGGTTTTGTGGAATCCTATGCGGTGCCGAGGTCAGCGCTCTGAAGCTGGTCAGGTCTTCTGGCAAAAAAGCTGAGGTCCTGTTTTGTATGCTGTGCACCTAGCAGACCTCCAAACCTGTACTGACTTTGAGTGACTGCTCAGTGGGGATGAAAAGCTCAGATTGGTTTGGTGTTCGATTCCCCGGCAGAATCCTCCCTCTCTTTCCCAGGTCGATCCTGTGAAAACCAGAGTCAATTGGGAGGAGAGGGCAACATTCCTCCAACCGTCTTCATATGGTTGTAGATCTCTTTCTATTTTGGACTTCCTGGGTCCCCATACATACTGTACATGATTCCCCACGAGTGTCTGACAACAGCATTTTCCCAGAGTTCTATGTATACATGTGTCCTAGGTCATCTTTATTTTTGGCCTTTGGGTGCTCCGAGATCAAGTAAGCAGTTCCCAGAGAACTTTTTGGAAGTTGGCATGACGGTGAAAATGCCGACATGACAGCACTGTTTGCCAATGCCAACATGTGAAATGTTGTACTTTTCTCTCTCTCTCTCTATGTTGAGCCATAGGGTTAGGGGCAGCTGGGATTTCTGAGCAGTGTCAACCGCTCAGAAATAGTAAGTAATGGGCCCTAACATGCCAGGGCCAGAATTTACTGTACTGTACTGTCATGCTTTTATGAAGAAGACCTTCAGAAAATAAATATGTATTCTAATTTTGGGTTGAACGTCCCCTACCCACTGGATATCCTATAGTTTCCAAAATAATGTGCCAGACTGAATCTTTTTGATGTGAATGTGATTCATCAACCAGCTAGTCACTGCGTGTGGAAAGACTCCCAGGCCTCAACCGGTCCGGACCTTCTCCAACGTTAAGGCCCTTGTCTTGTTTTCCTCGCACTAACCCGTTCTCTCGGACGCCTTCCTGTTTCGTGCGGCGTGTCGCTCCTGCAGCACAGATTCTAGCGTCTCGGTTGTCGTCCAAAGCTCTGCAAGGTGTACGGAGGCAGCCACATGCTGTCTGTGCTTATCTGTAGAACTCCCCTCTGGCTCGACGAGGTGTCTTGGTGGATCTTACTGGATACATTTTTGAATGTTATTACAATTATAATCTATATAAATAAAAAATATCAACTTCCCCTATGAATTGAACACACATTTTGCCAGAGGAAGAGTCCTTAAAATTTAAGGATTCTTTAGGAGTTCTGCCCCCTGAATCACCGGTGATTCAGGGGGCAGAACTCCTGAAGTCCCAGTGGTTAGGGGTTTAGGGTGAGGAGCTGAGGCCCTAGTGACTCCACCTGGCTCCTTGACTTCAACTGGAATTATCGTTATATTCTGTGTATGGAAGCAAATACCGGACGAACACCAAGGCCATCCTGCCAGGAAGGAGGACATCGTGCCAGTATGAGACCTGGCCGAGTTGCACAGCACCATTTTCAAGGTGATGTCACAGCTGACTCTGACATGTTGTTTAAGGAGTTAATCGTTAACAGTATAGCACATGTACTGTACAGTGTATGTGTATGATGTCTGGCAAAAAGAAAAGGAAATACTTTTGACTCTAGACCTTTTCCCTTGCCCTGCACTGTATACCTGATGAGGTAGATCCTCATACATTCCAAAGAAGAAGAATTTTCTTTGCGGACCTTTCATGAAAGCTGACGCGCTCATCCTTTTGGTGCCGCGGCCAAAATGCACTCTGCGGCCGGCTTCCAGACAACTCATCCTCCTTTTTTTTAAGAGCACTTTAAAATTCCGCATTCCTCCTTTCAAGTTCAAGTTCAAGAGATTATTTGTCACATACATATACATACGTTCATACATATATGCAGTGAAATGTCATGACACCCGGTGATTACGCACAATAAGCTCTATAAATACTAAAAAATACCAAAATGTGCAGAGATGTGCAGATAACGTTGCCATTGAACAGAGATGCTGACTGTTCGCATAAACAGCCATGAGAGTGACCAATAAGGCTGCCTCTGCCGCTTTGAAAATATGATAGGGTTTCAAATAAACATTGAAGAGAGACGCTTAATTTACTCAGGCACCGGTCCTCGAAGGATCTCTCTTTTCATCGCCATTATTTTTTGTGTTTGGTAGTCGGTCGGTACGCGGTAAATGTTCTGTAACCACAAAACTCTTTGATGCGGCTTCCAGGTTTCAGTTGACAGAAAAGTCAAGTGAAGCTCCGGTAATACTTCTCAGACCGAGGTCTGTGTATTTGTGCAGGATCTCACGATTCAATTAGATGTGGATACATAGGGTCAGGATTCAATTCAGTATTGATTCAGTCCAATCCTGATATTACAGTGTTCAAATTGTAAGCAAATTTATACTTGGTAAATACCGGAGTGACCCAACGGCGGGTGGATGCCCGCACGCCACCGCTGGTCCAATCGGGCCCAAACTTCGCACGGATGACGGGGGAGACCCGGGCCACCACCCGCCCCTAGTCTGGAGGGCCTGGACCCCGGGGTCCCGCTGGCTGACGTCCAGGACCATGCCCCAATGGCGCCCGGGCTATACGATTGGTCTCTGTTAGCCGGCCCTCTGGGGGCCCGGCGAGGAAAGGCGTTTGACACTAGCCTAATGATGTCTGAAATAGCAGACATTTATTGAAATAAACCTCATTAATTTTTCAGATCTCATATTCTGAGAAATTCTAGTTGATATCTTCATTATTCATTGAGACATAATTGACCTTACTCCTAATCTTGTTATTTTTTTTACCAAACAATATCACTTAAAATCACACAATAATATTTTCTGCTTTCAAGTCTGCAGTCAGTCACATGACTCAAGGCATCGCGTGATGTTGACCAGTCAATCAGCACAAATTTTACAAAATGTGAAAAATAATAAAAACTAATTGCATTTCAAGCTAGAGTGGAAAACACAGCTGACAAGCCGGATGATTTGTATGTAGTCTCACGACCTATTACAATTTATGAAGTAGAAATCAATAAGGGAATTGCTAAAAAATTGGATCGATCATTGGATCTACAGTAAACAATAATGACGCCCTAGTGATGGGCCACGCTGTGTGGAATTCACCTCCTCTGGTTCAACAGGGAGCCGTCTCCCCTCGCGCCACGTCTCCAGACAAACCTTCTTTATTCGTCTGAACGGGTTGGGTCTGATTGTAATAGCCACCTTGGACAGTTTTGAGCTGTTTCAGCACGGCGAGGCTGCAGGTCCTGAACCCTGATCCTCCGAGCACAGGGGGCCGTGCAGAGCCGCGGTGCACAGCAAGTGGAAGCAATTACATTTGATTGACTAATCCCGTTTCACCTCACCGTTTTTACCGAGCCGTTCCTTCTCCCCGATCGCGGACATCTTTGTGACAGTACATTGACTCTGGCAGGCCGTGGCAGCCTGTGCGTCTGGCCTGGTGTTTGTAGTGTTATGCTGAGCAGAGAAGAAGGAATGTTGTTATTGATTCCCCCAGGGGCCACAGTCGCAGAGTGCAGAAAGCCCAAAATGGCTCTGGATTGGAAAGGTTTTTCGCGCTGGGTGGCGCACGGCTCGGGTGCTGCACAGCTGGGTGGTTCAGCCGCTCTTAGCGATATCCTCACATTGCGGGAATCGCTCTCACAAACAGCGATTCCTACTTAAGTTGTTATTTACGGTGCAGTTTTAAGGGAACTTCCAACATTCGTCATCCTCTATTTCCTATAATATATTCCTAATTTAATATTCTCTTTGCCACAAAATAAAAATTGCGATGTACAATCATTCTGTTTTCCAAAGCTTAAAAAATGGATTTAACAAATTAATCATATATATTTCATTACTTCAAATAAATATTTTGTTTGAATTCATAAAATTAACCTCATCATGTGTAATAAGATGAGTTACTTTATTAATCCCCTGGAGGGGAAATGTGGGCATCACAGCAGTTCAGTGAGAAACGTGAAGTAAGTGCAGAAGTAAAGGTATATGCACCAAGTCAATAAAATATACATAAAAAATTATTATTATTATTGATAATAATTAATTGTATCAATAATAATAATAATAATAATAATAACAAATAAAATAAGCATGACAAGTTGAGAGATAGTTGAGTTGAATGATGTTTATGGCCGTTTTACTCGCTAAATGTGACGACAAGTTCCTCAAGTTCCTCGCTCATCCATCACGTCGGAGGTGAGAGGGCGAGGATAAGCCTTCTTCTAATCTGATGTTGGTGATGGAGCTTGGATGTGTCCAACTTACATGTAACCCACATGTCACATCTCACATTAATGAGTTATGCTTCATGTACACAAACGCTTTTGAAAATAATATGACTGCCCTTAAAATAAATGGACTCTGGTTTAAAGGTTAATTAGGTTAAATCTGAAGGGTTAAATAAAGGTTAAATAGGAAAATAACACTTGAGGTGAAAAATCTTATTAATATAAATAAAAAGCCACACACCCAAACACAGTTTAACAGTTTGTAGGAAAGAAAATTGCTTGGATTTAAGAATGACAAAGCAGTGATGGCAAAACAAAAAAACTCTTAGTTTCCCCAAATTGTTTTTTAATGATACCTGCTAAGCGGAAAGTGTATATGCATTTCAATTTTAGAATTGCACGCCAGAACTCATATGCAGAGAACCTGATCTTGAGGGATGAAAACGTCTAGATGGCATACAACTTTTTAATGTTTGGATTGATGTACTGTATCTGTTATTTCAATTTTCCCTGGAGACATTACGTAGTTAGACCTAAAATACATACACATCATCTAAAAAATATTAGACCCACCGTTTATCTTTAGTACTGTCATGCAGTAACTAGAAATGCCGCGCATTCATCTTAATATAAAATGTACACTGAGGCCATTACGATTAAAGTTCATCAGGGTTCTCCATTACAGCTGATTCTTCAGGACCACGGCTCCGGGGACGTGCAGGTTTTGACAACAGTATCCCACAGAAAAGAGTCCGTTTTAGAATTGATGTATCGCAGAAAGCGGCAGGGGTAGGTCTTGCACGGTAGTAATGGAGGAAGATGATGAAGATGGAGGCGACCCCTCACCAGGCAGCGCAGATAAGCCTGCCATTGTAAAATGTGATGAATGTGTTTGAGTCTCAGTGCTGCACTACTGTACAGGCTGAGCATACACAGACGGCGACTGTGAGGAGGGAGAGGAAGGAAGTGGAGAGGGTGAAGGTGTGGGTGGAAGAGAAGAGAGGAGGGTAGCGGGAGGGGAAAGAGGTGGGGGGAGAGAGAAAGTATTGGTAGAAAAAGAGGAAAGGTGGAGCAGCGAGGTAAAGAGAGCTATACACAGTAGAGGTAACTCTTTAAAAGGCCTGTGTGGTTAGCGTGGTTCACGTGGTTCTTTGGGATATTAAAATGCAGAAGTTCCAAATTTTCTTAAAAACCCCATATTTAGCTAGCTGGCATTTTTTTTTAAGCGGTTATTGAACATATTTGTGTTATGCATGTGCTCCTCTATATGCTGTTCCCATTGTTGGTGGCGGGCTCCACCTTTCCTGGCCAGAATGCAAAGATTGGGCATGAGCAAGAAGTGAAAGGCAGCTGCGGTGAATTTCACCACCTCATACCCAATTCCCAAAAAGAGCACCCTCGGATGGCAAAATAGTGCCGCCACCTCAAATGACCAAAATAATTAATCCATCGGAAGGAAAGTTTGGGTCAAGGGTCAAGGGTATCGACTGTAACGTGAACCCAACATGCACGGATTGGAGAAGAGCATGCAAACTCAACGCAGAAGGCCCCAGTCAGCCTTGAACCCAAATCCTCTGTTCTGTGACAAAATATTGCACCCGTCAAGCCACAAATACCACCAGATCAAGAAGATGAGGAGAGCGTAGCGGAGGAAGAGCAGAGAAAATGAGAAAATTTCACTTTCATTCTCTGTCAGACAATTTCTTGTCTTTTGTCATTGTTTTTTAATGTTTTTCTTTTTCATTTTTCCGAATCTCGCGCTTATCTCGAAATCCATTTCTTTTCTCCCCGAACAGCAGTGATGGCAGCGGGGCAGCTTGTTCGGGACTGTTTGACCAAGACTCCCCAGTTTGCTTTGTCACACAAACCAAGATAAATGGATGCATGATGGGCTTTGTCCAGATAACAGAATTTACTTAATAGCCCCCAGCTCTGTCAGAGTGCCAGAAGAGACCTGAACACGCACACGCACACACACACACACACACACACACACACACACACACACACACACACACACACACACACACATACACAGACAGCTGTGCACGCATACCTGCACAAACACAGGAGTGTGAGTGGACATGCACTTGCTGACATGCACTTGCTAGACTATTTCATATTAACTTGGTACTCAGTTCTCTGTCTCGTTCATCTCAGACATTGAAGAATGAATTGAAGATCACAGTGTTTCATAGGTATTCATGCCATTAGGAGCCTGTTTTTTTCCACACATATACAAGGTTTGGGATTTTCCGTTCTTATACACGGTATCTCACAGTCAGCAGATGACTGATAGCAGCAGAGCCAACCTCACAGGGAACAGGGTGTTTGTGTGGGCTGTCCAAGAACCCCTATGCTGTGCACTCTCACCCACACACTACTTCTCTTGTCTGTCTGTGTGTGTGTGTGTGTGTGTGTGTGTGTGTTTATATATTTATACATATATGTGTGTGTGTGTTTGTGAGACTTCACCAAACAATGTTGTAATCCCCGTCATTATGTCACAATCCACTGGTTGAAAGAAGGATTGCTATATAAATAGTAGATAAATAGATGGAAGATAGTAAGGAAGATAAGCAGAATTTCAACACACATTTCCGCACTAGAAACCATGATGCTCGACTACTTAATGGCGTTTGTTGTATCATTGTGAAGCGTAGTAATGCTTGTAGTAATGCTTGTAGTAATGCTTGTTAAACAGGGAAATAAGAACTGACCCCTCCCTTCCCTCTCTTTAACTGACTTGATCATATTTACGCTAAAGTAAATATGAAAAAAAAAAGTAAGTAGTACTAATGGAGACACATATCCTGTCGCGTTTAGGCCTTGAAGACCTTCCAAAGCAGCCTTGGCAAGCGACCGTCCCAGCCTGAAGCGAGCAACACCAGCCTGGTCCATGGTATGACGAAGCGCACAGAGCAGCAGCAGCGCTCTGCTCTCAGCTCTCCCCATTCGGTGAATCATTCCCACACAGTCTCCGAGGGCGACGCGCCAAACTGTATTTAATACGGGCAGCCAGAAGGGCAGGCCTGGACATCCTCAGGGGGGCGGCAGGAGGCCCTTGGTGCCCGGCCAACAGTGCACTAAAGCTGGACTGAGTGTGTGCACGGAGCCACCCGGGATGAGCCGAGCCCCAGGGGTATTGAGCTATGACAGGTCGATGCGCTGGTGGATCGGGGTTTGATTGATGGATGTGAAACAGGCGCCAGGCCGTTCCTGCAGACAACGTTTTTCAAAGATGTTTCGGAATTAATGATTCCCAGTAGAGCGATTCTCTAATGAAAATCCCGATACGCCGGCGTACACCCATTTATATATAGACGTTACACAATGTCAAGTGAGCTATTTTATTATTTAAAGATTTATCGCGGTATCATCATTCAGCTTGGGCGTGCCACTCATAAAAGCTGCAGTGTGTCCGTGGATGAAATGGCCTTCTTGTAGCCATACCTGAGAAGGAAACATCTACACATCCTTTCTGGATCCTTGGAAACATGCCGTACCTTTTACATCTGACAATAACCCGCATTAGGTCAGGCTGAAGCCTCGCCTCGAGGGGTTCTGTCGTTATTTATTTGAAGAATCCACCGAGAGCAATTGAGAAATATATTTCCAGAATACTTTACGTGGCGTTATGAGATACTGTATGGCGATGTTAAAAGGAGGGCATACTGCTCACAAGGTAGTATACAGACAGAAATATTAAATCATGGAAGGGAAATCCTGGCAGGATATGTTTAGTTTACATTGGACAGACTCTGGACAGATGTTTACGTCTTGTGACTGTTTCTCACACACGCGCATGCGCGCACACACACACACACACACACACACACACACACACACACACACACACACACACAAATAAGCTTCCATTCTATTTGATTACTTTGATTAATAATGCACTGTCAATCTCAGATACAACCGAGATACTGAGAACATAAAAGTTATAACGTATCTTCAACATAAAATTGCAAAACACATAAATTGTGTGTATGCCGTTAGCTGGCATTTGGACGTGTGTGTGTGTGCGTGCGTGCGTGTCTGTTGTATAACGTGCTTTATGGGTCAGAAGCATATTTTGGATGTAGTACATTACCCTGGGACTGGCCTCGTACTGCGGTAAAATCTGTCTGAATAGAGCTGTGCATATAGACGCACAAAGTCCGTGATTGTTATTGTTTTCACTGCTGCCGTTACTCCACCTGCACCCTCAATTGACAGCCTCTCCGCCGGGACGACGTCGCATTTACTCGAGGGGCATTGTACCTGGCACATAAACTGTGATGCCGTGTACACATTTTGGAGCGCTAATATTCAATATCCCATACAATTTACAGAGAATGGATATCCCTTTCCTGTCCCACCCTGAATGCTTCCCCTAAATGGAAAAGCAAACAAGATCATTGCTGTAATAACGGCACAATGTATACTGATGCCCTGGCACTCGTTCAGCGCTGAAGGAGCCAGGATGGAATGGGGGCAACTCCGTCTTCATAACACGATCGTCAATAATAATGCAGACAAATCTGATGTGGGAAAAGGGGCTTATTGTGCGGCAGCCAGTCATTGTGTGGCCTGCTAAGAAAGTAACCCGAGGAATTCAACCGACGAGCGCAATAAATCAAGTCAGAACCTTGCCGCTGAACCCCATCGGAAACAAATGGATCGCATCGGGGAATTAATTCCCCGCCGGCCTCTGGGAAAACACCGAGGGAGAGGAGAGCGTCGGGCGGCAAGGAAGGGTGAAATGTCAAAGGAGTTGATGGATGTTTGTTTTTTTTATTCGACGACTGAAAGAAAATAAAATAGGGAGGGCTGCTGCCCAATAATGTTGTGACATTATTTTGTGAGAGAAAAAACTTACACTGGCAATCCGTAAGATGGTCTGTGTTGGGTGGGTTACACTACAGGTGCCATCATTTCCATTCAAAAACATTTTTTTTTTTTTCAGGTTTACCCTCCTGTTTGCTCTAAGATTCTCACTTTCTGTTTCCTAATTGATTGATTAGTTTTGTTTTTCTTGGTCGCTCGAGGTGGTGGGTGGATATTTTTGTTCAGGGTGTTTATTGATCTTTGTTGTGGATGTTCATCGACCACCACACATGCTCTGTCACTTGTTGTGCGTGCCTGGTCTGGTCGCAGCCTTGACTTGAGCGGCCGACCACGCCACCGGCCATGCCGTGCTGATTGAGGGGGGAAAAAAACACGTCGAAACTACGCCTCACACAAGGACACCACTATCAAGTACGTTATCTACACAGCAGCGAGAAAGGTTGATTTGCATTTTACATTTAGTCATTTTAGCAGACGCTTTTATCCAAAGCGACTTACAATTATTCAAACACCGACGGACGCAGCCATCAGGAGCAATGAGGGGTTAAGTGTCTTGCTCAAGGACACTACAGCATGCTAGCAGGAGGAGCCTGGGATCGAACCAGCAACCTTTAGATCACTAGACCACCAGCTCTACCGCCTGAGCTACTGTCCCCTACTGATGATGGTTGAGGATTGTACGGGTGGAGCGTGTTGGACAATGTTTGGGGCATCGCGTTGGGTTTGTACTGTGAAATATCATATTCGTGCAATCAATGTCATGTGATGGGGCAATGGCAATGCCATCCGAAAATATATCATCTGATCATCCTTCACAGGGCTGTGCTGGAGGTGGAGGCACCGTTCCGATGTGCAAATCACTTGTATTTCAGCTCAGGAGACGACTGCAGCTGGAATAGTCCGTGTTTCATTCCCAGGATGGTTTCCACCACCAGGGTTGGTTCTTACATACCGGTCCGCTAAAATAAACCACATCCATTGAATGCCACCCACATGCCCCGAAATAAACACCTCTTCACACTCTGCGGAGGGCCAGTACGAATGTGTAAATTAAACAGTTTTTAAACAGTTTTACAACGTTAATAAACAGATATTTAAGCCTCCTTATCGAGGTTTATTTCCTCAACAGTTCGCCTCGCTCTCTTTTTATCAGCTGCATTTCTCCTTGCAATGAATGTGGGCCCGTTATGGACAAAGCAGACAAATTAAAGTGCCTGTGTGTGTGACGCGCCGGGGCCCAGCACAGAGACACAGGAGAAGCCTGACACCTGGTGGAGAAAAAGATTGCACTCAGTGGGCCCACATAACTGAAACCATCCAAGTTTTTGTATTAATTAGCTCAGATATTCACATTGCAACACGGAAAATTCAAAGTAAATTCTCACAATTCAGTAGTCCCTATAAAGCAAAGGTGCTGTATTATTTCTACATGTGATTATGTTATTTTTTCTTTATTATTATGATTATTATAATAATCATAATAATAATCATAATAATAATAATAATATTATTATTACTATTATTAGGGGTCCAGTCTGCAGGTTTTGTAATTGTAATTGTTTTTCAGCCCCTTATTGTTATTGTAAGAGGAAATATTCTCTGAATTTTGAAGCCCAAAACTATCTGGAAAACCAACTTCAGCATCACACACAAACTCTGTTGATGTCTTGTTTCAACCATGCCGTCACAAAGACCTCGTGGTTGAAGTTTCATCCAAAGCGATCCACATACGGAGCGGATATTAGTGAAAAACCAAACAGCTTTGAGCCCAAATATTCAGTTGGTCTCGGTTAACCAACACGTCACACGTGTCGTTCAAAAAATGAACGAGATGAGATTTATAGTAAGAGGCTTTATGACATCATCATATTATTGACTGTAAATGTACAGATTCAGATTGAGAAGGTCCAGTTGGACCATGTCCAGTGTGCGGCGTGGACTCGGTAGCTTTGTAGTGTTTAGAAGTTACCAAACTATCAATGTACGTGTATATTTATACAGCTTCTTACTTGGTACATGTCAATAGATCTGTTAGATTGATATTTTAAATCTGTGATCCACATTACTTTTCCCGGATTAATGGAAAAATAATAAGAAATGAGCCTTAAAATGTCGTCAGCGTATCCCTGGAAAACACTGAAATGTGTGACTCAGTGATGTGTTCATAATCAAGGCAGGTTATTACCCACAGAAATATCACAATGTTTGTCGTAGTTCATGGAAACGGAACCTACTGTATGTGATGTAATCCAAGTAAAAAACGTAACTTTACCAAAACAATACGTAAGTTACGCTGCTGTCTTAAATCGCCGTAACTACATCATAACTGAAACCCCGGATGTACTTCAATGCAGCAAGGTTAGTTATAACAATGAAAACATATTGTTTAAAATTAAAAAAAAAAATGACCAAACAAATCTAACAAACAAAAATACTTTTTTTGGAAATAAACATCATGTATATATATTGTCCCCATCTTAATACTTAACTATAAAGAAAAGGCAGAAACTGTTTGTGAGCTTGACAAATTATTACATAATTCTAATTGCAAATTATTGTTAGTTACATAAATGTTGTCTACATTACAATATAGACAAGTATTTTTAAGAATTTTACAATTGTACATTAGTAACATGAACTCTACAATGAAGTAGTAATTACAAATAACGCGTATTAATATATTTTTTTAATGGAATGTATTTGTTATTGTTATGTAAAGTAATTACAAAAGTTATTTGTGTTATTCTTACGGATGCCAATAATTACAGAAAATCTAAGGAAATAAAGATGCCATTGTTCAAAAATCCAGTTGTCAAGGTCAGTCACCATATTAAAAAAATAAAATAAAAATAACGTTAATGGTTAAACTTTAAATGTAAGTGTTGATTTACATTTTGGAGACTCCAGAAAGAAACAATGTGCAGCTATGAGTTTAGCATCAATTCTGAAAAACAAGATCCAGAATGTTTGCACATGACACAACATGACCCAGAAGATGTTTTGACCGAAGGAAATAATCTTTATCAGGGGATGAAAAAGTCTGGTAGAATAAATGATAATGTTCCAGGAAGAGATTATATTGCAGTAACAGAATTGCCAGCAAGACAAATGATGTGTGATACAACATTCCAAATGTTGTATCACACATGTTGTATCACACATGTACAGTAAGTGTGTGTAAAGAAGCTTTTTACCTTGCCATGACCTCATGCAATCCCAGTACCTGTGGATGCGTTTCACAGTCCGACCGACACCCAGAAAAAGTTCCAGAAAAGGAGACGTCACAAGGCACCATCTCTCTCCCTTCTTATTCTACTTTATTTCAGGTTTGTAAGCTGCTTGACAACCACATGATGCTGTTCAATTTTTTCAATGTGTGTATTGGTTCACTAATTCTATTGTTATTCATTTCTCTTTGTGTGACGATTGACATGGATGTGCGTGAAGGAATTTCAGTTTTTGGAAACAACAGGCGGAATAAGCATTTGGGCAATAAACAGTCACAGAAAAGTCACGCCCCATCATCTCTTTCCTTTTTCTACTTTATTTCAGCTCATAGAATCTGTCAACAAGGTGCCGGCCCCGGGACCTGTTACAGCTTGCTGGTGCAACTTCCATCGGACTGGGATCCAGGCGCCTTGACGCTGGCCAGGTCTGTGCACGGTACAGCCTGCACGCTCCCATCAGGATGGGCCTCGCCAGCCCTTCAGGATCAAACACATGTTTCAATGCTAACAGCAGAAAAGACTCTCAAAAGTGCAGTGAACGCACTCAGAAGACATTAAGATTAATATAATGTAAACACGCAGATTGAAAGCCCAGTAAAGTTCAAGATCCTATAAAAGTGAGGATTATCCCTCAGGGTAGAGTTCAGGTTGCGGTCAGAAGAGGTAAGAGCCATTTTGAACTGACCTTTCCAAGTAGATGACAGACTGATCGAGCATGTGATGACTGTCACCGCAGGGCTGCAGATAGAGGACACTGCTGGAGCTTTCACACTCCTCTTTGTCCTGGCTCTGTCCCACCTGAGTGTAGGTGGCCTCTGGCACCTCCTCCTCCCCTGTCTCTGGTTTGACGTTCTCTTGTTTAGCCTCGCTGGCAGCTGGTCCTGCAGCTCTGGGCGTGGCAGGCCTCTCTTCACAGGCTTTGGACTCCTGGTCCGCTGCTGTGTTGCTTTGGATCGTCTCAGGGCAGGAGACGATCCCCTTCTCATCCTCTGGAGGGCTGTCAGGACAAACAGTCAAAATTGTGTTAAAAAAAAATATTTATCGACATTGCCAAATTTTCTGTTATTAAACTATATTCACTATAATACGAAATAAAGGCAAAATAAAACGTTTACGTCTTTAAGCCATTAACGCATTTTCCTAGTTTGACCCTTTGAACCATCTGTAATTCTAAGCCCAAATTTCTGCGCAACCGTTTTGCAGCTGCAACCAGCAGCCAACTCTCCCTCCAGAGACGTTTTTTTTTGTTTTTTGTTTTTTTTATATCTCTTCTGTCGCGCTCCTATCTCGTATTGTCTCCCGGAAAAAAAATCCTGATTTCTGCAGATATTCTTCTTTATGTCCGTACCTCACACGAAAGGGTCTCTGGTCCTAAGTAAACATGCTTGTTTGTCTTAGCAACTGGCTCAGTGCAAAGGAATCAAAGAACGATTGTTTAACAGCTTGTTTATGGTGAAAATTCCATAAAATACATTTTGATAAAGATTATGTTGTGTTTTTGTTATCAATAATCAAATGATGTTATGGCTCTACCTCTATGCACTGCTTTTCAAATAGATTCTTTTTTTAGGGTCAAATTTAAGTAAATTGCAATTCATTATTTGATCCATTTGACAGCCCTAGTCTAAATACACTACTTTTTAGCCCCATTTTACAATATCTGAAATGTAGCCATAATTGGTACATTCTGTAAATAATTGCAAATATATTTTTAGTCATATATTTCAGTAAACATGAAGATGGTAGTACTTTGCGAGAACAGCGTTACGTAAACACAAATAACCAAAATATTAGAATGTCAATATGCAGTATTAATTCTCCATACAAGGAAAATATATTTCTGTTGCCTGGGAGTCAATATTTATGTAAGATATACAATGCAGCCAGCTAGTCATTATTGCATAAGAACCCGACAGGGTAATCAGGACTTGTATAACTTTTTACTTGTGTACAGTATGTGTGTGTGTGTGTGTGTGTGTGCGTGCGTATGAACTATAGTACCATGGATAGGAACATGCGCATATGTGTGTATAAAGTCTCGCCTCCAGTACTCACCCAAGCTCCTGCATGGTGAGACTTTCATCAGACTGGGATCCAGGCACCTTGACACTGGCCCAGTCTATGTATGGAACACCCCGCACCCTCCGATGAGGCTGGGGCTCAGCCGCCCTACAGGATCAGACAGACACACCTTTTTAATACTAGTGCAGCGAACGCACTCGGAAGACATTAAGATTCATGAAATGTAACGATGCAGATTAAAGGTCCAGTGAAGTTGAAGGACAACAGGACATCACTCAGGGCAGAGGTACAGTCAGGTTATGTGCAAGGTAAGATTCGTTTTTGAACTGACCTTTCCAAGTAGGTGACAGACGGATTAAGCCTTTTACGACTGCCAGGGCAGGGCTGCAGATAGAGGACACTGCTGGAGCTTTCACACTCCTCTTTGTCCTGGCTCTGTCCCACCTGAGTGTAGGTGGCCTCTGGCACCTCCTCCTCCCCTGTCTCTGGTTTGACGTTCTCTTGTTCAGCCTCGCTGGCAGCTGGTCCTGCAGCTCTGGGCGTGGCAGGCCTCTCTTCACAGCCTTTGGACTCCTGGTCTTCTGCTGTGTTGCTTTGGACGGTCTCAGGGCAGGAGATGATCCCCTTTCCATCCTCTGCAAAGCTGTCATGGTCAAAATATATTTGATAATTAGTCCAAAAATTGCAATAATTGAGGTCTACTTAAATAGTCTGAATACTATGTTTTGCAAAATAGATGTTTCTACATTTTACAATGTATGAAACACCGTTATAATTGGTACATTCCGTAATATATTGCAAATCCATTTTAGTTATCTATTTCAATACACATAAAGACGATACTACCTCGTAGAACAGCCTCAGGTCAACACAGAAAACCAAAAATCTAGAGTGGTGGTATTTTAGATCTCTATATAAGGAGAACATATTTCTGTTGCATAGGGTAATAATTATGTAAGGGATAATGTGCAGCCAGCTGGTCATCGTCGCAAAATAACCCCGAACAAGGCCTGGATCCAGGCAGCTTGACACTGGCCCAGTCTATGGGTGTCACCACCCGGCAGAATCAAACACACATTTCAATACTTATATTTATATTTATATTAATATTTCAATATTAATAGCAGAGAAGTCTCTCAAAGTGCAGTGAACGCACTTTTAAGTCATTACTATTGACGAAATGTTAAGGTACAGATTAAAATCCGAGTGAAGATGAAGAGCATATCAAACAGCAGAGAACCAGACATCACTCTGGGTATAGTTCAGGTTATGGTCAGAAGAGGCAAGATCCATCTTGAACTGACCTCTCCAAGTAGGTGACAGACTGATCAAGCAGGGGACTGTCCCCACAGGGCTGCAAAGAGATGACAGGGCTGAAGCTTTCCCCCTCCTCTTCGTCGTGGGTCTGCTGCCCCCGAGTCGAGGTGATCCCTGGCACCTCCTCCGTCTTGGTGGGTACATTCTCCCATCGGGCATCGCTGGCAGACGGCCCTGCAGCGCTGGGCAGGGCAGGACCGTCTTCACAGGCTTGGGACTCCTTCTCCGCTGCTGTGTTGCTTTGGGTCGTCTCATGGCGGGAGATGATCCCCTCCCAGGTTTCCCTGTCAGTGGTCAAGACAAAACAGTCACAGTCATTATATGCCCAAGATATACGGTACACAGGACAGCAAACAAAGGTGTATGTACCCGTATAGAACAAACAAGATATATAAAAGTATAGAAAATTGACAAGATATAAAACAACTCCAAGGACTACACAATACATGCCAGAACATCATACATTTTCTGCACAACTTATTTTTTTTTATATATATATATATATATATATATATAATGAGTTGGTATGTGTTTCTATATGTATGTGTTTCTATATATTCAAAATATTATATCTCTGCTACATTTTACAATTCATGAAATGTGGCAATAATTTATACATTTTACAATATATTGCTAATTTATTTTTAGATATACAGTATATTTCAATACACATGAAGATGACGCTTTGTGAGAAAAGTGTTAACTCAGAACAAATAACCCAAAAAACTAGAATATCATTTCATTAGATCTTTATATGAAGAAAATATATTTTTGGTATATGGGGGAAATTATTATGTTAGGGATAATGTGCAGCCAGCTTGGTCATTATCACAACCCCCATCAAGGCCAGGATGCAGGCAGGTTGACACTGGCCCAGTCTTTGTACGATACGGTCTCCGCCCTCCCGTGAGGAGGGTTCTCCCCTGCCCTACAAGAAAACACTTTTAATTTTTATTAAAAAAAGATATCATTTCAATACTAATCACAGATAAAATAATGTCAAAGCGCAGTGAGCACAACCGTAAGACGTAAGGATTCGCGAAATGTAAAGAAGCCCAGTGAAGTAGGCGAGCATATCAAACGGCGGTGAGGATCTGACATCGGTGCGGTCAGGTTACGGTCAGAAGAGCTTTGAACTGACCTTTCCAAGTAGCTGACGAACTGATGCAGCCTGTTAGCACTGTCGCCACAGGGCAGCGAAGAGAGGACAGGGCCGAAGCGTTCGGCCTTCACCTTGTACTGCGTCTGCCCCACCTGAGCGGAGATGGCTCCTGGCGCCTTTTTCCCCATCTTGGGTCTGACGCGCTCCCGTTCAACCGCCTGCCTCAGCGCCACAGGTGGTCCTGCAGGGCTGGGCGTGGCCGGACTCTCCTCGCGGGCTTTGGACTGCAGGTCCGCTGCTCTGTTGCTTCGGGTCGTCTCAATAGATCCAATGTTGACCTTTTTTTCCTGTTGTAGGTGAAGAAGCACCTCACATCTCAATAATCAGGGATGTCCCAATCCCATATCCACACCTTTTTGTGTTAAACCTCTTGGTTTTTAAATTAGCAAAGAAGAAGAAGAAATATATATTACAAATCGTGATAATTGCAAGACATATACACACCGATGGGTAAAATTAGGTACAGTTCGGTTAGTGTCAATGAGCTTAATCAAACTTCTTGATCCTTCAGACGATATGTGCAATTTATCGCCTTTTTCATGAATTTACAGATTTCTAACCAGATTATATTCAGTCAGTGGAATGATTAGGAATTTGTCTGTTATTCATCCTCTACATGCACAAAGCGCTATTGGAGAATCCATCATTTTCCTGGCACTTATTCAAATTTCAAGCTAGTGGACTGCAGCAGGGGCTCAGATCCGTGCAGTATAACTCAAAGATACACACACACACACACACACACACACACACTTTAGCATTTAGTAACAGGGGGGACCAGCAGTACAACATTACAACTGGAACCTCGGAAACACATCATTACAAATCAAGCATATTTTGAACTTTTTTTTCAACTGCTGACTGTAACCAGATGAAGAATGAACAGATAATGCTATGGGATGTAGTGCTTTGCATGACCAGCTGCTGGATGTTTTTATGGAGCAGATTGTGTGACACTGACCTTTCGTCCAGGGAGCCATTGTCGCTTTCCCCTCTGCCTGGTCTCAGCCACAACCTGGATGGCCTCTATCAGAGGGCGCTGACTGCTTCTATATTCCTGGTCCTGATCCATTAAAACAGAAGAAGAAGAATGCTGAAAACATACCGCACATTTCAAACTTTTTTCAACTACAAATTTAAAACTTGCAACTGTAACCAAATGTGGAATCAACGGTTAACGTTATGGAATGCATTGTTTGGATGACCAGCTGTCCGATATTTATATTGAGCAGATTTTGTGAAACTAACCTTTTGTCCATGGATCCATTGAGGCACCCACCGCCTCGCTGTTCTCTGCCCGGTCTCACCGGGGACCCGTGTGGGCTCTAACAGAGAGTGATGACTGCTCTCATCCTCCTGATCTGGGTCAGGCCAAATTCTGCTCTTTTGCTGGGAATAACAACAGCATATCATTTATTTCATTCTTTTAATTATTTTATTGTTCTACTTTGTAAATGCATTTTGCTTATTAGCTTTTCTTTTATTGTTGCTATTTGATTACATTAGCATTTTGAGTTGCATGTTGTGTATGAAAGGTGCTTTACAAATAAGGTTTATTATTGTACAGTATAAGGCCAGATGTTTGGGATTTCTGAGGTTTGAAACTAGTAATAGTTTGCCATTGCCAAAGTAATTTGCTTGAATTAAATACCATTTTCTAAAATATTTTTGTAACGCACAATGGTATGGTATTGAAAGCAATTCTCATTGTGCCATTCCATTTATTCTGTTACACACTTAAAGGTAGGAACTTTTTGCCCGTGGTCTAAAATGAAAACAACATTCAAGAAGTCCAATGTTTAAATAAAATCTTAAAATGTATAAAACATTCAATAATCAATTGTTAAATTAGAGTGCAATATGAGGCGTGCATGATACCTTCTTCCTTTAAATGGTTAGTGAATGAAAGAAATATGATTAGATCCGGGTCCAGTAACAATAAGTAATAAGTATCATGTTCAAGTTTTCACATTTGTAAAAAAATGAATTTCATGAAAATCGGTTCAGAATTAGGCGAGTTACAGTCGGTTTTGTAGAAAAGTCTGCATCTCTCAATACCCATTGTATTTGTTTTCTGGCGGATCTTGACCGCTCCAGTATGGCGGACGAGCAGACGCGTAGCGGCGACATGGGCTGTATCCACAGCTCATTCACCACATGTGGTAAAGTAGCAGCAACACAGCGCGACGTACTGTGAACCAACCATTGTTCTTCAGAGTAAACCACAGCACGCATGTGTCTTTATCTTCTTTTCACTGCAACTCTGCATCCACATTTAGGTATTTACTACTTTAAAGAGTAACGGCGGCAGTAAAACTATTTCACTATGATGGTTACATTTTGAAATGAATCCATGGTTCACATGCGAGCCGAACCCTTGCGGGTCAACTTTTACGTTACACCACTAATACCACAGCTCCCCTTTCCTGTCTTCCTTCCACTTTTCTTACTTTGCATAAGAAGAATCCTACTCGAGATTCTGGAAATTGGCAGGCTTTAACTGTTTAATGGCTATTCTGGAGGATGCAGCGGTAGTGCTCGGTAGACGCCGACGAAGGGGCTATGTCGGAGGACGAGCCCGCTTCCCTGGCTAGCTTCAGTGTGGGAAGCTGGCCCCGTTCACGCCGTCAATCATTCTAGCGCGAGCCCAGAGAGGGCTTCCCCGGCTTCCAGGCAATCTCCTGTCCTCCTCGCCTGTCCTCAGCTCTGGCCTCGACGCCAAACTCGTCGAGGTGTCCCAGTGAGCGGGCCAGCAAGAGAGGCCTCCCAACCACGGCCGTCCCCGACGCGGAGGTGTCCATGATGGACGGGGAGATCTACTCCGGAGCCCCCTGCCAGAAGCTTTATTGGCAAGGTAAGGGGACTCGAGGCCTACCACCACAAGGACCGGGCCCAGGAGCTGGGCTACCTGTCCTTCCCTCCGGTGGAGGGGCCCATCGCCAGTTGTCTTGCCCCAGGGAAAGGCATCGGCCTGGTAAAGAGGCCCACCCTACCCTCCAAGGCGCCCAAGCAACTGGCGTCGCTAGCGGAGAAGGCCTACTTGGCATTGGGCTCAACGCACATGTCGTGCTCCAGTGCTACCAGGCCAGGGTGTTAGCGGAGGCGGTGGCTCGGCCACAGTAAAAGGGACACTGGTGGAGCTGCGGAAGGCCATGGACCTCTCCCCCTGCCTCACTTGTTGCGCAGCCCAGGCAACCAGGCGTAGCATGGGCGCTCTGAGTAGGCCTGGCCGGGCTCCAGAACTTGAGCTGCGACTGCTTTGGCTGGGCAATGGGCCTCATGACTGCCAAATTTGAGGAGAAGAGCGGAGAGGCCTTCCAGTCATGGATCCCATGCACGGGCCCCTCCCAACCGTGGAGCAGTAAGCGTGCGGCGGAGGTCAGGACACAGAAGCAGGAGAGCGGCTTCCGCCCCCCGCAGTAGGCACACACTGCACCACACCGGCACGCCCACAGGATGCCCAGGCTCAACGCATGTGCATAACGGAAGCGAGCGTCCCAATAGAGCGAGAGGCACACGGACACTATAGCAGATACTTTGTGGTGCCGAAAAAAAACCTAAACTTTTGTCCCGATATTAGACCCGCGAATCTTAAACAAGTATCTAATGAAAATGAAATATCACATATTGACCACACGTCAACTGACGAGATTTGTTCGACCAAACGACTGGTTTGTTAAACTAGATGTGAAGGATGCCTCTTTCCACATCTCCACCCAGCCCCGCTACAGAGAATATCTGTGCTTCGCCTTCCAGGGAAAATCCTACGAGTCTTTAGCTCCTCGGGTGTGCACGAAATGTGTGGAGGCGGCGATCAAAGCGGACTATCTCAATAAAGTGTCTCCAAACATTTAGCACATACATCTGCAATCCAGAATTTGTTCAATGTCTGACCTGTTCTGCGCAACTTCTATGACACGTACCTTTCGATGCATGCAGGGCCAGCAAAACATTGTGACTTGTTGAGAAGAGCTCAAGCTCCCTTTCTCCAGACGTTACCGGCAACAGGGTCCACACTGCTCCGAAGGAACTGTAGGTGAGCTGCAAATGAAACGTGACGAGTGACCGTCAGAACTTTTGACATCCACACTGGTGTGACATCATAACGGCCCGGTATCCATAGCAACGGTATACTTTCTCACATTTTGAGTGCGTGTGTGCGTGTGGAGGGCGATGTACCGTCCCGTCCTCTCTCTTTTTTCTTATTCCTCTTTGCCGTTACAGCGTTCTTGTCCTAACCCTCCACCCGGTTCCCTTCCTCTGCCATTGCCCTTATGATATATTGTTAAATCCTTGGCCCGCGAATTAATTTTAAAATCACAATTTTTCAATGCACACAACTTAACTGTGCGTGCGTACATGCCTGGGTATCTAAGTGTAAATACCTGGCTGCTTCGTCTTTGGCATAAACTAATGGCAGCCAGACTCCAGACACTCAGCTTTATAGTCGATCTTCTCCCAACTGGGCGGGGCGATGCGGGGAATTCCCCTGACAGGGGTTTCCACGACGACTGGATTCTTCTTCCCTTCTTGTATTTGAAGGGTAGTCCACATTCAATTGTGATGTTGCATTAGCCCTCACCTGTTGCTAAATGCCAATATATAGACAACCGCACTCTTCTTCGTTGGTTCTCCTAGCAGCTTGCATCCAGTACATGTGCATTAGCGCCCTCCTCTGTACTGTTCTCACTGTGACCCCTTCCGCAAGACGCGTGAGCACCCGCTGACCCTCCGCCTCGGGTGGTGCCGGCCCCCGGCCCTGTAGTAGCTCCGCTGTCGCTCTCCACCGCATCCGTAACCATGCGACTGGATTCGTCATCGTTTTGGGTTTTTATGGTGGTTTGCATCCTATTATGGACCGCCCTCCTCTTGCCGTTGATGTCATCTCACTGCTTCTGCATGTGAACGTGTGCATCTGTGTGTTCCAGTTATTTGCCGCTCCCGTCTTTGTTGTTATTCCTCCCACATCACAGTCTATGGTACAGTCCTGTCCTCTGAAAAAGCCTTCATCAGGATTCCACATCCTACCCCAGACTGAACCGCAACAATCCCACACAAATCAAAGTCCCCATGTGTGACTGATCTGAATTCCTCTTCCATCCGTTCCCTTTCCCCCCAGTGTCTTGGAAGACCTGAGTATAACACGTTGGACCATCTCTTCCTCTCGGCAGTACTCACACTGTCCAATTCTTAATATGATTTTTACATTGCATTTAGCAGACGCTTTTATCCAAAGCGACTTACAATTGTTCAAACACCCATGGACGCAGCCATCAGGAGCAATTAGGGGTTAAGTGTCTCGCTCAAGGACACTACAGCATGCTAGCAGGAGGAGCCTGGGATTGAACCAGCAACCGTTCGATCACTAGACCACCAGCTCTACCGCCTGAGCTACCATCCCCCCTATGATGGTCTGTTGTATGTTGTGCCGATGTCTCCCTTTTCCCTCTCCCTTTCTTTGCTTCGGGCTTGCACCGAGATATCATTGAGGCGGTCACGTTTTAGGCTCTTTGTCCCCTCTCACTGCTGCATGGTCCAGAACCCAAGTAAATACAATATCCACTCCATCCCTTTTTTATTCCTCTATATTTTGTTTAAATGTTGCATAAGATGACCAACCCAGCGGGTTTAATGCTCCGAAGCGCTGACCAGCCACTGATCAGCAAATCTAAGTCGACCAAAGGGGTGTTTAGTACCCAGGGCGGTTTGGAGTCTGTAAGCACCTTTCCTTCCCGTCTTGTTGTAATACTAAACTAGGCAACGGCACTCTGTTTGAGAGACACGGCATCGCAAAGACTCACGCATAATGATGAATGATGAATTTGAAAATCAACAAAAACAAGTCAAGGGAGACAGGCTGTATAAACCAACCATCAAACAGCTAAAAGTCTGTGGTTTGCAAACCACTGCTTGACCGTGGAGGAAACAGCGCAGCGTTGGTGTTTCCAACGGCTAGAGCAGGAATTTCACCCGAGGTTTGCCGAGTTCCCGACTTAGTAGTTCTGCTTTTCAGGTATCACTGCTTTTGCCAGTGATGTGGACAGTGCTTCTACAGTAGTGGGCGACAATCAGAGCCCATGTGCCCGATGCATCTCCGACCTCAAAGTCACGTTCAGAGAGGTGGAATAGAATTAGACAGCTCCTGAGAGAACTACAGCCCTTCCGTCCAGAGCTGTTCAAGCTGTTTTGTGTCTCTTTGGAAGCACATGTCTGCACCCATCAGCCCCAACATTAAAACCGCCTGCATAATATTGCGCGGGTCCTCCTCGTGCTGCTAAAAAAGCTCTGACCCGTCGAGGCACCGGCTCCACAAGACCTCTGAAGGTGTCTGTGGGATGTGTTGGAGCAACAAGCCCGATCCATGGGGGCCCCACCTCACAACTTCCAGGACTTAAAGGATCTGCTGCTAACGTCTTGGTGCCAGATACCACAGGACACCTTCAGAGGTCTTGTGGAGTCCATGCCTCCACGGGCCAGATCTGATTTGGCAGAACGAGGGGGAGCTACACAATATTAGTGGTCATAAGCTGTGGTTTTAATTTTGTGGCTGATCTGTGTGTGTGATTAAGCTATTCTCACATAGTCATTCAGTAAGTCCAAATACAGATCCAGACTGACTCATGCACATCTCCAGGCCATACACAGGTTGTTCACTGGCAACTCACTCAAAGCAATGTCCCTAGGTGTATGGGGACATTAATAGGAAACACGTTTCACTTTAGCGCCACTCTTTGTGTTGTTATTTCCCCACCACAGGGGGGCACTGTAACTGTAATTTTGCTTTTTTTTATGGCTCGTATTATATTTAGTAGAACGGCGTCTTCACAAGAGTCTTACAATGTCGTATGACATTGTATCAGTTGCTCTTCATTTAACCTATATGCCACAAATGTTATATTTGCACCCGGTTGTTGTATATTATTATGCACTGTATAATATCCAGTTGTATTATTCTTTATTGTTCACGTTTTATTTATGTTTTCTTTGTTATTCCAGACCATGCTTGGATATAATGAATCTGCATAATCCTCTACAACCAGCTCAAGCACCAAATATTAATACAGTACAGTGGAATTAAGAAAGCCTCCTCTGCCCCTTAGGATATAATAACAAATATTGTTATTTGCCAATTGTTATTGTGGGAATAACAAATATTCCACCGGCGGTTACACACAGAAGTCCAGCCTACCCAAGACCTCTAAAAATGTCAACAGCTCCATGTAATACCCGAATCCCAAACCTGAACACACTCACAAAATAATCGCCGTAATAAAACCACTTATAACCAATTTCAGTCCATCCTGCAGGTTGTGACTCCAAGTCTACTCTTGACCACAAGATTGAATTCAGGGGCATGAGCACCTGTGTCTTAGCAAACATCTTCACACGCCCATCCCCAGGCTGAAAGAGAGACACCTCTGGCAGTGGCCTCATAAATCTTCATAAACCAGCTCCAAATGGCTTGAACCGAGCTGCGACCACCGCCGGCACCGCCGCCGACGCCGCGTTAGTGTTTCACCGAGTTTGTCCAGTGTGAAGCCCCGTTCGTCCTTTGCTTTGTTGAATGAGGCCCACTACACCTCCGGAGAGGCCCGACCGTCAACAGGCCCCGACGTCCACGCTGTACCAGTTCAAGCAGAAAAGCAGCTGAAAAAATATATTATTATCAGACACGACTAATTGCATCAAATTCCATGTGGAGTCAAGCGTCAACCGAAGCGTAAGGAGAGGATACAACGGTCGCTTTGTGTTTGCTTCTTTCTTTTTTTTCTCTCTCTTTCTCTTGCAGCCTCACAGCTCACCGGACCCCGCGGGTTCAGGCAGACGGCCGGCCAGCTATTTCTGTGCGCGGCGGGGTCGTCCGGCAAACACGCTCAACAGACGCAGGAAACCTGAAAGCAGAGGTAGTGGTGAGTCTGTGGCCACCACGTGCGCCAGGTGTCTGAATAACACTCGTCGACCACAAAATTAGAAAAAAAACCCCCAAAAAAAACAGACGTTGTTCCCGATTCTGTTTTGTTGTGTTGTTTAAAATTTTCAAGTACAAGTTCAAAAAAAACAAAACAATGCACGCAACGAGGTCGCTGAATCGCAGGGCGTTTGTTACATTGAAAATACGATTCAAGGTTCAGATTTCAGTTGCTTCTGGAATCTGTAAAGGCCCGACTGAAAAAAAAGGACAAATGAGAATTAAAAATAATGAGGGGGAAAAATAAGAATTGCACAACAGCTCCAAGGTCAGTTTTTCAATCGAATTCCTCTCTGCATCCTAAACGCAGAGGATGCTTCCTGCCGCACAGCCCGTCTGAGTGCTGAGCAATGGAACTTGCTAGAGCTACGAGAGTGACTTCACTTTTAAAAGATCTTGAACTTTTAAAGGAGTTTGACCTCGTAAGATGCTGTAAGCAATCCGAACAAAACCTTCCTACATTTGGTGCATTCGTATTTTTGTCGAGCCAAGTCAAGTTCTTTCCACTCAGCGACAGTTTGTCAGTGGTGTTTTAAAGGCAGCCTCCAGGCAGTATTAAGGGGACCGTCCCCTCCCTCCCTCCTCTTCCTGGTTCCTCCCTTGGGACCGACCAGCCTGAGACCAGCGGCTTGAGCCCTGAACTCACAATCCACCTCTCGGCCCCGCAATGCCGTTCTCAGCGGTGGAATCCCGGTGCGGTTCGATGGCGGCGGGAACGCAGTTCGACCCCGATTCGCCCCGTATATAAAGTGAACCGAACGCGCTGTTTATGGGATGCGGACGGGCATTTGTTTACACGCGAGCCGGCTATGTCGGCACCGAGCGGCGATGTTATCTTTCCGAATGTGTTTGGTGGGGACGTGGAACCGGATCGCCGCCAGTATCGCCAAACGCCACTGCAGCACCGGCTCCACGGCCTCCGTGCTCGGTTCACTTCTGCGATTATTTTATTTTTTTATTTTTTGCGCTGGTGATTTCTATTAATATTTCTCCCTAATATTTTTAAGTCTTTTGCGAGTAGGTTTTCACACGCCCCTCAGAAAATTGTATTTGTTTGTTCGTTTTTCTGGTCTCTTTGTGCAGTTTGAAACTGGACAAACAGATCTGATGTTACAACACAATTTGATGTGACTCCTACTCAAGTTATGTGAATAAATGCCTTAGAGTTAATTTTTTTTAAGTCTTTATTCCTCTCACCAACTATTCTACCCGCCCCCTAACTGTCCCCAAGTTCCTAACGAGCAGTAAACAGAAGGCCGAGGGCCTGCAGACAGAGATTGGGGGGGAATCCAACTTCAACTCTGGGGGTGACCAATGGGATGTCCGTTTCCACGGCGACTGATTCAAGCCGCCGTGTCACGTGGTTTGGGCTCTCTATTGATTCTTCAGGCTCTTGTGTTTAGTCCATGTGTTGGATGCCAATGGCAGCAACATGAGCGGAGCCCCAGAGGATCCTGCTACGACGGCGCATAACCAATACCTTACTGGGACGGAAGCTCTGGGACGTGAGCAGGAGATGGACACAGCCCTCTTTGGTTTGTTGTCACCCTTAGTTGTATAGTTTAGTTGTTAACTGGTTGCAAAAATGGGTGTTTTGTAATAAACAGCAGGGGGGCGGGGGTCAACTTTGTTGAAGTGCTAATCAGTACGATTGTTGTGTTTAAAGAAAATCCCACAGTTGATACTTTTTTAGCTGCCACTTAAAGGTGGCACTTGATAAGAGCCATTCAGTGTTTGTGTTATGCATCTGCTGCTGCTTCCATTGTTGATGGCGGGGTCCGCCTTTCTTGGCAAGAATGCACTGATAGAGCATGTGCAAGAAGTGAAAGGCCAATATGGATATAGTCATTATATATATATATATATATATATATATGAGAGTGTGAATGTGAAAACCTGGATGTTGAAATTAAAAAGACTATTTTGAATGGAATCCTGGGACTTAGTGTACTTGTACTAAGTGTAGTGTCCTTGTAGTTATGAATTACCACTGCAGGCTGCACTGCGACCTGCAGTTCAGTGGTAATTCATAGTGGCATAGAAAAGAGCTGCACTGTGCAGCTCTTATCTATGTGGAAAAACTATCATTAGACATAACGAGTGCAGACGTGTTGTCCAAAATGATCTTTTTTTATTTATTTTATTATTTCAAACGCTCAAGCCACATTCTTTCTTTCCCGTGACGTGATCGAGTAAAGTGTGTTTTCTCTTCCCTAGAGTTCAAAGTGTTTAACATCAGCATCACCGTGGTGGCCTTCTCCATCCTCACATTTACTGGCCTCTACTGTTTCACTGTTTGCTACAACCGCTCCAGGTGAGGCTCTCGCTCCACAGCTCCTTTCCATTTATTTATGTCAGTCATTAATGTTGCAAGTTTTACCCATGTCGATAGGTAATTAATAATTGGAAAACAATTAACCTAAGCATGAACGCATACAGTACATTTTTATTAAATTCAGTCAGAGAAAGTGATTTTCTATCTGTTGGAGTTAGTGTTGGCAAATACTATTTTACAGTTTTAAGGATGTTTTTAATGCCTTTTTGAGGGAAATTCAGGAACGACGTACGTCAATTTTAGCCAATTTCCCGTTTGTTTGCGAGCCTAAAATTCCATCAAAAGTTCGGTTATTTTTCCATCCGTGCACATAGGCCGCGTGTTTATTCGAAGCAAACAATTTCATACCCCTAGAAATGTAATTTTAAACATTTTAATGAAATTTAAAGCCTTCATTTGATTCTTGAATGGCCTACATCGGTACAGTACAGTGTGACACGTCACCCAACTTATGAGTGTCACTCAGTGTGCCGTCCTCCGTCAGGCAGTCGAAGCGAGCCCACATGTACGAGAGCGCAGTCACCCGGGAGGAGCTGGACAGCCCCGTGGCGGTCAGGGCGGTCAAGAGGGCCACCAGCTTCATCAACCCTTTCTCGCTGTTCAAGAGGCCGGAAGCGGACAGGGACCGGTCCAAAATCTACTACATCTACAGCAACCCCCTGCCCATCGGAGTGGAGGAGGACGAAACCGAGTCGGGGGCCCCCTGCGGAGTGGACGACCAGACCACACTTTCACAGCTGCCGACCATTCAGGAGTACGCCGAGGACCCAAGCAGCGGCGTGATCCTGGACCCGCCCATGTTTTACATGCAGCTGTAAGAAACGGGGCCGGGAGCTGATCAGTAATGAGGAGGAAAAAAAACAAAAAAAACAGAAAGGAAGCGCAAATGCCACTGATTTTATCACCGAAACTAATGTGATGAAACAATAAGATTGACAACTTAATCATTAAAGGTTAACCATGTTGAACAGGGGTATCGGCTGAACATATATTTACCCTTTACAAGTCAAATCTTTTTATTTTTATTTGAAATGAGTTTTTCATTAAAACAGCGTACACCATGTGCTTTACAAAAGAAGCGGCGCGTGACAGACGGGAAGAGACAAGAGACGGGAAAAAACGTGCAACGGATATCACTGCAGAGCCATCGATCTTACACCTGGGCGGGAGGGAAAAAAATCGGATGCAATTGTACAAGAGTCAGTCGCTGAACGGGGCTCAGGCGATGAGCTGGGTCTCCCGGACCAGCCACTCCAGCGCGTCCTTGCGGCCCTGCCTCTGCAGCTCGGACCCGACCGTCTCTCGGCACTGCCGGTGGTACTCGTTCACCCAATCCCTCTGAGGGAGCAAAAAGAAGGGTTCAGAGCCCCCGACTCAATTAGGACGGCCCCTTCATTTGTCGAAGGGCAGAGCGGTCTTACATAATCGTAATTATTAAACATCGCAATTATTTCCGCTGTCCGCTGATCTATTCTAATCGTTTATTGTAAAATCGCTAGATTTCACAATTGCGTGTTTCCCTCCAAGTTGAAGGGGGATTTCAAACCAATGTTAGAAATAGCACAACAAATAAAATGTGAATTAGGTGTTTGATACTAACTGTCTGCTCCTATTTTCATGTTCCAATCTTTAATATATAGAACATGGTTGTTCTGCAATAGCTACACAAAAAAAAAAAAGCAATAATAGTCGTAACATTAATGATCATAACATCCCGAGATGTGACAGTGTGATATTATTTGGTACACTTTGGGAATATTATCTAATATCCTCTATCGATTGTACTGCATTACTGATGTTGTCTAAAGCTTGATTGTTTTCGTTAACATGAATATTACTAACATGCTACTTTTTTTCTTTTTCTTTTTTTTAATAAAGAAATCTCGAAATTCTGTGTAGAGTTACAAAATGTCAGCAATATTCCAAGGTGGAAACTTCAACAGGAATGTATGGGAACGTAGAGTATTTGCACACGCTCGTATGCCGATAGAAACAAAAACCTTTTATCATATTTATAAACAGACATCATTGCAGACTCCAATAGGAATGTTGTATTCTTTCTTTGAACAACAAAAACATTCCTTATCCTAAACGATTAATGTAGAGGGGAATGGGATAGTCTGCAATTTCTCTAGAATGACCGCTGCTTCATGCATTTACGTCGAATTATTCATCTGAACAAACTGTTTCTCCTTTTGGGTTTTTTTTCCCCCCCAGCAGGCACCCCTGTCCCAAAAACAATGGATTTGGGTCGGGAAAGATATACCGTACCTCTTTCTGGGTGAGCATGTTCGTGTTCATCATCTTGACCTGGATGGGCACCAGCGTCAGGGCCTCAAACGTCAGACTGCCTCTGTTCCTATAGTTATACTGGAGATACACAGCAACAAAAAAACATCTTGGTTAAGTATCATTTTAGATTTTGTCAGGTGAGCCCTGTCCCTACTACAAAGCAGCAACACAGCTTTGTGTCCTGTTGCTACAAGGGTAATTCATATTTACTGCCTAAGATAATAGTCTGAATAAATACATAAAAACAAGTAGCAATAATGTAGTTCCTTAAAAAAAAATATATATATATATATATATATATATATATATATATATAAAAAATCAGTTAACAAAAACAAAAGAACATAATGAAATTCAGATGTACGTTGCAGTTCCTAAAATCCTCCCGAGGGATCAATAAACTATTTCCACGAGATTCATAAACATTTAATAGCAACTGGGTCGTCCTCGGTCGGAGGGTTTTTACCTTTGGTTTAGACGGCACAACCAGAACGACGTTTTCAAGCCGTATGCCAAAAGATCCGTCTTCATAGTAGCCAGGCTCTGGGGTAATAATGAAAAAAAATAAGACAAAACGTGAAGAGAGATGTTGTTTGGATGGAAATCATGAATAGACAGGAAGTTGTGAATGCGCGCCCCCCCCCTACCGTCGCTGACGATCATGCCGGCCTCCAGGGGCTCGTCGGCGAAGGTCTTGTAGCTGATGCCGCAGGGGCCCTCGTGCACGTTGAGGAAGCAGCCCACGCCGTGGCCCGTGCCGTGGAGGTAGTCGAGACCCGACTCCCACAGAGCCGCACGGGCAAACGAGTCCAACAGGTGGCCTTGGAAAGAGGCGGAGGTTAGTCATGTCTGCTTGGGATTTTTTCCAACTCTATCCGTTACAAATTTTGTCAAATAATTAAATACCTTTTTTTAAAAGTAAGTAACGGGGTGAATCACATATTTAACAGCTCCGGTGGGATTTTAAGGATGAAATATGATTTAAAAAGCTCCCGCCTTTGGTACCTTTGGTTCCGTTGGGGAAAACGGCAGCGCTCACTGCGATGTGTCCCTTCAGCACGTATGTGAAGCATTCCTGGAGGGGAAAGCCACGGTCATTGCCCCTCCGGCATAAAACTATTTTAAAATCAAAATTTGATTCCTAAACGCCATTCTTAGTGACAGTGAGGCCCAAAGATATCCGGCATATTCAGATTTTGAGAAAGTGGACACTTAAGAATTGAACATATTAAAAGTTACCTTTTCAAAAGCGGAGGGCGTTCCAAAGTGCATGGTGCGAGTGACGTCCGTGGTTCCGTCCCTGCCGAAGGACAACGGACAAACGCTCAAGGTTTAATATTGTCTGCGTTCTTTTATGATTATTTGCGGGTCGGAATGCATTTTCAAATTAATGTGGTTAATAATATGGTTTGGTTCGGTTTTACCTGTACTGCGCTCCGGAGTCGATCAGGTAAACCTCGTTCAGAGAGAGGGTTCTGTTGGTCTCAGGCAGGGGTCTGAAAGGATCCAGTTAGGTTCTTAACATCCAATAATGCCCCCCCCCCCCCATGCAGCACTATGATGTCACAATTTTATAGCATGTTTTGTCATCATATTCGATTTTCTCAGCACAATGGCCGTGGGTAAAAACAAACGCTAAGAACTACCTGTCAACGCTGTCAGACCCGGATTTGTTTGCGCTCACCTGTAATGTATGATGGCTCCGTTTGGGCCGACGCTGGAGATGGTGGGGAAACTGAGGCCGACAAAATCTTTCTGTTGACTGAGAAAGGCACATGCTGCCTCAGAAAACCATCCCCCACGCCCGCATGGAATGCAGTTTTGAATTGAATTGACCAGTTTTTGCAAAAAATGTGAAAATAAAACTTGGCTGTAAAGGGAACCTAATTGACAACAGCCCCCAAAACACGTGTTTTACTTTTCTGTCCAGTAGGGGGTGACATCACACTAACAGACGTGGAGAAATTTGTCGGTACCCCTACAGCTCATTGAAAACAATGCTTCATTCCTCATGAAAACTGATGAAATTAAAAGCAATTTTCTCATGTTTACCTGCATGCCTTTGGTATGTCATAGACTAAAGCAAAGAAACTGTAAAAAGAGGTAAATTATTGATAAAGAGACCAATTATATTCTAAAATGGGCTGGACAGATTTGTTGGTACCCCTTAGAAAAGATTATAAATAATTGGATTATAGCGATATTTCAAACTAACTGTTTTCTTTAATTGGTATCACACATGTCTTCAATCTTATAATCAGTCATTCAGCCTATTTAAATGGAGAAAAGTAGTCTCTGCTGTTTGGTATCGTGTGCACCACACTGAACATGGAGCAGAGAAAGCAAAGGAGAGGAGTTGTCTGAGGAGATCAGTAAGAAAATGGTAGACAAGCATGTTAGAGCTAAAGGCGATAAGACCGTCTCCAAGCAGCTTGATGTTCCTGTGACTACAGTTGCAAATATTATTTAGAAGTTAAAGGTCCATGGGACTGTAGCCAACCTCCCTGGACGTGAGAGGAAAATCGACCCCAGATTGAACAGAAGGATAGTGCGAATGGTAGAAAAAGAGCAGAGGACGACTTCCAAAGAGGTACAAGCTGAACTTCAAGGTCAAGGTACATCTGTCTGATCGCACCATCCGTCGCTTTTTGAGTGACAGTGGGCTCCATGGAAGAAGAGCCAGGAGGACTCCACTTTTGAAAGGAAAACATAAAAAAGCCAGACTGGAATTTGCTAAAATGCATATTGACAAGCCACAATGCTTCTGGAAGCATGTCCTTTGGACAGATGAGTCAAAACTGGAGCTTTTTGGCAAGTCACATCAGCTCTATGTTCACAGACAAAAAATGAAGCTTTCAAAGAAAAGAACACCACACCAACTGCGAAACATGGAGGAGGCTCGGTTCGGTTTTGGGGCTCCATTCTGGAGCGAAACGTGCTGCCCAGTGTCAGAAAGCCCAGTCGCAGGTAATGGGTCCTCCAACAGGACAATGACCCAAAACACAGCTAAAAGCACCAAGAATGGATAAGAACAAAACATTGGACTATCCTGAAGTGGCCTTCTATGAGCCCTGATCTGAATCCTATGGAACATCTATGGAAAGAGCTGAAACATGCAGTCTGGGGAACCTGAGACAGCTGGAGCAGTTTGCTCAGGAAGAGTGGGACAAACTACCTGTTGACAGGTGCACAAGTCTCATTGAGAGCGACAGAGACCGCTTGATTGCAGTGATTGCCTCTAAAGGTTGTGCAACAAAATATTAGGTTAAGTGTCCCATCATTTTTGTCCAGGCCATTTTAGAATATAATTGATCTCTTGAGCAATAATTTATCTATTTTTAAAGGTTTCTTTGCTTTACTCTTTGACATACCAAAGGCATGCAGGTATACGCAAGAGAATTGCTTTTCATTTCATCACTTTTCAGGAGGAATGAAGCGTTGTTTCAGTGAGCTGTAAGGGTACCGACAAATTTGTCCACAGTCTGTACATCTTGCCCTCATACTGCTTTCACAAGCCTCATCTAACTCTCATGAGAAAATACAGTTGGATTGGACCCAATATGAAGAACAGGAAAGGCCTGTAAGTCCATGGAGGCTGCAACATTGCATGACGGGTACTTGTTGTTGTTTTTTTAAACCAACCTGCGGAATTCTTCAGCCTTGTCTGCGGCTGACATCTCAGTAACAGTGCCTTTTGGAATCTATAAAACAATAAGGAAATGGTTCCACTCAACCAGTTCTGAATGTCTGCATTTTCCACTCACGGTCGGAAAGATTGTCAGTCAGTAAATACCTCTTTTTCCAACCAGGCGAAAAGTTCACATAAGGCAACCGCATCCTTGATCTGTTGGTGACACGGTGGGGACATTTAGTAAAAGCAAATATAAACAGCTTGATTTTAAACTTTGTTTTTAATTCTCATTTAAGTTTGGAATTAGGATCCGATCCTCCGATAGGATTTAACGCTATCGTTTGAATTCATAAATCATTTCAAAATTTGAATTGTAACACTTGTTTGGAAATTATTTAGCGATTTTCCGGCTTAAATTAAATACCTCTGTTGTCAGAAATTAATTGAAATATTCAGTTTCTGTATTCGTCTGAATTTGTTCTATGAAATATTTTGGAATGCACGTCAGATGGTATAGTGAAAGGTTGGTAGTAAATATATTAAATATATGAATATAGTGAGCAATCTCATGAATAGCAAACCAAATCTATGTTGAATGGGATCATGAACCCTTGTATCGAAATCGAAATCGTGAGATCCTGCTCAATAGCCCTGCGCTAAATTAATAAAGTTTATTATGGTTATTATACTATTATAACCTGGACAATCAGATATGTCCAAATCCAATGGCGTTCAAAGGTTCTTACGTGAGCCGCTTTCATGCCCTGAATCTCGGTGGCGTTCTTGACGGCCTTGGCGAGACAGATGGGGGTGTAGGGAATGGGCGACCTGTGGGCCTGGAAACGCACAAGGACAAAGCAGTCACATGATAATCCCGTCCAGGGGTATTTGACGGGTTTGCAATTATTAACCAACCAGTCCAATCAACCCAATTTTAGGTGCACAGGTCATGGACAAAGTGGGTTTTTAGTGCGCCTCGTCTGAGCAGCACGCTGGTACACACGCTATCGTTGAGACACATGCAGTTAAAGGCTATCCACGTGTGTTGTAAATGACTCCTCACTGAATACTTGTCTTAGGTGATTAACCCAAATGAGCTCCTGTACTATTCAGGTCAAAAGACGCGTCATGTACGAGGAATAAGCGTTTCCAACTTCCTCTCTCTGTTGATTTTCCCGCTCTATCCTTGGCAAAAAACCTGTCGTCATGTTCTCGTTTTTTTTCCACAAAAAAAACGGATTGTGTGGATTACACTGACAGCGGCTCTTCTTCTTCGTCAAGTCACAAATGAATAATGAGCCCAGGTTGACCTTTCACACCGCCCCCGCCCCCCGACGCAGAAAAGCTTCTCTGCGGCCCCGCCGACCCACCTTGGGGATGACCTGCGTGAGGGCGCAGCTGGCCTTGTCGCAGATCCACACTTTGTCCTTGGGGCCGAGGGCGGCGCAGACGGCCTGCAGCTCGGTGTGGACTTCCTCGTAGGCCAGGGCCTGGATGCTGAGCTCGGGCAGGCTGGGGGCGTCCAGCTGCAGGTGCTCCCTCACCGCCGGCTCTGCCAGCCTCTTCAGGTCTACAAACAGCCTGGGGGGCGTCGTCACATTTATGGATGAAAAATACCCGCCCAAAAGATAACGCCAAAAAAGGGTTTCCCGACGCGTATAAACGGAGCGTCCGCTTCAATATTTTTCATCTGAAACTGACAGTGTCCGCCCCCCCCCCACCCCGCTGACATGCAAATGACTGAAAAATAGATGTTCTATAAAAATTCTATAAAAAAAAAAACCCAAAAAAACAAACAACAACATTGCATCTCAAATTTGGAGAAACTGAGACAGTCTGATCTGCATGTTGAGTTCTGCTTTTTATGGTGAAACGTTACCTTATCGTGTTCATCCCCACAATAGCGTACGCAAAGAACACTGGGTTGTACTCGATATCTGAGCCCCGGAGGTTGAACAGCCCTGCACAAGGACAAAAGAAGCAAAACAAAATCACTCAAATTCAATGATGTAAAGTGTTGGAAATGAGATGTACGAACGCATGTATACACTGTACAGTCATCTCAGACCTCAGGAGAAAGTCAAACGTAAGAGCACCACTACTGGGAGCGCAAATCCGCTCAATTGAAGAGCGATTGGAAACGTCTCGTCTAAATGTGACCCACTGGCAATCAACAATCCACATTACTGTAATTAGCACAAACACTAAGCAAACCAATCAGCCTGGAGGGCTCCTCCGGCCGGGGTGACGAGGCGCTTGAACAGGCATCTTTAGTGACACCCTTGGAGCCGGGGTCCTTGGATCGTGATCGGGTATTGACCCACGTTAGTTGATTATTTATTGTGAACATTTCTCACATTGAATTCACATTCACCATTAAATAAAGACTGTTCAGTCTGACGTTTGTTTTTTTTCTAAAACAATCCCCGTCTGCTACCTCAGGGGATCAACTGTGATAGCTCTACACCAGAGGTGACGCCTTTGTTGACAACTGAAAGACTGGGTTATACTACTAGCTTTTTTTTTTTTTCCCAAATATGGCTGCGTGGGAAGTGTCCTTGTACAACCGGTGTTCCTGAATGAAATCAGTTACAAAAAGATGGAGGAAGCCATACACGCGATCTCATCCAGCGCCGTGGCGACGAACCAGCTGATCTTCCTCTCCGTCATCTTGGCCCGCAGAGCGCTGATCTTGTCTTGCCAAGACAAACCTGAGGAAGAATAAAATCAGATCGTTGTTGTGTTGCCATTCATTTTCAACTCGACGACGGCTACTGCGCTTTACAACCCCGCAAATCCATTCTCCGTCAATCTACTCATAACTTGACTAAATGACATAATGATCAGGGATCAAAAAAATTATAATAATTTTAAACGGGCGAAATGGATGTAAAACAACAAACCATCGAGTAGCGATCACACAGGAGAAGGGCGGAGAATCTTTCTTTAATAACTTCAATCTTCTATACCAGTGACTTTTTTCCCCCCAATTCTGTTTTGTCTTTTGAGAAAGGGTTACACCTTGGTAAAAAAAAAAAAAAAAAAAAAAAATTAAATTTAAATAATTCTGTGTTTACTGAGTTAAAGATCAAATACGACTACTAAAACTCGAGGACACACTTTACCACCACTGTGCAGAGCCCCAACTCAAAGAGAAACTGAGCAAAGGTGACTGACTCAACTGAACTAAAAGAGAAACTGCCCAAAAGTGACTCACTCAACTGAACCAAAAGAGTAACTGCCCAAAGGTGACTCACTCAACTGAACCAAAAGAGAAACTGCCCAAAAGTGACTCACTCAACTGAACCAAAAGAGAAACTGTCCAAAAGTGACTCACTCAACTGAACTCAAAGAGAACTAAATGAACGAGGTAAGGAGCGACACCCGGATCTCGTCAGAGCCCCGGGCCCTGGGTCCCACTGACCGGTGTACTCCAGGTCCAGGGTGATGAGCCGGGTGCTGGGCCTGGCGGGGCGGTCCTCCCACACGGCGTCGATCAGGTTGTCCTGCACGGCCACCAGGGAGTGTCCCGCGCTGGTCAGCGCCTTGGACATGTTCTTCCACTGGTCTGAGACATCAGCGGGCGGCGTTAGGAGGACACAGCGTCACGGACTCATGGATTCAGATACATGCAGGTAAGTCTCAGGTAAGTCGGGGGGGGGGGGGGGGCTGAAATGTACACCAGCACGGACATTCACACAGTTCTTATTCTATTTTTCTGCTTTGATTTTTGGGGTGGTCAACAGAGTCAGGAGAGAAAGCGGAGTGACGACGATGAAGGTGAAGAGCTTCCCCGGAGGGGGGGGCGCTGTGACTCCACGAGCGATTAAAGTGTTTTTCCAGCTGTGAGGCGGAATTTACGACCGATCTCTTTACGTTTCAAATTTTCCACTACAAAACCGTTTCAGCGCCGCCTACTGGTTGAACTCAGCACAGGGTGCGCAGGGAGTTTGCTGCTGTGGAGGAGGGCTTTTAATGAGTCAAATAACAAATTGAAAAAAAAAAAATTGTGAAATAAAGCTTGGCGGTCCACTCCCTAGCAACCGCCCTCAATGGATCGAGCGGGGACCATGAAACCTCACTCTCTCTCAAACCTTTCACAATCCACCCCTCGCCCGCTTCCTGGTGTTTTTCTAAATTGTGCAGCGGGCGGAGTGCGGCTCAAACCAGGGCGTGAGAGGACTCTTTCATAAGTCTGACGGAGTGGCTCCCGTCCAGCACGGCCACCCACCAGCAGCTATGATCCAGGGGTCCACTCCTACTTTGGAGTTCTCAGGGAGAACGCTGATCAGCCAGTCCTCCTGCGAGGGCGTCTCCTTCAGCCCTGGGAGAGAGTTTTCAAGTTTTAGCTCAATGCAAACTAAAAAGGGTTAAACATTGTTCGGCCCAAACATGACATTTGTGGCGATGACTGCGCCGACAACATAAACAGTACATTTGTACCATATATGGTTTCAGTTACTGCAATCTGCTGACTTCTTAAAAATATTTTCTTCTGTCATGTATTTGATAAAATGTGATGTGTTTTTTGACAGTGAGGGATAGAAACTAGAGATGAACCGAGGCCAGTTTTTCTACTATTAATACTGATCTTAAAGTGCAAATCCATTGTCTGTATTGGGTGGATTACTCTACAAGTCCCAGAATTCCATTCATAACTGCAACATTTTTCTTTTTCTTTCTAAATTCTAAAATTTTTTGGAACGTATGACTTCCTCTGATCATTTCATTTGTTTTGTTTTTTCCTCGGGTCACTTGAGGTGGTGGGGATATTATCTTCATCCGAGGATGTTGTTCTTATTTGTCCATTCATATCGAGAGTTTACAGACCGCAACGAGCCACGCTGCTTTATCTGATTCACGGCGGCTGCCTTTCACTTCTTGGGCGTAATGCAAATTCCTTCAATAACAGTTTCTTAATAAGTGCCAGCTAAAAAAAGGTATCAAACATGGGATTTTTATTTTTTAACTTTATATCCAATACATTACTTTCACTGCACTATAAATACTGCTACTTTGTTTTTTTTAAATCAAAAATAAAAGAAAATCTAGGATCTTTTCCTAAATATCTGACGTCAGTTATGATCCTCATATTGGATTATTATTATTACTGGGTACGCTTCAGTCTGGTGCCAGGTGTATGTACGGAGCAGGACCTCACCCATCTTCATTAGGGTCCAGTTGTTGTCCATCTGCTGGGTGGCCTGCAGGAAGTAGCGGCCGTCGGTCCACATGGCAGCATGCTGCTCTGTCACTATGGCGGTGCCTGCAGATAAAAAGCACACAGCATTATCAACCACGCACGCACGCACACACACACTTTGGCGATGATGCCATTGCATAAATTTCTCCATTACTTCTGCAATTTGGATTTAAATGTTTCAATAGAGGCTTGAATAAGATGGATCGATCCAGAGTCACTGTTATGCAGTTGCAGAATCCCAGAGAGACTGTTTTTAGGGGATTTAATGTGAACAGTTATAACAGTGATTCCTCTATCTACCTTACCATCAGTTGAGGAAAGTAATTGCGCATCACTGTGACAGCTACAAAAAAAGGCATCCACAATCTATCTCCCAAAAACAACACAAAAAACAGCCTATTTTATCACTTCTTTTTTTTGTTTTAAGTGTACAGCATCTTTAATAATTTGATTTTTATTTTCCCTCAATAATGACAAACAATGGCAGCACAATCCTGGAAAGGAGTGACGAGAGATTAGAGTCCGGCTGCGGCTTGGAGGGACCATGCAAAACATTCATACACCGAGCCAAAAGCTTTTTCTCGGGTTGCTGCTAATAAGAGGTTCCTATCATCTGCGATTGCTGCAAGAAGCTTAAGAGCCGATTCCTTTGGCCTCAGAGGTGTTTGTGGTTTTTGGGTATCGTAATTATAATCACAGGATTGTGTCACCAGTGAGGACTGATTTCACAGTTGTTTGGCAAAAGCCAATAACGAGGGTGAGATGCTGTCTATTGGTAAATACGCACTCTAATCTTTCTTCCTTCACGAATATGAGTATGCTGTGGCATCTAATGCACACAAACTGAGATGCAGATACCCAAAGAATTTACCCGCTGATCCGTTAAATCCACAGATGAATTCACGCCGGCAGTCACATGGTGCAATGTATTCACTCTGACAGAGACAGAGAGACACAGAGAGATTAAAATTCACAGAACAATAAAAACAACCAGGCAGAAAAGGAAACAGGGATACGGGTGAAGGATTGCAAGACAAAGCGTTCAGCGTAATTCAAGTGGCCGCCAGCAAAGCATGAATTAGAATGAAACAGATTTTTTTTTTTTTTTATCTTTTCTGCAGAAAATAGCTCTGCAGATTTATTTTACTAAAACATTTATAATATAGTTATGATTCGATCGGACTCAAGATGGGCCAATTTTAAGTGAATTTTGGTTGTGTGTGTGTGTGTGTGTGTGTGTGTGTGTATATATATATATATATATATATATATATATATTCTCCTCGTACCTGGTGTGCATCTCCAGAGGGTACGATGTATGCCTGGATGGGCTCAGAGAAGTACTTTGCATTCCTCATCGCCAGGCGAAGCTGCCTGAGGAGCTCCACGGTCAGTTTCGGAGACATGACTGTATCTGGGTTTACATCAGAGCAAAAAAAAAAAAAAAAAGCCAATAAACAAAAAACTTATATCATTTCAAAGCCAACATACAAGGCAGTTTATGTGAAATAAGAGAACGCCCAGAGGTTTGAGCTCAGCAGTACCCGAAACAGGTCAAAACCTGTGCCAATGTCAAGTCCTTAAATAATGACCTGGACTGAATTGTTTAAATCGCTCACGGCCCGCCCTGTCTGCCTAATGTCCAAAACACCGACTTTATCTCGTGCCAAACCGCTAATTAAGGAAGGTGCCAAGGCATATCATCACTTATTTTCAAAACAAAGAAAACCATGAGACACCTGAGTCCAGGAGACCTGTGCTGACTGCAGTTGACTGAACAGCGAGAACTAAAGGCCGTCAACAGGGACCGTGGCCTGTAGCTTCATTACGTGGAGCTCAAAGTCACCACCATTACACTTTAATCTTTATAAGCTGATTTAGTAACGCCCTGGCGTGGTTAAATATTATAAGAATAGAAGAAAATCTCTGAAACCACTTCACCCAGACTAACCCCAATGGAGCAAACTGGAGTCACTTTCTGCTTTTTCTGATTTACTTTTACTTGGGTTTTGTTTTACATTATATTTTGATTGTACAGTACATTTTATAAATATAGAAAACCTTCATTAAAATTGCATGGATAAATTAAGCATTGTGATTTTAAAATGAATCTGTGGGCCACATTTGACAGTATATTATAAGCGTGTATTAGGCCGCATTAAACTGTCTTGCGGGCAGGGTGTGGCCCCCAGGCCTGTGGTTTGAGACCCCTGCTTTACATTAGGAGAGCAGAATAATGAGTCTGCGACCCCTCAAACAGCTTCCACAAGAGTCTAATACATTTTTAGTGCACAGGCACAGCTTGGCAGGGCTTACGCAACTGCAAACACAGGTGCACTTCATTATACGACCTTATATACGCAGAACCGTTTTCATGTGAAGGACCCTCACTTTGATCTGCACTGTGGTTGTCCGTGTGATGCCAACCTGAGAAGACTTTTATTGTTATGATTTATGTCCCTATACGATTACCTTCATTGTTATAATGCGACTGTCAGGGTTGTGCATTTTCTAATGGTGTCAACGCCTCGGAAATTGAACAATGCAAAGTTCAACCGGTTGTCAGTTGGCTGAGGACCCGGCTGGAACGTCCTGGGGGGCCGCCGAGGGCCCGCGGACCCCATGTTGGGGAAACGCACAGCGAAACACCGCGGCGTTGCGCAAGTCACCGACGAGCGCGGCCATTGGCCGACGCTCCACTTGCGACGTTTGTTTACAAGGTGGCATGAGCCAGAGTCACTGTAGCGCATCCATTTCATGTGGTAACTTGGTTTGATCGGTGACACAACGTTCACCACGAACACCCCGCGGCTCAATATGAAACACGAGGTGATATGAACCTGTATCCAGGCCACGCACACCTGGTGCTCCATTCATTACATCACTGCGTGTAGTGGGTGGGTGCGGGTGTCCACCTTTTGAATAACGTGACTCTATCTGAAAAGATATTTCCCCCGGTGCAGCGCCTCCGAGCCCGGGCTTTCTGCGGTGTTTTGATGCGCACGGTGCGGGGGTGGGAGCGGGCGTGGGACGGACCCGCTCCCCAAAGCGCCCCGCAGACCTTTGCCCGCTTCGCCTTCGATCCACCTCCGGAAAAAAAGAAAAAAAAAACCAAAAAACCTTCCCCTCGCGTCCCGACCGGCGAATCATCGAGCGAACTCGAGAAACGCGCTCGAATGGATTTACCTCGCAGCGTGATTCCTCGGCTCCAAAACACTTTGTTTGCTGCACTTTGCGCCGTGTGTCAGTTCACACAACAGGAGGCCGCCATTTCCTCGATGACGCCTCGGGTCATGTGACCGTCTCGTCCAATTGCAGCGCAGGGATCCGGACCCGCCTCTTTTCGTTACGTAGATCCACCGGGTTCCCAAACGTGGGTCCGTGGCCCCTTTTCGAATTGTATCGTGGGGGTCCGCAGAAAAAAAATATTTTTATATTTCAATTTATGTATTTTTAAATCTAAATGTTTACATATATTTTATGCGTTTATATATATGTATACATATAAATATATATATATACATATAAATACATATATATGTATATATATATATATATATATATATATACACACACACACACACACACCGATCAGCCACAACATTAAAACCACTGACAGGTGAAGTGAATAACATGTCGCAGTCAGACAGGTCAGAAGGATCTGAGCCACTTTGACAAGGAGCCCATTGTGATGCTGGACGACTGGGTCAGAGCATCTCCAAAACCACAGGTCTTGTGGGGTGTTCCTGGTATGCAGTGGTTACTACCTACCAAAAGTGGTCCAAGGAAGGACAACCGGTGAACCGGCGACAGGGTCATGGACTAACCCGTCTGGTTCGATCCCACAGCAGAGCTACTGTAGCACAAAGTGGTGAAAAAGTGAATGTTGCTGTGATAGAAAGGTGTCAGAACACACAGTGCATCACAGCTTGCTGAGTATGGGAGCACTCAGAGTGTCCATGCTGACCCCTGTCCACCACTGAAAGCACCTGCAATGGACAGGTGAGCATCAGAACTGGACCATGGAGCAATGGCCTGTGGATGGGGGGGGGTAAGGGTCCGATCCGATGAAGCATCTGTGGGATGTGCTGGAACAACAAGCCTGATCCATGGGGGCCCCACCTCACAACTTCCAGGACTTAAAGGATCTGCTGCCAACGTCTTGGTGCCAGATACCACAGGACACCTTCAGAGGTCTTGTGGAGTCCATGCCTCCACAGGTCAGAGCTGTTCTGGCGGCACAAGGGGGAGCTACACAATAATTAGTGGTTATTAGTGCTGGTTTGAATGTTGCGTGTGTGTGTGTGTGTGTGTGTGTGTGTGTGTGTGTGTGTGTGTGTGTGTGTGTGTGTGTGTGTGTGTGATATAAGTGAGCGTCCAGGTGGTCAGTAGTGTATGGGGGTCTGAGATGAAGTATCCAAATCTGTGTGGATTCAGGAGTGTGTGCCTCTCAAACATGGACCAGTCCCCCATCACCCCCCGCCCCCCCCCATGCAGGTCAGGCTAATGAGAGAGTGAATGTGTGTGACACTGTGGGGAAAATCAGGGTGTTTTCCCCGGTGTAAGCTACAGTTTGAGTATGCATGAATTCACTTTAACCCTAAAGTGTGTGTGTGTGTGTGTGTGTCTATATATACAGTATATATACATATATATATATATATATATATATATATATATATATATATATATATATATATATATATATATATATATATATATATTTATTTATGCATTTATTTATTTATATATATATATATTTGTACATTTATAACTGAACATTTTACACTTTCTATAGATATGTTTGTATATATATTTATATATAAATATGTTTCTTAATGATTATTATATGTTGTATGTAAATATGTTGTATGTAAATATGTTGTATGTAGATTTGGAGTTGTAACAAATGTAATTTCCCCCTGGGATTATTAAAGTATTTCTGATTCTGATTCTGATATATATATATATATATATATATATATATATAAATCTTTAAATACTTTTTTATACCAATGCTCAACCTCACTAGTGGTGGTGTGGCATTTTGTAGATTGTTGCCAGATTTGCATTTTTGTTCAGCAAAGTGCTAAGCTTATTTCCTTAAGAAATCGAATACGTATTTGTTATTTATCCCATCCTGTGACTAGCTGGCACTTCATGGGAAGCAGCCGTTTAGTAGGGGTGGATGATACTGCTGTATTTGGTTTCAATCAGATACCAAGTAAAACTAGGGCAGAATCACAGATAACGATATAGGGGGGCGTGTAAGAGCTGGGTCTTCATTCAGTCCCACGTCTGGCTTTTATAATTCAGCGAAATTTGTCAATGTTTTTATCTATGATTGGTATGTGTGCACATATTGTATATCACTTAAATTATTCAGTGTAATGATACTAAACCTTAACCTTAACCCACTAAAACAACATTTTTACATTTTTCATCATATTGATGGTTAGAAGAACTATTCTGGCTGTATAACAAAAATAACACTACTAATGAAATAGTCTGGTTTATAAATAATTACACAAGTCTATACAGACACATATATTTCAATTTAATTTGTACGATATAATATGAAAGCAAAAATATTTCTGCTCTGTTCAAAATGTTCTTTTTTTATTCCATGCCTTTCTTTTTCCGCAATTTAAATCTGCGCTCGCAACATACCAAGTCTCACCGTGCTTGGCTCTTAATGTTATTACCAATTTAACAAATGCGTTGTAGGGTCATCCTTTTATTCTGTCTTGTATTCCTTTCACTAATATAAGAAAGAGGGGGGGACGGGCTCTCAGAGGGAGGCGGCTCCCATCGTCCCCAGAGGCCGGATCACAGGACCGACAAACACCACTGCGCGGCCTCCAAGTGGCCGTGGCGCGGAAAGGATCTCCCGTTCACCGCGCGAACAGTAACGGGCACCGCAAGTGACAAAATATTGACGTAGAATTTAACAATTAAAAGAGCAATTTTACTTATTTTGGAGCGAGAGACCGATCCTTTTTGGTAACGATCCTATAGACGCTGGAGTCCATCTTCAAAACGAGACGTAGTATCGGTAGTATCAGAAGTATCGGTGCTTTTGGCATCGATCCGCCCATCCCTACTGTTTAGTGTATTTATGTTATGCATGTGCTCTCTATATGCTGTTTCCACTGTCGGTGGCAGGGTTCGCCTTTCCCGGCAAGAATGCGCCGAGCGAGAAGGGAACGGCAGCCGCAGTGAATCTGATAAAGCGCCGTATGGATGAACGTCCACCATAGTGAACAGCAGCCTCAGGTAAAAAAAAAAAAAAGAATCCCCGCCACCTCAAGTGACCACGAAAAAAATATTAACACTTCTGAGCTCCAGTTATGAAGGGAATTCTGGGACTTGTAGTGTAATCCGCCCAACACAGAAAGTCACTTCAAGTTAAATGCCGAGGCACGTGTATGACAGGCAGGTGGACTGCGTGCACCTTCTGACACCTTGTGTACATCAAACATGTTCAATAAATACAAACGCGTCGTTTTATTCGCCAATTTTCACACGTGTACAAGGCGATTGAAACGGACTCAGACGTACGGGCGGTGCAGCGTGCACATCATGAACAAGGACGAACATGGACGGAACCCTCTACGACACGACTTTCCAAATACATCGGCTGTGGTCTGCGGCCATGTCTATTGAGAAAGATAAGGATGCTCTAAGCTTACTCAAAATGTACTTCATTTTACTTGCTTATCTTCAACATTGTCAAAGTTATCGCCGTTAATTACAAAAATTCTCTTTTACACCCAGGTAAGCGGACGGAGGACACATATTCAACAGAAATTAAAGTGAGCTGACATCAATTTGATCCCTTTCAGTAAAAAAAAAAAAATACAACAAAAGAAAAACCCAGGCGTAATTATCGTCATTTGCTCGAGCAACGTCCGTGGTCACAGAGGAAGTCCAGCTCTTCAGCTCATCCAGCTTGGCAGGATGTGGGCGGCGGCCGTCACGACAACTATCAGAGAGCTTCCCGGGAGCAGCGACAGACCTGCAGCTCCTGCAGACGGAAAATAGTCAAGGTCTCATCAGGTTTGAAACATTGAACCCAACTAAAAGCTCCATCTCATCATCCTCCAACATAAAAATCCTCTCAAAGTAGAGTGACTCTTATTTTGGAGTAGTCCAGACTTTTACTTTTCTGTATTTCAACGCAAATATCTTTTTATATGTCTTTTTCCTATAATGTTTTATTATTGTTATTTTTTTGGAATCAGTCTATGGAAAGGCTTTTTGAATGGTTACGTCTCCTGGTCCTGGCAGATACATTTTCAGATTTAATCACAATCAGCGTACAATGAAGGCCCATGAGCAGTAAGTGTTATGTTCCTTGTGACCATCTTCACTTCCTCAATACATTTAAAAATCAAGATAGTGATGCTTTTGCTTTAATCCAAACCATTTTTGATGAGATTGGATATAATGATATACTTATATACTTTTACACTTATACACTTTCAGCCTGTAAGTACCTTACCACGCCTTATCACCTATAATACATTCATATTATTTCACCTTTGATAATAATAATCATTCCTCCGAAAATGAGTTATTACTTTCAAATTCCATGGTCGATCGTGATAATTATAATAGTGAGGTAATACTCACGAGTGCAGAATTCCGTCTCTTTGAACTTGCCCATCTTGTCGCTGGTTTTGACAGAGCTCAGCGCGTTGACACTGACGTTGCCTGGAGGGAGAAAAAAAATAAAAATAAAGAAACCAACGTGTCACAATTTGCTGTGATTGATTTTGGGGCTGAGGGCCTCTGCTGCCTCGCCTTCACATACTGAACAGTTTCCCTCTTAAATACTTTACTTAAAATCAAAAGTGGGAGCTCTTCATCCATCAATAACCCCTCAAAGAAAATAACTCTGAAACGATCCTAAAACAGTGCAACATCCCTGTTGACGATCCACAATGTCTTGAAAAGAAAACAACGGCTATTGTTTGTGGGTAATTCACCGGTGGTGAGTTAAAGTCACGTTTTTAACCAGACTTTTGGCACAAAAGACCTGGCGTGGCCAAAAACAAGAGTACACGGTGTGCACACACAGCCCTCTGTGTCCTGTCTGGACCGAGGGGCTGAAAGAGGGACACTCTAACCCAGCGTCGGGTTTCCAGAGTAATTTTTCGGGTTTTTAGAATCTTTTTCAATGGTAATGCTTGTTCATTGTCCCGACCAACATCGGCCCCCAGCAGCTATCTTCTGCATAAAAGAACAAAAATCTCCACGGGGGAGGGAGGGCATCGTGGGTGTAGACTTACAGACAGTCCTGATAATTGCTCCCACGGAGCGGTGTTTTTCTGGCCGTGGTGCAAGCCTTATAACTCAACTCACTGCTTCTTCACTCTTCAAATAAATGTATTCATTGGTATAAATCTGTTGCCCCTGTGTTTTTTTTTTTCACCTATTTTAACTTGCTTCATATGGTCGCTGACAAAAAATAAACCACATACACACGGGGCATCTCACATTAAACCGTATGCCACCACGTGGGAAACGCAATGTGTTTCTAGAACAAATTGCATGTAGTGTTCCATATGCAGGGGTCAAATGAACTGGTAAAACGAAACGACAATTCAAATAAATAACGACCAACGGGGATAGTGTTCTACATTCATCCCGACCTGTCTCCTCACTCTCACCATAGTGTTGCAACGCTAGAGAATGTATCACAGCTTAACGCTCCGGCGGAATGAGGTGGAACCCATGAATACATGCAGAAGTACTCCGTTAAGATATTTAGGATATTTCGGATATTAAGCCTATTTGTCACTTCCATTGGCTCCTTAGATGATTCGATGATCAGTGACATTCACACGGAGCGACATGCGAGGAGGGAATCTGCGCACGTGTCCTACGGGTGGTGATCAGCACAGATTCTTGTGATGGTTTGCATATTTAGCGTTGAGATAAACCTGTTAATCGGGCACATTTCAAAGTTCCCTCCCGGCGTGCTCCAGGGCAACGCATTATCTACGTATGTCAATTTTTCATATGACATGGGTTCGGGAGGCAAATCAAAGCATAAACGCGCCGCTCCAGGTGAGGGCAGGACACGGTGCCTACCTGACACCACGTACTCCACTTTTTGGCAGCACTCGATGGCTCCGGGGACGGGAGACGGAGGCAGGATGGTGACCCTGGACGCCGACACCCCCAGGACGCTCGCGACCCTGCTGCGGAAATCCATCCTGCAGAGGGAGGCGTGCACGTTGTGAGAGCAGAACGTCATAAATAACACACCGCAGTGATCCTCAACACAACTGTTATAATCAGAGTCTGCTTCTGAGGGCGACTTTAGCATGAATGAGGTTCTCCGCTGGTGTATAATCAACTGCATGTGAATATGCAGGTATCTTTGAGATGATATGTCTTCAACTGTCACAGTTTCAACCACCGACCTTGGAAATATTTCACAAGATTTCTGGAAACTTACCCAGGAGAACAGCAGCCCGTCGATGCTCTGAACGTACCTTATTTTAAGAATTCACTGTTTTGTGGATTATTTTTAAAAGGGTAATGTATTTCAGAATATTTACTTTCTCACCCCGTTGGTAAATTGACGTACAATAATTTTTTTATTTTACCTGTTTTTTTGCTTTTTTTTTTGTAATTTCTTTTAATTATGATAGCTCTTCCATTCTCAGTGTTATTTTTAGTGATTTTGTGCATTTTTTCATAGATTTTATTTTCTTTATTGATTCTGTTTTCTAAAAGCATTCATTTGCATTTAATTGTCTTGTCATTTCTGATGCAAGTCAAGGCCATTTTGATGGAGAATTCCGCCTCCGATTGCTACGGACAAACCTCCTGAAAGTCTCTGACGTACTCTCTGTCGCGGCGCGCCTCCCACCTGAAGGTCATTTTCATAAAGTGTCACCTTGTGTTATTTTACGGGCTTGAGATATTTCCCAGCTGAAGGCAGCGGTGAAACCCCAGGTCAGAGTGCGGGCAAAGATGAATCAGTCACAGCGCGTCGACGCTCACCGTCCGAACATTTGGACACGGGGGAAGGTCTGCTCCGCCGAAGGGGATTCTGGGACGATGTCGGCACACGCCACCGCGTTGTTTCCGTCGTTCAGGATCAGGGCTCTGCGGATAACTGAAACGGCAGTCAAAAAAAAACAGAAAAAAACGTTAAAGCCCAAATTATCTCATGTAGTTATTCTGTTGATTTTCAGCTCCCTGAAATCAAACCTGTTTCACAGCCTCTTTGGCACAGCAGCGACAATCTTGCCGGGGCAAACTTTAGGCTGCAAATGTGTCAAAATAAATGCACCGGGGCCTCGCCGTCTCTTTGTCAATCTACCGCTACCGTTTGCCAACTGTAATTTCAATGAACTCGCTTAAACGAGGAAAATAAGTAAAGAAAAATAGCTGAAAAAAACACTTGTTTTTTTTTATTGCATCCATATTCCCTCCAAAGCCCCACAGTGTCTGATCTCTTGTCTGATTATTGAGGAACAAAATGGTTGATTTTTAGTGAATCTTACAATTATCTGAAGTGTAAAGGCAATGTGATATGTTCAGGAAATTGTTCATAATATATGCATAAATTCACAGAAATCAATTTTCTCTCAAATATGCAAGGCCTATATTGGCCTCGGAGTTACTCCCTCGCCCCCTCCTCTCTCCCTCTACCTGTGAAGTCCCCGGTGAGCATTGCGATGGGGTCGCTGAAGAGCTGCCTCTCAGTCAGGCTGATGGGGCCCAGCCTCTGCGTCATCTCTCCCACCACGCAGCTCAGGGGGTTGTCACGTGTGCAGCTGGAGCTCTGCGGTACAAACGCAACGCTCATAAATAGACTTCTTTATTTTCAGACGGCTGTTTTTCACTTCCCCCCAAACCCCGCTGTCATTCGGGACTCTCGTCACAATAATAGTGAGACACAGCTTTCACGTGGAAACTGGAAATAGGAGCTTGACAATGCGCCTGTCTTGTGGTGAACACTGACCAATCGCGGGCTGGTCACGTACGCATTATCATTATGTGCCCGGACTTGGCTCCACCCTCAGGCCTTCTTACTTGACGTTGGAGTTTTGCGTGGTGTACTCAGCTCAGCCACCCGGACTCGCATAACTCGCATATTTTTTACACGGCAATAAAACATGAGTTAGCTGGTTGCTGGAACATAAGCAGGAGAAGAAGCAGGTTCCCATCCCAGACACGGGACAGAAGCCGTCACACCTGCCCGGCCGGCTCCACTGTGCCGCCCCCCCCCCCACACACACACACCTGTGTGCTGCCAGATAGAAGAAAACAGTCTGCGAGGGTGGTTGTCTTTCTATCTTCCCCTTTTTCACGCTCGGCTTCCTCTGCCAAAAAACTCTAAAAACATCTGTCTACCTCCCGTGCCTGCATTTGGGTTCGGTTGCCAGTGTGCGCCCTGACAGAAGCAGAGAAAATCAGAAGGAAGAAGTGGTTGTCTCACCATGGATCCCATGTTGAAGGGGTTGAAGGTTTCTCCCGCACTGTTACACTGCTTGGTGTTGACGCTGACGCGCTCTGACCCGATAAACCAAGAAACCTGGGTCATCTGGAGACCATGGGAAATGACACCAAGGAGCTTTAACGTGCCTGTCTGTGTCTTTTTTATTGAAGGTGTAAGATCGACTGCAGGTTGAATGAGGGTTAGGGTTAGGGTGTGTGTGTGTGTGTGTGTGTATGTGTGTGTGTGTGTGTGTGTGTGTGTGTGTGTGTGTGTGTGTGTGTGTGTGTGTGTGTGTGTGTGTGCGCGCCTACATTGAGCCTTGATTGAGATCGAAGATCTACCTCCACTGTGAGGCTGCTGCTGGTCCCGTCAGGATATGATTGTTGAGACTGAGGAGAGAAACAAACAAACAAACGCTAATGAATAATACAAAAGGCTTGTGGCTATCGGGAGCAGTGTTTTTTCGTACAACATTTTTTCAAATTCCACCTAAAAATAGACAAATTATGGAAATAAGATCTTCTGTTGCAAGATCAGAATTGCAAGGCTGCACTGATCCATCATCAAGTTTTCAAAAGGTGTGCCGCAGTGGAAAACAGATTGGGAATCACTAATCTCTAACAATGTCGGGTGATGCGGTGGGAGCCACAGGGTGCACGGGAATGTGTGCATGTTGCAGGCCGTAGAGTCGTGCTGTTGTCACGACAACCCCGGTGACTCTCAGCTGCTGCTGCACGTCGACTAAAGCTCGGTACTCGCTATGTGATCAGTTTCTTATTGCCGCTTGCAGCTCAGAGCGTCCGCCCCGGAGCACGGTATGGGGCTTCTGGAGGGTGCGGGGGGGGCTGACAGAGACATCTGTTCCCGTGACGACCCGCCCAATTTGCCCGGGCGGTGGGCTCCGCGAGCCAGTCCGCCGACGCCAAGCTAGCGATGGTGCACCGCCTCCTCAGCCGCCGGAGACATAATGAATTCAGGCACCGCCGTCATGTTTTCGTGGCAGCTGGGCTCCCGACGAGTCAGGGGGGAGGACTCCACCGTGCAGGGCGGCTGGCTCTGGGTGTTCGCCGCCTTGTCATTCATTTGAATCACCAACGAGTAATGGATGGAGAGGTCATTCCACTCGGTCCCATATTCAATGTGCTTGACCCAAACATGAATGGATTTATGTGAAAACATCTGAATATCGGGTAATGCACAATAATCGGGCAATAGAAAATTAATTTTTACCTGATGCCATGACCTTACTGATCAATAGCAGTAGTAATAAGTAGTAGTAAAAAAGTAGTAACCGGCCGGGATAAATGGCGGGAGAGAGAGGGAATAAAGCTGAGATTCATTTTTCTGCTTTTTGACTGTAAGTCAGTTCTCTGATTTGCGCGTAGTTGCCAGCCCTCAGTCGGAGGTTATCACCGCCGTGCAGATGTTCAGTCTCCACTGTGGTATTGATGTTTTTACAACGGTCCACTAGCCGTGGATATGGTGTCGTGTTTTGAGGCAGCAGATTATTGATTTTTACGGTTTATTAGACCATACCAACAAAGAAATCACCCCCAGGGATGTTGTTTCCCTAAACAGGACCTGTACACCAGAAAGAATACAACTACAAACAAATGACCGTAAAACCATCATGATTATGTAATATCCTCTTCAATTATGTCTGCTCTGCAATGCTCAATACCCCCAGCTGCATCACTGAACTTAATTTAAAGGGAAACAGTATTTCCCTCTGTTGTTCTGGTCTGTATCAGCGCTCTGTTTTCAAAATGAACTCTAGTAGTAGCAGCAGCACCGTGTTGTCTGGAGGCTGTCGGGCCGTCGTGGAGGATTTACACTCTGGTTTACTGCTCTTACCAGCCTGACGCTCCCTGATACTGGACCGGTGAACACAGCCGTGGCCAAGACCCAATGTCCGTCCGTGGAGTTTTCGGCTGAGATGTCAGCACACTGCATTCTGTTGACCAAACAAAGAGGCAAACACACGCACGCACACACACACACACACAGATAAATACGGAATTGTTTTGGCCTCAGGGATATGTGTTTTGATGAAACTTTTCACAGCATTTTGCTGATTCACGCTGAGTCAATGAAGAACATGTGAAGGAGAACCTGCACATTGTTACACAAAACCTTAAAAGGAAATGGTCTTGTCATCAACAGCCAAAGCCGGTAATTGCTCTCAATTCTGTGTGAGACACTTTTCCCTCTCCGGTACTTGATCACAATATGATAAGATATTCCAAATAATTTACACTGTGCACAATTACAATGCGCATCAAAGAAATGTAAAATGCTGCGTTTATGTTCCATCTACCCAATACCCAGAGATTTGTAAGAATAGTTGCTAGAGACGGTATACTGTAAATAGTTTACCACCTCTCCTCTTCCTTTTTCAATTAAGGAAGCTGTGTTCACTGTCAGACCACTACAGACCACTTCTCTCTAAAAGATATGCATCTCAGTAGACTAAAATATGGGAACCACTGACACACAGTATAACTCATTCAAAGATATGCGCACACACACACACACACACACACACACACACACACACACACACACACACACACACACACACACACATTTCTGTAATCTTTCCTCACCTGGATCCATTAGTGTAGTGAATCACCAGCGACCTCCCCACTATTCTGTTGGGCCCAGTTAATGGCAAGTTGCTGTCCAGGTAGAGAGCACTGATTTCATTCTTATCCGTTAGCACCCCAAACTTCCCACTTATGTCCCCTATCTCATACTGGTCCACGGTTCCGACTCCAGGTGCAGGGGATGCAGACACGTTCACAGAGAGTGGATTATAGTGGCCCATAATGTTTGCATTCGAGCAGGGACTCGCGCTGCCCTGGATCACAGGCAGAATGTGAACATGGTAGCCCCCGGCTTGGGAGTTCAGGCCTGTGAGGGAAACGTTCACCGTAGTGGAAGCCAGTGGAAAAGGCTGAGAGAAACGCAGCTGACCCATGGGGGTCTTCTGGCTGAACCAGGTGCCCGTGCTGGCCACCGCGACACGGACCAGCGTGATGTTTGCACAAGCCAACCTGGGACCGGCTCTTTCTGCTTCATGGATGACCACTGACCGGCCGATCAGGGACGCTTGCAACCACAAAGTGGTATCGGTGAAAAAGTATTTTGCGTCCACCGCACCCACTCTAGGACTCAGGTTGATGGTGCTGTGTTTTCCGGTGAGGTCCCCGACTTCACAAGACAGAGGACTGGAGGGGCCACAGTGGAGGGCATAGCTGCTATCTCCTGTGTCAACGTTGAAAGGGTTCCAGTGACCCCCGGTCGTGCCGCAGCGCCTGCTGTCATCATCTCTCTTCGAGCTGATGGGGAACATGTGAATGTGCCAATTGTGATTGCTGGTGGCACTTGTTGTAGGTCTTCCGTACGCCAGATCCAGGAAGATGGAAACATCCGACAGCGGGTTGTCCTTCAGCTGCCAGAACAGGACCTCTCCGACCACAGGGCTCTGAAACCTCGCTCTGGCTACAACCACCTCGCCAGGGTAGCCGATGGAGGCGCACACATATCTGGTTCCATTAGGCAGGTGGATCACGAAGGATCGCCCCACAATGCTGTTTCCTCCAAATAAGGGTAGGTTGAAGTCCTTGAAGACCATATCCAAGTCGTTTTTACCTTGCAGTGACATGTGCTTGCTGCTGAGGTCACCAATCTCATATCTGTCATGCGTTGCCCCAGGCCCATTTGGATATGTGGGATTATTTGTGTCGAGGCCAAACGGATTCCAGTGCCCGCCGACGTTGTCGTTTGAGCAGATTTGAGACAGAGACCTACTTGAGGGCACCGGAAACTGGTGGACATGGTAAGGCCCCACTCTGCCCTGTAAGTTGGTGAGGTTTACCCTCAACTCTGTCACTTCAAATGGCGAAGCCTGTTGGAAGCTGAGATAGCCTTTAATCCCTCTCATGTTCACAAGTGTGCGGACCTCTTTCTTTGGCACTATATATAGCCGTGCGCACCTGTACCCAGACCCCATTTTGTGGAGGAGGTAGATGGTGTTAATGTTGAAAGCGGTCAGGTCAAAACGGGACTTTGCAGGCTGCAGAGGGGTTCCGACATTGAGTACTCCCAGCTGCGTCAGCGTCGAGGGGTCCAGACTTTGAAGAAGAACGTCGCAGTTGGGGGCGGTGCTCAAAGAGCCAAACAGTGTGATGTTTGTTTGTGAAGCGTTGACCTGCCCGATGGTAACCAGGTCCGCGAGGAACCTGACTTGGGTAACTCCGGTGTGCATGCGAATGTAAACATTGCCAGCTATTGGTCCAGTGAACCTGGCCTGACTTGTCATAAAGGTTTCACCTTGACTAGTAACTGCACATACTTCGACTCCACTACAGGTCTTGAAACTCAGCGAGAGGTCATTCAGGTTTGACATTTGCTGGAAAAGGCTTGACACATCGACGGTCGGGTTGGATGCGGAATTGACGGAAAAGTTGAAAACGCTGGGCCCAATATTTGCGAGGGAACAAGGCTCTGCAAAATGGCCATACATTACCGGAAACTGACTGAGTGAGAGGTTTAGAGAGGCGCAGGTTCCTGTGCCAGACAGGTTAACAGTAGCTGTCTGGGAGGCTGAGTCGAACCGCACCTGTCCTGTTACACCGCCCATGTTCAGGTCGGCCAAAAACTGAGCAGAGGAAATGGTACCTGGAAAAGACACAAATGGAAAGGTGTGGTGGAATTCTGATCATGATTTACAGTCCCTGCCAAAGGTATGCTGCTTCTGCACGCTCGCTATGAGAAACATCAACACAGGATGAAGCCGAGAGGCTGATAAAGATGAACTGTGACGGAATACTGTTAACAAGTCACACTTAACAAAATCATTAATGAATACTGTCATTAATTCTGGTGCTTTCTCAAAGTGGTGAATGCATTTCAAAAACCTACATATTAAACTGGTGGTCCATGAAGTAATTACCCATTGGTGAAGTGAAACCTCTGTCCATCTCATTTTTTTGGTCTTACTTCTGTGCCTGTTTTGGGTCGTCTTGAATTGAAGTGTTTAGGTATTTATGTGGTAGCGTTGGTATTTTGGCATTAATAAAAGACATAATGAAGCTACACTGTATTATCAGTTATTCTAAAAAGCAAATGTCCATTCGCATTGCCACTTGTTGCCATGGCAAACAATCAATGCGATTTAGAAAGCTTCAATACTTCGTGTGGCATGGTGGCGCAGTGCGAATGCTGCCCACTGCTCCTGCCCCCCCCCGAGGAAGGACAAGGCAGGATGGGTCAAATGCAGAGGCCACATTTCACTGGTCACCACCCAAAAAGCATGTGCGTGTGTGTGTGTGTATATATATGCATGTGTTGTAGTGCGGTGTGTGTTATATGACAAAAAAAGATTCTTAATTCTTAATATACACTGATCAGTCACAACATTAAAACCACCACTATTAACCATGTATATTGTGTAGCTCCCCCTCGTGCCAAAACCCAAAACAGCTCTGTCCATCAGTGGAGGCATGGACTCCACAAGACCTCTGAAGGTTTCCTGTGGTATCTGGCACCAAGACGTTAGCAGCAGATCCTTTAAGTCCTGGAATGCAGTATGAACGTTTGCATATACATGTACAGTGGGGCAAAAAAGTATTTAGTCAGTCACCAATTGTGCAAGTTCTCCCACTTAAAAAGATGAGAGAGGCCTGTTATTTTTATCATAGGTATACCTCAACCATGAGAGACAGAATGGGGGGAAATAATCCAGGAAATCACATTGTAGGATTTTTAATGAATTAATTGGTAAATTCCTTGGTAAAATAAGTATTTGGTCACCTACAAACAAGCAAGATTTCTGGCTTTCACAGACCTGTAACTTTTTCTTTAAGAGGCTCCTCTGTCCTCCACTCCTTACCTGTATTAATGGCACCTGTTTGAACTCGTTATCAGTATAAAAGACACCTGTCCACAACCTCAAACAGTCACACTCCAAACTCCACTATGGCCAAGACCAAAGAGCTGTCAAAGGACACCAGAAACAAAATTGTAGACCTGCACCAGGCTGGACAGACTGAATCTGCAATAGGTAAGCAGCTTGTTGTGAAGAAATCAACTGTGGGAGCAATTATTAGAAAATGGAAGACATACAAGACCACTGATAATCTCCCTCGATCTGGGGCTCCACGCAAGATCTCACCCTGTGGGGTCAAAATGATCACAAGAACGGTGAGCAAACATCCCAGAACCACACGGGGGGACCTAGTGAATGACCTGCAGAGAGCTGGGACCAAAGTAACAAAGGCTACCATCAGTAACACACTACGCCGCCAGGGACTCAAATCCTGCAGTGCCAGACGTGTCCCCCTGCTTAAGCCAGTACATGTCCAGGCCCGTCTGAAGTTTGCTAGAGAGCATTTGGATGATTTAGAAGAGGATTGGGAGAAAGTCATATGGTCAGATGAAACCAAAATAGAACTTTTTGGTAAAAACTCAACTTGTCGTGTTTGGAGGAGAAAGAAAGCTGAGTTGCATCCAAAGAACACCATACCTACTGTGAAGCATGGGGGTGGAAACATCATGCTTTGGGGCTGTTTTTCTGAAAAGGGATCAGGACGACTGATCCATGTAAAGGAAAGAATGAATGGGGCCATGTATCGTGAGATTTTGAGTGAAAACCTCCTTCCATCAGCAAGGGCATTGAAGATGAAACGTGGCTGGGTCTTTCAGCATGACAATGATCCCAAACACACCGCCCGGGCAACGAAGGAGTGGCTTCGTAAGAAGCATTTCAAGGTCCTGGAGTGGCCTAGCCAGTCTCCAGATCTCAACCCCATAGAAAATCTTTGGAGGAAGTTGAAAGTCCGTGTTGCCCAGCGACAGCCCCAAAACATCACTGCTCTAGAGTAGATCTGCATGGAGGAATGGGCCAAAATACCAGCAACAGTGTGAAAACCTTGTGAAGACTTACAGAAAACGTTTGACCTCTGTCATTGCAAACAAAGAGTATATAACAAGTATTGAGATGATATTTTTGTTGTTGACCAAATACTTATTTTCCACCATCATTTGCAAATAAATTCTTTAAAAATCAGACAATGTGATTTTCTGGATTTTCTTTTCTCATTTTGTCTCTCATAGTTGAGGTATACCTATGATAAAAATAACAGGCCTCTCTCATCTTTTAAGTGGGAGAACTTGCACAATTGGTGGCTGACTAAATACTTTTTTGCCCCACTGTATGTGACAAATAAACCTCTTGAATCTTGAAGTTGGGAGCTGGGGCCCCCATGAATTGGGCTTGTTGTTCCAGCACATCCAGCAGATTATCAATGGGATCTGACCCATCCATGGTCCAGTTCTGATGCTCACGTGTCCGTTGCAGGTGCTTTCAGTGGTGGACAGGGGTCAGCATGGACACTCTGAGTGCTCCCATACGCAGCAAGCTGTGATGCACTGTGTGTTCTGACACCTTTCTATCACAGCAACATTAACTTTTTCACCAATTTCTGCTACAGTAGCTCTTCTGTGGGATCGAACCAGACGGGTTGGACTTCACTTCCCACCTGCATCAATGAGCCTTGGTCATCCATGACCCTGTCGCCGGTTCACCGGTTGTGCTTCCTTGGACCACTTTTGGTAGCTAGTAACCACTGCATACCAGGAACACCCCACAAGACCTGTGGTTTTGGAGATGCTCTGACCCAGTCGTCCAGCATCACAATGGGCTCCTTGTCAAAGTGGCTCAGATCCTTATGCTTGTCCATTTTTCCTGCTTCCAACACATCAACTTCAAGAACTGACTGTTCACTTGCTGCTGAATATATCCCACCCCTTGACAGGTGCCATTGGAACAAGATGATCAATGTTATCACTTCACCTGTCATTGGATTTAATGTTGTGGCTGATTGATGTAAATGCTACAACACTAAGGAATACAAAAGTACAAGCCCTTCACACAAGTCACCTATTGCCTGCCTACAAATGTTGAAATTTGCAAAGCACTCACCCAGGGACACACACAGCAGGACAGCTGTCAGACGACACATGGTCTTGGATGTGTGCACGTGAAGAGTGCATCAACGACAGCAAAAATAAGAAATCATTTAGTAAAATGAGGGAAAAAAAAACCCAAAAACCTCAAGTAGTCGTTTGAATTCTGACTGATGGTCACGGAAAAATGACAGGAGGGTGTGTGTGTGTGTGTTTGTGTGGTGTTTGTGTTTGTGTGTGTGGGTGTGCCCGGGTGTGTGTGTGTGTGTGTGTGTGTGTTCTCCAGATTTGCTGCTGAGTGTGTGTGTTAAGTGTGGTGTGCAGCCTAATGTAGACCTGCGCTACAGTTTCCCAGCCTCAGAGAGCCCTCCCCGTCTGTGCCTGCCTGCGATTGGTTCACGCCAGGACGGGTGGAGGGGGGAGGCGGTTGGAGGTCATCCATGCATAACTGTACTGATCAGGTGAAAATAACAATATAGAGGGGAAATATTGTAACAATTCTTTGCCGGGGAGCAGGTTTCTTTGGCACCGAGATGGGGGTACAAGATAATTTGACTGATGGATAACTTGTTATTCGCGTTTTGATGACTGACGCCCGAGAACGTCCTGCTTCATGGACCATCAGTCACCTTCCTTTTTTTTTTGAAAGCCAACGTCGATGGCTTCTCAAACTGGAATCCCTTCCTCCTCATTGCTCACATCTATTTTCTTCGCTTAACCCCGCATTGGCTGCCCTCGTGACTGAGAAAATATAGCTTCCCAAAGACCCGTCATTGTGTGCTATTTGGGACCGGGCTTTGGGTGGCTATTCATTCATTTTGGAGGGCACATGAAGAGGAAACGGTCCTTCACGGGGGGCTTGTTCAGGCCACTGATTGCAGTGGGAGGGGAGGTGTGGCCATCTGATGTGACACACACACACACACACACGCATGCACACAGACATGCACACTTTTTTATATATAGTTTTCAACAGACCAGCAAACAAAACCAAAGACAAGGTGGTTTTGGGAGGGGACAGCATAGGGAATCGGTTCATTTAAGATGCAGATCATCTTTGGGGTATTTCAGAAGAGGGTGTGCCCAAACCAGTTTATTCCCCATCTAATTCTACAGGAGAGTAAAAACAAAAAGGGGAACCCATTCATCTAGTTTCAAGTTTTTTATTATGCCAGGGAGCAGGGAGAGGAAATTTAATTCCAGAGAAGAGTAATTCTTACTTTCAAGGACGCCGCCCGAGTGTTTTCTGATGCCAGTTACTGAGCACCTTGATTGTTGGTAAACAGGAAACAGAAACTTAAAAATAATAATCATCGCAGGAAGCGATCAGCTTCTTCCAGTCAAATAATTAATATGTGGTACCCTGTGTGTGTGTGTGTGTGTGTGTGTGTGTGTAGCAAAAACAGGTATGTGTGTGTGTGTGTGTGTGTGTGTGTGTGTGTGTGTGTGTGTGCGAATTTAGATGTGACTCAAAGGTCAAATTAGAACCTTTAAATGGTTGTTAGTAATTGGACATGTCCAGTAATAAGAGTTATAATAATAATAATAATAATAATAATTAATAAAGTTAGGTGAAGAAATTCCTATATTCACATGTTCGTACGCGTTCGGATCCATAACTGACAAATGAATGTTAAATATTAAGCTATATTTCAATTCCTGAGAACATATGAGACATTGAGTAAAATAAGGAAAACAATATAAATCAAAAGCTCCATTCGTGATAGTATTATTTTTGTAACTTTGCGGCGCCGGTGGAGCAGCAAGTAGAGCGGCTCATACAGTAATAGGAGGGTTTCTGGTTCGATCAGCGCGTCCAAGTGTCCTTGAGCAAGACGCTGAACCCCTCACCGCTCTCGTGGAGCAGGTGTGCGCCTTGCACGGCTGCCGCCGCCATCGATGTGTGAATGTGTTAATATGAGGCATGTGCTGTGAAGCGCTTTGAGTGGTCACAAGACTAGAAAAGCTCTTTATGAATGCAGTTCACCAGACTCCACAAGTCACACAGATGAAGCTATGGTTGACTGTAATGCAAATATGAAAATTGTGTCATAATGTAATAATAATTCCTAAAATAATGTTCCTTGAAAGTGGAGTGGGAGTGGCGGGACAACAATCCATTGGACCCCCACTGTTCCGGCGCCAGTGTGTGTGTGTATGTATGCGTGTGTGAGATGGAGATAAGATAATCCGAGTAATTTCCACAAAGTGCAGACAAAAACAAAAACAAAAAAAAGTCAAATAGAAGATGTGAAGAATAAATTGAGCAATGTTACACACAGAGGACGACTCGTTTTCTGAAAAGACGACTAGCTGTGGTTTTGATGTAACTAGTAAGATCATTGTGCCTCTAGTGAGGTTTTAATGCAACTTGTAGAAAAGAAAGTGCAACTAGCTGCTGAAAACGAATGTACTGTAGTAATTATATGTGTATATGTTTGATATCAAGATGGACTTGTTCTACGAGTAAGACAAAATGTCAAACACATTACGAAGAACAGGAAACAAAAACGTGTGGGGGAAAAAAAACATTCGACATCAAGGATTTGAAATAAATGTTCATTTGATACTTTATTTTCAAGGTAACAGATGTTTTAGAAGAGGCCTGATGTCACACCCAGGAGCTTATTTATTCAACTTCACATGCCTCCATGATCACATGAACTATTGGTTTTCTAGCTTGATTCTTCACTGAATGTGCGGCCTCAAGCAGTAATTGCACTGTGTTGGAAACAAGATTTAGAAAAGAAACCAAGGCAACACTTGATTCCATGAAAAAAGACGTTGCCATCTTTCAAGCCAGGTCTTATTAAAATGCTGGTTCCCATCATTATCATTGGGATTTACGCTGCAGCAAAGGGGTGAGTCACAGCAGTAAAGCCTCCAGCCAGGTTGTGCTTCCAACAGTGATAAATGATGGGAACACACAAATATTGGCTGAAAAGCAGTGAACTTATCCTTGAACAAATATATCCAGACAGCCAGTGGTGGACCGCTCAGATTCAGTAAAATAAGTAAATATATTTTATTTACATTAGCAAAGAGAATTGGACAGTATAGCTTTTTATAGACGATGTCGGCTTTTTTGGCAAAAAGGTCAGATCAGGCCTCATACTGTAAGCAAGCTGCAACAGACGAACGTAGCGGGGCCCTGCCGGCCTAAAGGCAGCGATAACCCACAGTAATCTTCCTGTCTTCCTGGCGTTTGCTTTCCACGTGAACAGCGCGTGGATTTGTCCGGCGACAGAGGGGGGAACAAGTGCTTATATCAGTGTTCTTACTCCACAAATGGAAAGAGGACACTCCTGCAGATCCTATGCTGATGGGAAAGGTTATCTTGCAACACCTACACAGGCCCTGGTTTGTCGCACCGTGAGAAAAGGGTTAGAGTCCTCTCTACCAGTGCATGATTCTCATGTCAGAGTCCTCGCTCCATGTCCATGTGTAAGTAAAAATACTTTTTTTTTAATTATAAATATATAATTATTTATACAACTTATTACCTCAATTTAAAATATTGTATAATGCCTATATATATATATATATATATATTCTTTTTTTTTTCTACTATGCTGTCAGCGTGCTGGGCATACAACACAGAGTATTTGTATGCCATTGCATCTTGGACAGAGTAAGTCTGCAAGTGGAGTTCAAGTTCTGACCCTGCAATGCAACTCTTTATGAATTCTTAAATCATAAAGAACTGCTGCAATAACTCTGACTCAGAATAACTGACTGGTATCCCACTGGTTGTCCACAGCACAGAGTTATTGCAAAAGGACAAGAGCACATTTTTTTTGTTCTATAGAACCTGCGGGCTTCCTTCCGTCTTTAATCATGTTCTTTTTTAGGAGAAGGAGAAATTGTTGCAAATAATAAAAACAAATAATCGCGCTGCGTGTACATATTGTGCATGTGCACACTTTTTTGCCACGGTGTGTTCAGTCCCACTAACATCATCGGCTGGGGCCTATAACATAAAATAATATCAATATTCAGTGGACAACGCAGGCACCTATTGTGTATAGCTGCAGAAAATAAGATTCCAACGTGGGCGTGGGGATGGGGTGGTTTGAGCAGTCACGTCTGACCTGGATCTAGATGATTGGGTCAGAGTGGATTCAAGATTCAAGATTTTTTTTCAAGATTAGTTGATGCATACAGGTATGCAGTGGAATGCACAGTGGCAGTGCCTACAGCCATTGTGCACATTTTTTTGAGCGGCAAAAACAATCGGATTTCCAATATAACAATGTATAAAATAAAATTGAATAGAAATTGAAATAGCAATGTGGACTGTACAATGAGGGGGGAAAAATATTCCGTGCTATAGATATGAATAAGATAGATAAGAATAGATGTGGTCAGGTATGAGGGGCTGCATGACGAGCAGCAGGTAAAACCCCCATCCCCACACACACTCTGGAGAGGAGCCTGTGTCATGACACATGTCTATCTGCTCCTGGGCTTATTCCAACTCGTCCACTCTCTACAATAACCTGGTGTTTACAACCCCGTCGTCTGTGTCTCTGTGCCGCCGCTCCCTGAACACACAACTTGGGTGCCGCGTGGTAGGCGACACATTATTTCCACAATATTAAAAATAGATTAATAAATGACCTGCAATTGAATTAAGCATGTGTTTGGTGCGCATCGCCCTTTGGTGGTCAGGGAATGTAAGACATCTCCAGCAAAACTGTTGAACCCAACGTTAAAACGCAACACTCCAATTTTTCAGTTTTTTATTCAAATGTAAGCAGTTCAAGTCCAGTGACTAACCTGAAATGGTGCAAAGTAAAGCGGTAAAACTGCCAGGAGTTAAAAAAAAAAGTTGAGGTTACCAAAAACTGAAAAAGTTCTAAGTGTTCAAAGAGTTCTAAGAAAGTATTGTGTTAACAACTTCTCTATTATGCAGAAACGGAAGTACATGAAGCCCTGGAAGTTCATGCAAACAGTTCCTACTGGTTTTGTTGATGGTGTGCTAACCCCTCAACCAGTGTTGGAACACTGGTTGATCATTTGACTGAGGGGTGTAGTCTCACTCTCCGAACCATTATCTGGGCAATATTGCAGTGTAATGCTGTCATAACGGTGAGGAAAATGTAAATTGATAAAGGAAGACGGACAGGCAGACCATAATAACCCTTAGAGGTGTCGGTCTTTCCCACCGTGAGGTTGCAAATGAAAGCCAAGGTGTCGGTACTGTTTCCTACCCCATCAAAAGGAACCTGGAAACGGGGGGGGGGGGGGGGGTTGACAGTGAGGGGGGGTGACAGGACCCAAAGCCACAACACGACCACAAGAGAAGATGTCAAGAGTCTGCGGCTTGCCCGACAGGGCGACGGCTTGAGGCGTTTCACCTTGAACCTGGCTTTGACCTTGAGTCAAAGCTGTTGACCTTGTAAGAAATGTAATTCCACGCAGGCCCGGGGTTCATCACGCAGGGCCTCTGCACGCTGCCGAGTCGGCGAACGGATGGCTCCTCGTGTGTGCGACACCGACCGTCAACCGTGGAGGAGGGGGGGCGTGGTGGTGCGGGGCTCTTCTGCCGGATCCGGGCGACGCCCTCTGGTCGACGCCCTCTGGTCGACGCCCGGCCGATCGGTCGGGGGGGGGAATCATCCCGCGGTGAGACAATGACGCAAAAAAAACACCGAATCAAAACGTCGCAAGAATGCCACGAGCGTGTTCGGCTGTTGAGTCAAACATTGACGTTAGATTTCGTTCAATAAAACGATTCCAAGATTTTTATTTTTTTTTTTAAATCTCCAAACGTTTATCTGTTCTATGCTTTGATTTCATCGTGCATCGAGACATTTAAACTGCGAAAAATTCTGAATAAAAATTGGTAAAATGGGGGTGTTCTAAAATTGTGCGGAATCGATCCGGTAGAGGTACAGATCCGGGAGTGACACCGAACCCTCTTATAATATTATAATATATAATAATAATTTAGAGTGGAAAGAATTAACAAGCCGGGAGCAGATAGACAGGTGTCATGACAGAGGCTCTCCCCATGTGTGTGTGGGGATGCGTGATTTACCTGTTGATTGTTGGTTGCTCTGACGAGCAACAGGTGCACAGCCACCCTGGTCCCGGGCCCAATTGCCTAGACCGGTGGTTCCCAGCCTTTTCGGACTCGCGGCCCACTTGACAATCTCAAAAGTGTCGGCGGCACCACATCTGACCAGAGGTTATACAGAAAATAAAAAATCTCGGAAGATATAGAAATCCCAATGATAAATATTCAGCGCTATACTTTCTCCGAACCTTTCTTTTTTGTTTGACGGGCGGGACCGTCCCTCCTGTCCGATGTCTCGTCGGGACTTGGCTTGTGGTTGATGTACCAATGTACTTCTTTCCTTTTCGGTGTGCCTGATGTGAACCAAGCATCCATTTTGATGATCACCTCAAGTTCAACAATGTACAGGTGCACGTCGATCTAGTCGGGCTTGGACGTAGTACGCCCTCAAATTGGAGTGTTCCTACCATAAGTTCCTATCTCTCAGTGGTGATGTATTTTTGAAGGTTTTAAAGAAAAATTACCATGAAATGATGATTATTATTTTTTTACATTTAAAAACGTTTTTGGAATGAATTATTCTTTCTTTCTTTTTATTCAATAAAATCGATGTGTTTTGCCCATGATTTGGTGGCCCACTTGCAATACCCGTAGGTTGGGAATTGGCTGACCTAAACCCAAGACACTCTAGAGACTCAGGCCACACGACCCCCCCACTAAAGCAACCTTTTGGGAATACCCCCAGGACAATAATAATAATAATAATAATAATAATAATAATAATAATAATAATAATAATAATAACAACAACAATAATAATAAGAAGAAGAAGAAGATGAAGAAGAAGACGAAGAAGAAGAAGAAGAAGAAGAAGAAGAAGAAGAAGAAGAAGTTCCTCCGCAAATTAATTTCTATTTCAGTGGAGTCTTGGATTTTACTGCCATGACACCTGGGATGCACAATAAAACCCTGTGTGGTTCTGTGCTGACCTTTGACCTGCACCATCTACCAGCTGTTAGAAATAATATGGTGCTTGTTAAAATAATATGGCGCCTCTGGTTAGAAACAGTTCTTTGAGACCAGTCGCGCAAATGTTGTTCCTGTACTTTTCTGATTGCGTGCATGTTGCTCATGCTGTTTTGCACGTACATAGTTCTTTGTGATCCACATATCCTTTTGTGACCACTGGCTTCGATGAGACTATATGAGGGTCCAGGGAAGAGGAATCAGGTGTTGTGACCTTGGGAACTGACCCTGCTCGATAGCTCTGTCAGGGATACAAGGGACTGGACACTATCTTATACTTTTTGATTCTGCTTGACAATAAATCTGACTTAACTCCTAAATTCGTGGTACGTCTTCTGATTGACGCTCCAACCCATCAACGAGCACGCGGAGAACCTCAAAGGTAATTATCATACTTAAATTTATCAACAGAAGTTTAGTAATTGATTTAAACAGGTTAAGAAAAGTTTTCTACAACTGAACAACTTGGTGATCCTTCGAGGACGACATTAATTTCTCCAACAGCCTGCGTTATCAGCAAAATGCAGGATAAAGATATGTATAATAAACAAGTGATAACATTGGAAGAAAAACAACTGTCAAATGTAAGACACTGACATCCCATGATCTGTTTCTCGTCATCCATCTTCATTATTTTTAGAGAATAAATAGTTATACAGGTACTCCTCACTGAACGGCCAGCCTGTTTAACCATCGTTCAGACTTATGACCAGCTCTCTGACCAGTCTGTGTTGTACACTGCCTACAATACCAAGCGTCTCATCTCTTCACCCTTTATATACTATATACACGATAAATACTATATATTCTATATATGCTATATAGACTATACACTTTATATACTATATACATTATATATACTATATATATGCTATATACACTATATACACTATATAAACTATATATACTATATACACTAAATACACTATATATACTATATACACACATATGCATAATCTCCAGGTGCGTTGTTAAGGCATTTAACTGCATATATGTATGAATGTATATGTATGTGACGAATAAACCTTTTGAATCTTGACATCTACACGATATTTACTATATATACAATAAATACTATATACACTTTATATACTATATTCCCTATATATATATAGACCAGCGACCTGGCTGCAGGAACTGAACTCGGTCGTTAAATGAGGAGTACCTGTGTACAACGTTACAACGCTTCCTCCTTCCAAATGAGTGACGTTGGCGCCCCCTTGTGGATCACATGTTTATGACTTCCGCTGAAACCATGGTAACGGCAGAATGTGATTTGTGACGTAGTATTCACTCCTCCTCCAAAAGCTCACAAGTGTGTTTCCAGAATGAAGTATCTGTGTTGTGTAATAACTAAATAATAATGAAAACAATTATAATGAAAACAATTATAACAATAATCATAATGACAATAATGAAAATAATAATAATAATAATGAAAATAATGATAAAAGATAATAACAACAACAACAACAATCATAATTATAATAATAATGAAAATAATAACAACAATAATAATTACAATAATGAAAATAATAATAATAATGAATATAATGATAAAAGATAATAACAACAACAACAATCATAATAATAATAATAATAATAATAATAATAATAATAATGGAAATAATAACAACAATAATAAGTACAATAATAATAATAATAATAATAATAATAATATAATATAATAATAATGAATAAGAAAAATACTACTAATAATAAGAAAAATAAAGGGGAAAAAACAAACAAGTAAAATCCATTTGATAAAAAATATTAATATTATACTCAATCTATTGTAGTCTGCAGTCTACTTTTATGAGGCTGCATTTAATCAATACTACGGATGTTGGCAGGTTTTCCCCGCTAAGATAAATGGGGTTTTCCCTGCCAATCACTCCTGGAGCCATGCACTGTCAGAATTGTTTATTGCTTGTTTTAAATGTCATCTGGGAAGAAGTTCAATGTTTTGTATTTTATTTCTCATGTTAGGGTAAGATTATATTAGGTAGGGAAAGGTCCAGCTGTAGGATCCGATGTGTCGACCAGTCTGTGTTGGACACTTTTATGTTTTATTTAGCTTCTTCCCCTTGATTAATACATATTTAGTTATATTTTGTTTACATTTTGTTGACATTTTTTAGATTGACCTCATGTTTAATGAGGTCAAAAGGGGGATTGTTTGAAATAATATGGCGCTTGTTCAAATAATGTGGCGCCTCTGAAACAGTAAGAAACAGTTCTTTGTGACCAGTCCCGCAAATGTTGTTCCTGTACTTTTCCGATTGCGTGCATGTTGCTCATGCTGTTTTGCACGTACATAGTTCTCAGTGAGACTATATGAGGGTCCAGGGAAGAGGAATCGGGGTTATGACTTTGCGAACTGACCCTGCTCGATGGCTCTGTCAGGGATACAAGGGACTGGACCCAGAGACTCTGTATCTTGTACTTTTTGATTCTGCTTGACAATAAATCTGACTAACTCCTAAATTCGTGTTACGTCTTCTGATTGACGCTCCAACCCATCAACGAGCACGCAGAGAACCTCAAAGGTAATTATCATACTTGAATTAATCAACAGAAGGTTAGTAATTGATTAAAACAAGTTAAGAAAGATTTTCTACAACTGAACAACTTGGTGATCCTTATCCGAGGACGATATTTATTTCTCCAACAATTGGTGACCCCGACGTGATGGGAAGGAGTTCAAATCAGAGGTAGTAAGTACAAATTAATATTGTCAAAAGTGACGACAATGACATAATTACAATTTGTTTTCCTCGAAGAAAAGAAAGTTGCGGGATATTGGAAGTTCCCCAAACAACATCCAGACCTGTCCAGATACAGAGAGACGTCTCATAAAAACAAGGTAAGCACAAACCTTTTTAACAAAAGCTGTGCATATTGACTACATCAAATTATTGATGCCTGGATAAGGAACAGATGTTTTAAATAAAAAAGGGCATAAAATTATAGGATAAGCATGCATTTAAGGATAAAAGTATAGTAAAGAAGCGCTTAAGGAATAAGACTTGACATTACATTTTAGGTAAATGATTCTATCCAAATTTTAGATTTTTCTCTCCTCCTTTGGGACCTAATCGTCCCTCAACTGGTCCACTGCCCTCCTCCTCTCTCGCGCGGCTCTCTTGCCTTTGGACAGTCTGTACAGGACTGTCATAGTTATATGACGACAGGTGAACGGGTGAATTGATTTCAATAACCAGGTTCTTGTCACGCTAGATTAATGTGCTGGAATTGCCTCTGTTAGGGGCATTTAGGGGCTAAAGGCCCAATTCATGTAAATTAGGTTGCCGGCGTGTATGTTTGTCGTAAAATAGTCTGTGCTGTGTTTTTGAGATTTTGTGTGTATATGTTTATGTCCAATATTGTGGGGAGGGTCCTTTTCTCGAAAATTCCTCGAGTGATTATTTCTATTAAATAAATCCTCCGAGGAATAAAAGGAAAAGTCTGTGTGGGATAACAGCGGGCTGGTGGTGAAAAAGACGGACATGTATTAAAACTATTTGTGGGACTGGGATAGAACCCCCAGTAGTCGGCCGCAGTTTTCCCTAAGAATCTGTAGAAGCTTGCCGATTAGGTTCCCAAATAGGGCATTGCGACCATACATTGTCTGTTGATCACGTGTATAAATTTAAAAAACTTGTGGCAGTTAATACACATGTGGTGAGAAACATTTCTTGCCACTCCGATAACATTTATTTTTATTTTTTTGTACATTTGACCAGTAAGTTCGTAAAATATGACCATGGATACATTCGGAGAAAAATGGGAAGTAATAAGGGGACTATATTTGAGAGGATTCAGTCCGAAGGAAAGACCTAAAAGAGAATTCCAATTGACATCATTAAAAAATGAGTTACGGGACAAGAATATACTACCCCCGGACGATGATAAAGAGACCAAAATGAAAGCATTGTGTGAGGTATTTTACACTGTATATAAACAAGCAGTCGATGAATTGGCCCAAGCGAAAAAAGATCACAAAGATAATAAAAGTTTTGTAAAAAGAAAGACTAAAACAGCCTGTAAAAATGCAGAAAAAATAATGGCAATCTGTCACGGTTTACAACTTGCGTCTAACGTTGCCCATCAACGACACAAAAAACAATGCGAGTGGAGAAGAATGGCAATCTGTGACGGTTCACAATTTGCGTGTAACGATGCCCATAAACGACACAAAATAACGTGCGAGGAGAACAAAAAGTCCTGCAAAAAACAGGACGAGGACAAACAGCGCGGGGCCACATCGTCATATGCAAAACCATCTGACAACTTGCGCCCCCCACCAAATGCCCCACCTGACCCTGCTGCCCAAGCACCTTTATTTAAAATAGACGGAGGAGTCGTAGAATGCAGCGGACTAGGACCCACACAGTTTGAGAACAAAGTGGGAGAAGTGATAAAACACGCCGAGGACCTACACGACAAATTTGAGATACTGGAAACCTCAGTCCGGACGATAGAGGGCATGCTAAAAACTTCCACCGAACCGGCCATACGTGCATTAGAAAATGAGGCGCGAATGCAACGGACTAAAACAAGCGCGATACAGAGGACTCCGCGTGAGGCGTGTGGACCTATGAGTGACTATGGCGGGTCCCAGGGGGAAGATGGGGAGCCAGAGGACACAGAGGAGTTAAGTGACGGGGCTTTTGGACAGAAGCAGAGGAGAAGGAGGGACATAGATAAGAGACGAAGCGAATGGCGTAAATATGGCGATAGGGGAAGTGATTTAGAGGATAGAACAGAGACAATGGACAGAAGAGAAAAGGGAAAGTACAGACAGAGGTACTCTTCTGATGAGGAGAACGAGAAACCGCACGCGTTTGAGGGGTGGCACCGCGGGGTGGGGTGGCACCGCGCACACACACTCCATCTCACGGGAAATTTTACACATGCCTCTCCCCCGCCACAGGGCGGAATGGTGACGAGGTCTAAAGCCAAAAGTGCCACTGAGCATAACATGCAATTAAGGGAACGCCACAGTACCCCCAAGGACCACCTGGGGGGCGCTGCGTTTCAAGCACCCCTCATGACAGTACCAGGAGGGGGAGGAGACATATACCGCCCATGGAAGATGACTGACATGCACCTCCTACTCCAGAAGCTCCCCCCTTTAAGAGACGGGACAGCACCGTGGCTCAGAGAGTTTGAGAGCCTGACAATGGGATTAAACTTGGCATTAGGGGATCTCAGAGAAATTATATCCGCTTCCAGTTCCACAGGCGAGCTCGCCACCCTGGAACAAACAGCAAAGACTTCTCTCACCTCCGATGACAGTGAATATGGGGCCGTCAGAACACAATTGAATTTGGCCTTATGCGACCAGTTTCCTTTAAAAATGATAGAGGGTGAAGGGTTGCGATTCTCACCGAAACCCGACGAGTCCCCGGAGGACTATGTGCGTCGTGCAAAACAGCTGTGGCTGAATCACACGGGCCAGAATCCATCCAATGTGGGAGGCTGTCAACTCCTGTTTAAACAGGCGATATTGGCAGGACTCCCGTCCCTTGTACTGGATAAACTAGCCGACACCACAGGCTTAAACAGTGAGCCTCCCTCTAAATGGGAAACACATGTCACACATCACTTACGCTCTAATAAGCAGAAACAGACTAAGGACGACGGCAATAAAAAGGACTTAGAGCTCCATCTACTCAAAATGCAACTAAAAGAGGCTGAAACCAAATGTAATGTAGGCAAGGTAAAGCCCAGTAAAACAGGCTCCTGTGATGCCTGTCCCACCTCCTCAGCCTGACTTGGAGGGTGACTCTGGACCCACGTGGGGGGGATCCCACGAGAGGAGGAGTACAGATATACCAAGGCCCATACGGTCCTCCTCCCCCACAGGCAAGCTGGAGTCCTTCACCACAGCAGCCAACCTACTATGGAAGGGGACGGGGATTTAATTTTAATCCGAACAGACGTGGTCATGGGGGATACGGGGGACGAGGGAGAAAGGGATTTGCTTCCAATCCTCAACCACAGAGATGTTACAACTGTGGGGGAAACGGACAATGGGCTTACAACTGCCCGGTACCATGGCAGTCCCAAGCCCCAGACCACAGAGGACCACCCCCTGCAGCGCAGCAGGGACCACTGCCGCACCAAGCCCCCAACCCACAGGCGGCTCCCCAGATGTGGCAGCAACCCAACTGGCAGGGGGCCCCCCGGAGGAGGGACTGGCAGAGCCCCTAGTCCCAATGACTGTCAAATCCACGCAGCTACCATTCATGGTGGACACGGGAGCACGGTATTCTACCCTTACCTGTGAAGTCCCACGGCTCCAGTTTTCCAAGCAACGGGTTCCAGTGGTGGGGTTCTCGGATACACCAACTGCTATGCCACTCACTCAACCATTACAGACTCGGTTAGGGAACCAGGTATTCAAGCATGAGTACCTGTACTCCCCCCAGTGTCCAGTTAACTTACTGGCCAGAGACATTCTGTGTAAAACAGGCGCGGAAGTGACGTGTCTTCCATCTGGCACCAGAGTCAAGTTCCTGGATGGGAAGGTCGACGTGTCAACCTTACTGCCTTACAGTGGCAGCTCAGATGATTCTGTTGCCGAACACTCAATCTGAACCCCCGACCCCTAAGGCCGATGTATACTGGGGCAGAGTATGCCCAGAGACACTTGAAAAAGGGGGAATACTTTCCCTGTACACTAAATGGAAACCCTGGTTGCAGTCCATTTGACCCTTCATCCCACCGAAAGACCCATACCACGTCACTCTAAACTACACCCGGACCCCAGATCTTGTTTTCCATGACGATTACATTGCAAACTTAGAAAACACCATTTGGGACATTTCCTCCCCATGTCGCCTAATGGGACAGGAAGGAGTGGTGGCAGTGGTGGTCTTGATGCCTGACCAACTGCAGTGGTATGCCCAATCTGATTATTCGCAGCCACATGTCTCGCTCGCCCTACATCCTGGCCACCAAGCAAGGGAACTAGGACCCATGACGAAACGGCTCCTGGAGCAAACTGACTGGCAACAGTTCACTATTCCCCAGGTCATGTACTCCCCCAGCCAACAGGCCAATAAAATAACACATCACACACGAGACTCGGTCACCTTAGAACATAATGAGGTAAGCCGTTTCCATGGGAGAGAGATGTCAGATCACCCCCACACAGAGACGCTCCTAGCCGCCCTGCCAGGGACCTTCTGGTCCCAGGGCCCTACCGATGTCGGTCTCTGCAATGTCAAGCCTCTAACATTTGATCTGACCACCACGGTCCTGATATGGTGCGCTCAATATCCCATGAAACCAGAGGCAGGAATAGCAGAAACAGTACAAATATTGCTGGCATCAGGGGTTTTGGAACCGTCCCAGTCACGCTGAAACACCCCCATACTGCCGGTCCTTAAACCAAATACAGACAAGTATAGGATGGTACACGATCTTAGGTTAATAAATTCGGCCACAACTACGCTTGTTGTTTCGGTTCCCAACCCATACACAGCCCTCTCACAGATAACATCAATTCTTCACGGCCATTGATCTAGCCAACGCATTCTTTTGCCTCCCATTGGAGCCCCGCCTACGCAACGTTTTCTCGTTCACATTCAAAGGCAGGCAATACCGCTACACTCGCCTACCGCAGGGTTTCATCCTGTCCCCAGGATTATTCAACCATGGGGTACACCGCATGCTGTTAGGGGTAGAACTGCCCCCGGGGGTGGTACTTGTGCAGTATGTAGATGACATTCTCCTAGGGATCAAAGTCAGCAAAAAGAAGCTTCAATGCTGCCGCAGACAGGTCACTTTTCTGGGCCTCGTTATGTCTTCTGACTCCTCCTCTATATCACCCAATCATCTCACCGGCATCTTACACCACAAGCGACCCGAGACGGTGAAGGAAATGTTCTTTCCTAGGCCTGACTGGTTACAGCCGCAACTACATTCCAGCATATGTGGATACCAGAGCGCCATTGCGCGCATTAATTACCGAAGTTGGCCAAAGGAATTTGACCGCCCCTCTAAATTGGACATCCGAGGCAGAACAGCACTTAATTCGTTTAAAACAGCGCATGAGCACCGCAGTCTCCCTCGCCGTCCCGGACTACACACTCCCGTTTTATTTGGATGTTTCTGAAAAAGGGGGAGTGGCAAATGCTGCCCTTTTTCAGAAAAAAGGGGGAGATAGACTAGTCCTGATGTATCACAGCTCCAACCTGGACTCAGAAGAAAAAGGCCAACCGCCATGCACACGATTTGCAGGCGGAGTAGAAAAAGCATTAACAAAAACAGCCCACATGGTTATGTGCCACCCATTAACGGTCCTAACAACACATAGCGTAACGTCGTTCATCTCATCCAAAGCATTTACCATGACTAGCCTGCGACACAAAATTGGAACAAACACTACTCCAACCACACATCACATACACGGCGGACGGAGTAAATATGGCGGATCATATGGATCCTCTCCCTCCTCATACATGTGATGAGCAGGTAGAAAACGATGTAAAGATTCGGGCAGATTAACAGAATGAAAAAAATCTCCCACCCGGAGGTGAGGACGTTGTTCACAGACAGATGTTGTTTTAGGCACCCCGACAAGGGCCTACAGGCAGGGTTTGCTGTGGTAGAAAAAGAAGCGGGAGGTAGACATAGGACAATTACAACAGGAAAAATACACCACTCGCCATCCGCGCAGAGAGCTGAACTTAAAGCTCTAGCAGCAGCATTACAGGCCTCTAACGGAGACATTGTAAATATCTACACGGACTCAGCATACGGCCACGGAGTGGTCCACTATGAATTGGCCAGATGGTACAGGGGGGGTTTCCAGACAGCCACAGGGCAAACTGTGAAACATTATGACGTGGTCCTCGAACTAGCCGAAGCACTGATGCTCCCCCAGCAAGTGGCAATAATAAAATGTAAAGGACATAACAAAACTGACTCGGACATAGCCCGCGGGAATGGCGCGGCAGACGGTGCGGCCAAGCAAGTGACCAGATATGAGCTGATGTGCCCTCTGTTACCAACCGACCTGGCCCCTGACACTCCCACCAACACATGTACGCGACAGGATTTGGTAGAATTGCGAGAACAAGCGGGAATCTACGAACAACAGGTATGGGTTGATCATGGAGCAACTTGCACGGAAGGGTTGTGGCGCGCACATGATGGAAGGCCTGTGCTGCCGTCCAGACTGGCTTACAGCCTGATTAAAGAGGCACACGGGCTGTCACATGTCTCCAAAGCTCAGACCATGAAAAATAGGACTCCCTGGTGGCATCCGCAACTCAGAAATCTAGTAGAGGAGTTTCTGGGTCATTGTGAGACGTGTTTACAACATAATCCAAGACCCAAACTCAAGCTACTGATGGGCAGTTTTCCAGTCCCTACTGCCCCAGGTCAGGAAATAGTCATAGACTATACCGATATGGGACGAGACAACCGGACACAAGGATTCAGGTACATACTTGTGATTACGGACTCCTTCACCAAGTGGGTTGAGGCGATCCCCACTAAGAAAGAGGACTCATGTACAGTTTGTAAATATCTTATCAATCAATATATCCCAGACATGGATTCCCCCCACAGGTGAGCTCAGACAATCGGTCGCATTTTAAAAATGCGGACCTCCAAACAGTGGAACAAGCACTGGGGATAACACATAGATTTGGCTCTGTGTATCACCCCCAGTCTCAAGGGCCGGTGGAAAGGGCAAATAGAACGATCAAGACTAAATTGGCTAAAATTTGCGCGGACTCAAAGCTAACTTGGGTAGAAGCCCTTCCGATAGCTCTCGTGTCAATAAGGGCATCCACTAATAGCGGCACAGATTTCTCCCCATTTGAATTGTGCACAGGAAGGAGGTTCGAGAGTCCTGCCACGGTGGGTCTAAGGGGGACGCCCCTGGACCTCACCCACGTGGACCACGCATCGTACTTTGGTACCCTAACTGTCCTGGTAGCCTCACTCTCCTCACAGATACAGGACCACGCAGAGGAGCGAATCAACCCACCATCGGGTAAGGCTGTAAGAGTCTCCGACTGGGTCTGGCTGAGAGCGGTGAAAAGGAAGTGAACGGAGGCCAGGTGGACTGGACCGTTCCGAGTGGTCCAGACCCACTCTGTCCGGTTGGACGGGAAAGGCGACACCTGGTATCATCTCACGCAGTGCGCCCCAGCTGAGACCCCCCAGCGCTCCCTCGCGGAGACCAGGGTGGCCCTGGGCAACGCAGCAAGTAAAAATGATGTGGCCAATGACTCCGTGGGAAATAATCCCCGAGGAGTGTGTATATATTGCAATTGTCTTGTTTGCTTCGTACCTCCTACACAGGTGGTATCCCTCCTGGGGCTATGCATTCGCCTAGACGGTGTGATAAGGCACCATGGCGGCAGACTGCTCTTTCGATACGGTGGACCACCTGATGCAGTCCCTGGAGCTGGTCATCTATGGTCCCGTCTTCGTGGCGGGCCTGGTCCTCAATGTCGCGGAGCTGCTCGTCTTCTGCGTCCACGAAGAGTTCACTGTTAACTGTCCAAGTGTATTTTTTGATTAACCAATGCGTTGCTTTGCTTGTCCACAATGACCCCATTTAGTTGACCAGGGTTCAAGAGAGAAAGATCAAAACAGTGGAGTCAGCACACCTGAGCGAGATCCAGTATCACACCCAGGGAGACGTTACTCTAAAAAAAAATAAAAAAAAATTGATTACTCTGTACTTTTTGTTTGCTCTTTTATTGTAAATGGTCCAGGTGGTGAGTGAATGCCATCCGCACGTTCAATAATACGGATGTTGGCAGGTTTTCCCGCTAAGATAAATGGGGTTTTCCCTTCCAGCTGGAGCCATGCACTGTCAGAATTGTTTATTGTTTGTTTTAAACGTCATCTGGGAAGAAGTTCAATATTTTGTATTTTATTTCTCGTGTTAGGGTAAAATTCTATTTGGTAGGTAAAGGTCCAGCTGTAGGATGCGATGTGTTGACCAGTCTGTGTTGGACACTTTTATGTTTTATTTACCTTCTTCCCCTTGATTAATTACATTACATTGCATTTAGCAGACGCTTTTATCCAAAGCGACTTAGAATTATTCTATGGGCCAACGGACGCAGCCATCAGGAGCAATGAGGGGTTAAGTGTCTTGCGCAAGGACACTACAGCATGCTAGCAGGAGGAGCCTGGGATCCAACCAGCAACCTTTAGATTACTAGACCACCAGCTCCACCTCCTGAGCTACCATCCCCATTAATACATATTTTGTTGACTGTTTTAGATTGACCTCATGTTTAATAAGGTCAAAAGGGGGATTGTTAAAATAATTATTTGTTAAGTAATTTCCCCCTGGGATTATTAAAGTATTTCTGATTCTGATTCTGATTCTTAGATGAGACTATATGAGGGTCCAGGGAAGAGGAATCGGGGTTGTGACCTTGGGAACTGACCCTGCTCGATAGCTCTGTCAGGGATACAAGGGACTGGACCCAGAGACACTATCTTATACTTTTTGATTCTGCGTGACAATAAATCTGACTTAACTCCTAAATTCGTGGTACGTCTTCTGATTGACGCTCCAACCCATCAACGAGCACGCGGAGAACCTCAAAGGTAATTATCATACTTGAATTAATCAACAGAAGTTTAGTAATTGATTAAAACAAGTTAAGAAAGGTTTTCTACAACTGAACAACTTGGTGATCCTTCGAGGACGACATTAATTTCTCCAACAGCCTGTGTTATCAGCAAAATGCAGGATAAAGAGATGTATAATAAACATAACAGTGATAACATTGGAAGAAAAACAACTGTCAAATGTAAGACACTGACATCCCACGATCTGTTTCTCGTCATCCATCTTCATTATTTTTAGAGAATAAATAGTTATACAGGTACTCCTCACTGAACGGCCAGCCTGTTTAACCATCGTTCAGACTTATGACCAGCTCTCTGACCAGTCTGTGTTGTACACTGCCTACAATACCAAGCGTCTCATCTCTTCACCCTTTATATACTATATACACGATAAATACTATATATTCTATATATGCTATATAGACTATACACTTTATATACTATATACATTATATATACTATATATATGCTATATACACTATATACACTATAAACTATATATACTATATATACTATATACACTTT